>NC_037682.1:94062161-94387877 GCF_003255815.1 Theropithecus gelada | reverse complement strand
GGCGCCTGTAGTCCCAGCTACTCGGGAGGCTGAGGCAGGAGAATGGCGTGAACCCGGGAGGCGGAGCTTGCAGTGAGCTGAGATCCGGCCACTGCACTCCAGCCTGGGTGACAGAGCGAGACTCTGTCTCAAAAAAAAAAAGAACTACAATTCTAAAATAACAGATTAAAAAAATTCCTTGAAATGCAATACATATTTATTTCAGAAAAACTGAAAAACTCATAAAAGTAGAAAGGTAAAAAAAAAAAAAAGATCACTCAGAGAATGGTAGACTAGATCATATTTGTTTTTAGCCTGGTACCTAATTATAGGATAATCATAAAATGTCTTTTATCATTATTAGAACTATAATTCTAAAATAACAGCTTTAAAAAATTCCTTGAAATGCAATACATAGTTATTTCAGAAAAACTGAAAAACTCAGAAAAGTAGAAAGAAAAAAAAAAAGATCACTCAGAGAACGGTCAACCAGAAATATGACTATTAATCTTTACCTTTTTTTCCAGATTTATTTTTTTCTAGGAACAGTATTTTTGTTTGGTATATATTATCAGAATTATAAAATCTTAAAGCTTAAGGCAATTATTACGCTTTGGGGTGAAGTTTAAAAATCAAATAAGGAAAAATAGATATTAAGTTCTACATTTAGCTAGTACTACATTTAGTTAGTACTTCTTCCTACCAACTTACAGCCCCACAGTCTGGTGATAGTTTTTGGTAGAGTGCTGTTACTTACCTGTCCACGTGGAACTGTCATTTACTTAAATATAACACCTGCAGGGGCATGGCCACACATTATACTATTTTGTTTTTTCTTCCATGCCTCATACAACGCTGCACATACAACAGATGCTCAGAAAAAAGCTTCTGGATGATTTTTACTGATTTCATGCCATCATTAAGGTTAACACCCCTCAGAATCTCCCCATAGGCAGTAGTAGCCCAACCCAGGCTCTGCAGGGCCCAGTCTTGGCAACTTTCACATTCCAAGAAACTTGGTTTAGAAATCAAAGGTGGCTGGGTGCGGTGGTTCATGCCTGTAATCCCAGCACTTTGGGAGGCCGAGGCGGGCGGAACACCTGAGGTCGGGAGTTCAAGACCAGCCTGACCAACATGGAGAAACTCCATCTCTACTAAAAATACAAAATTAGCCGGGCGTGGTGGTGCATGTCTGTAATCCCAGCTACTCGGGAGGCTGAGGCAGGAGAATCGCTTGAACCCGGGAGGCGGAGGTTGCAGTGACCCGAGATCATGCCATTGCACTCTAGCCTGGGCAACAAGAGTGAAACTCTGCCTCAAAAAAAAAAAAAAAAAAAAAAAAAGAAATCAAAGGTAATTTAAAAGTTATTTAGTTACTTGAATCTTTACTTTCATTGCTTGAAGAATATTAAACAGAATTCAACTTGTAACCCATAATGGTAGTCTTAAATCCTCCTTGGCCCCATTCTTCTTTTCTTTCCCCTTTTCTTTTTTCCCTTCATTCCTCTTACTTCAGTATGTTCATGGCTGACTTAAAGCCCCCGTCTCAAAATCCCTACCAAAATTCTCTCTGAACTTGATCCCTTATGATTCTTGATTTTGCTTTTTCTTCCCCCTTCCTTTGGCTTCTATTCCTTCTTCCTTCCTGCCAGGAAATCACAGCCCTTGGCATCATCTTGGTACTCACGCTTGTTTCTTCACTCAGCCCTGCTCTCCTCGGTCATGATTCTGCCCCATGAGCGGTCAGAAGTGGAGCTGGCAAGCTCAGCCTCTCAGCAGGAGACACAGGAGTCAGGGCTGAAGGGAGAAGAGGGGAGAAGATCACAAATGCTCATCATCTAATGTCCTTTCTTTTATTCTCATTACACAGTGAAATTCTAATATATTTACTTATGGGGGTGGGCTACATGAAAGATCTCTGGAAGAAATATGTGGCAATTATAAGGGTAAAATGATAAAATTTTCTTTGAGGAGGGAGAACACTGCCTACCCATCCTCCCCTCTTTTGAGCGTCACCCTGACAACATAATAGTTCTGACCTTTTGATTTTACATGCAAGGACACGGGCCTTCTGACCTTTGAAACTGTCAACACTTACCTCTAGGATTTTGCTGAGGTCTCTCATAGGTATAATGATGGGTGTAATGAGACATCACACAGTACATCCTTTTGTCTCTCATAGAAATAAGAGGTTTTAGGCCAGGCGCGGTGGCTCACGCCTGTAATCCCAGCACTTTGGGAGGCCGAGGTGGGCAGATTAGGAGGTCAAGAGATCAAGACCAGCCTGGCCAACATGGTGAAACCTGGTCTCTACTAAAAATACAAAAATTTTTTTTTATTTAATTAAAATAAAATTAATTAAGCAGGCATGGTGGCGGGCCTGTAGTCCCAGCTACTCAGGAGGCTGAGGCAGGAGAATTGCTTGAACCTGGGAGGTGGAGTTTGCAGTGAGCCGAGATTGAGCCACTGCACTCCAGCCTGGGCAACAGAGTGAGACTCTGCCTTAAAAAAAAAAAAAAAAAAGGCAAAATGGCAAAGTATACCTGGTATATGACCGCTAGACTGGTAAGGGAAAAATGCCACAAGTGGGCGTGCATACAACTCCAGTAAACACAGTGCACATGCGGCCCCTCCCAAATGCCAGTAGGCCACCGCACAGGCAGACAACCCCACAAGGGAAGAATAAAGGGAGAAGTAATGCAGACCCCAAAAGAATGCCAACACATAAAACTCCAAATCAATGGTCAAACAGTACACTTGATCTCTCAAGTTGCCCGCTTGGCCCTCTTCCAAGTGTACTTTATTCTCTTTCATCCCTGCTCTAAAGCTTTTGAATAAACTTACACTCCTGCTCCAAAACTTGCCTCATTCTCTTACTCTGTCTTACGTCCCTTGGTCAAATTCTTTCTTCTGAGGAGGCAAGAGTTGAGGCTGCTGCAGACCCATACGGATTCACCACTGCTAACACAAGTAATACTCAAAATGCAGTATTCCTGGGTGAGAGTGAACTTAGGGAGCATCCAATAGTGCTTACTTCCCTCTTGACCCATATAGATACCAACAGATGATCCCTGAAATATTGTATTCAATTTGGCTAACTCTGTACGCATTCCTGATGAAGGCTGCTATAAGAGATTCAGAAATGACAGGAGGACAGTAGGACAGAATTCAAAAAGTGTGTGTTAGTATTCCAGGATATGGGATGTGAAGCTACCACTCACCCAGTTGCTTAAGCCACAAACCTAAGAGGCTTAATTCCTCTTTCCCTCAGCCATCATATCCAATTGACTCTACTCTCAATCCACATCCTAAATCCATTCACTTATTCCATTTTCACCACTTCTACCCTAGTTCAAGCTCCCAACAATAGCCTCGTAACTAGTCTGTTTCTACTCTTGTTTCTCCATAGAAGCTGGTGTGATGTTTTTAAAAATATATAAAGCATAAGGTGACTTGCCAACTCTCAGATGGCTTCTCATCACATTTTGTTTTGTTGTTCCTGTTGCTTCCATACATCAGATTTAAAATAAAATCTAAATTCCTCATCTGAAAAGGCTCAGATCTCCCCTTGTACCCCTCTGTTCTTATTCACTGAGCTTCAGGCACACTGGCTTTCTTTCTATTCCCCCAACACACCATGCTGGTTGAAATGTACTTCCCCCTAGTTTTCACATGGCTCCTTGTAAGGACTCAGTTTAACTGTTTACCTACTGCAGAGGACTTCCGACTGCTTATTCTGAAGTCGCCATCCAGTTGTTCATCATATTGGTGTGTTTTCTCAGCACCACACTTATTTCTAGTTGTTTCCTGTGGGTGTATATGTGTGTGTGTATTTGTGTGTTCAACTGCTCAATTTTTGTTGAATGAATGGACTGGTAAGCCCTATTCCTCCAATTTTTTAGATGAGCAACAGAAAATATTGAGCAGGGGTTAAGATTCTTAACAGCTTTCATCTTTTTTTAACCTTCTCCACAACAGCAATTTTATCTTCTGTCAATTTCTCTGTCATGATTAGCAATGAAACTTTTGCTATGGAAAGTGGTTATGTTCAGAGGCAGCAAAGAGGAATGGCCTGGAGACTTGCAACTCACTCCATATGTAGACTTGAAGAAATAAGAACACCAAAGGATTGGGGTGGAGAGCAGTGGCTTTAAACAGAGAAACAAAATATGCTGAGTTCCTATAGCCTCCTACAGAGAAGAAACAAAAAAAAAAGTCAAAGTAGGAGCTAATAAATAACATGGGATTTAATTAACACTGGAAAGGGCCATGAGGCTTCCCTACATGCCCCCTACAAAACCTCCGAACTCACATCTCTCCTCTTCCTACTGTCCTCAGAGCACAACATAATCCTGCCTAGAATTGACACTGAAAACTCAATCACAACCTCTCATCTGCCCAAATCCTTCAGATTCTGACACAGCTCTCCCACTCCCTTTCTGAGAAGTCACCCTTACAAACTGCAGTTCACACAGAACTCTTTCTTTTTCTGATCTCGTTTCAAGAGGAAAATCCAATTGCATCACAGTTCATTGTTCTCTGCTTATTTTTTGTTTTGTTTGTTTGCTTGCTTTTTGAGACAGAGTATCATCAACACTCAGGCTGGAGTACAGTGGCGCGATACTGCTCACTGTAGCCTTGACCTCCCAGGCTCAAGTGATCCTCCCACCTCAGCCTCCTGAGTAGCTGGGACCACAGGTACATGCCACCATGCTCAGCTAATTTTTTATTTTTTGTAGAGATGAGATCTCACTATGTTGCCCAGGCTGCTCTCAAACTCCTGGGCTCAAGCAATCCTCTTGACTCAGAATCCCAAAGTGCTGGGATTATAGGCGTCAGCCACCATGCCTGCCCTGTTTGTTTTATCTTTGCTTTTACTTGTTTTATTTTTACTTTTACTCATCTGAATCTAAGAATCCTATTAAGTGTTGAACACAAAATACTCAATAAATTCTTTTTGATTAATTATACAGATTCACACTCGGTTTGCAGTTTCTACTGTAAAGGAGGAAACAAGAAGGCAAAACCTAAAGGTAAGGGAAGAAGAAAGTGCAAAAAAAATAGGGGCTCTACAATACAAGGGAAAGGAAGCAGAGGTACAGGAATGGGGAAGATACCCAGTAAATGAGCTTTCATTGTGAAGACTTAATCACAGTTTATAATATGTTGTCAATCTGCTAAAATGGAAGTTGACAGGAAATTGGCAGAAACAGGGAAATGGACACAGGCCAATTTACTCTCTTTTGTTAAATCTCACCAGTGCCTTGCCTTATTTGCAACTACTTCAGTTTCAAAGCCAGGCAGATTCTGGTTCTTTCCTTATGCAAATATTGATTTATTAACAGGCTAATTCATACATAGCTAGAAGATAATTACATATGCACATTAAGCCAGATGAGCCATCCTCTATCACCTGCTTCTTTTTAAAAATGAATTAAAATTTACTGTGGGATATAAGTAAATCTCACTGAGAAAACATGAAATCTCTATATCTTTTTACAATCATAACAGAAGCAGCCGTTACCATTCATTTTTAGAAACCAGCTCACATTTTTTTCCTTAACAACATTTTTAAATGTATTGTTCTATTTTTGGGGGTGGGGGTGTAATTCTTCTCAATTGTGGTTATAGATACATAAAATGTATCATCTTAGCCATTTTTACACGTACAGCTCAGTAGTATTATGTACATTCAAATTGTGTGTAACTATCGCCCCCCATCCATCTTCATAACTCTTTTTGTCTTGCAAAATTAAATTAAAACTCTGTACCCATTAAACAAAACTCCCCATTCTTCTCTCCCCAGCCTTTGGTAACCACCATTCTATAATATTTTCTGTCTCTATGGGTAGGAACCAACTAACTTGTAAAGGACTCAATGGTGTCTATCATTTTGTGAGGCAGACAGACCTGTGTTACTCTCTGTTGCTTCCAAGCACCTAGCATAGTGCCTTGTACATGTCATGTATTCAATAAATGTTTGCACACTGACTAAGTGAATGAATGATAGTTCCAACTCCTGGTCCGCCCTCAGGTAACCCTAAGTTAAAGACTCAGACATACAGGAAATATAGGTTGGATGCAAAGAGAATATTATTGATGGAGAAGGACACCAGCATTTTGCTGCCCTATTTGTCTCCACCCAAAATTCATTCCACAAATATAAACTGAATGCTTCTATATGATGGAAGTACACTAGAGCCTCAAATACAAAGATGAACACATAGACTGTGCCTCCAATGTGTGCCTTCCCATGATCACTTCATAGCACTGATTACACTCTAGTGTAATCATGTATGTATCTGCCCTGTCACTATACTGTTAGCTCTGGCCAGGACATTGTCCATCACGTAGTAAGCACTCACTCAATAAATAGTTGGTGAATCATCTAATGGAGACTGTAGCCCACTGTGGGGAAAAAGACGCACAATCATACAGAGTCAGGATCCTTAGTTGTACGAAAGAAAAGCTGCTGACTCTTGCCGATATAGCAGAAAAAGATTATATTGAAGATACTGGGTAGCTCTCGGGTGTGTTGGAAGGTGCAGAGATTCAAGACTGGGCCCATGCCTTTAGGAATAATGCACAAAATCACTGCAGAACTAGCCCAGCGAGAAAACTATCACCATTGCAGCTCTCTGTCAATACCACTATTACATCAGAAACTCAATGTTGCAACCACTGAGAAACTAATGTCACTGCTAGTGCTGCCAACAAAGCCAGCCGCCTGGCTATTAGGGCTATTCATACCAGCAAGGAAAGGAGCTCCAAAACAAGCCACTATCCTCTGGTTGCTCATACCTGAATTTAAGTTTGATATGGATAGGCCAGAATGGCAAAGCCTAGGTTATATTCTTAAGCCCAGTTGTAATGGAGGCTGGGAATTTGAGCTCTAAATAAAAGAAAGTAGGCTGGGTGCAGTCACTCATGCTTGTAATCCCAACACTTTGAGAGGCCAAGGCAGGCAGATCACTTCTGGTCAGGAGTTCAAAGACAGCCTGGCCAACATGGGGAAACCCCATCTCTACTAAAAATACAAAAATTAGCAAGGCATGGTGGCACATGCCTCTAGTCCTAGCTACTCAGGAGGCTGAGGCATGAGAATCGCATGAACTTGGGAGGCAGAGGTTGCAGTGAGCTGACATCGTGCCCCCACACTCTATCCTGGGCGACAGAGCAAGATTCTGTCTCAAAATAAAAGGAAGTGATTCGTATGACATGAATCCAGTAGTAATATGCAATAGGCACTAGGCCTAAATGTACATTCACTTTTTCATTGTCATGGAACTTGTACTTTTGTAGGAAAGACAAACAATAAACACATAAATGAACATAATGATGGACAGCACTAGATGCCACAAAGAGAAACAGAGTTGTAAACTAGGGTATTCAAGAAGGACTTTCCTCAGATGAGCAGTCTTGAAGGATGTGAGGAAGCAGCAAGTACAGAGTTTCTGGGATGGAAACTGACTTGACATTTCTAAAGTGCTGCAAAGAGGCTGGAGCTGAGAAGTGAAGGAGAGAGTAGAAAAAGAGGTGGAAAGGGCAGCCATGGACCATGTCATGTAGTCCTTGCAGGCCATGGTTTTGGACTCTGTTAAGTGGCAAGGGAATGGCATAATCTGACATATTTTAAAAGAATCACACTGGCTGCCATGTGGAGAATATTTTACAGAGAACAAGGGTAGGGACCCAGCTGATCAATGTATAAGCAGAGGGATCCAATCACTAAAATCCGCCCAGATGGTTGGGGAGATGGGATATGAAGGAAATCTTGAAACAGGTAGTTTCTACTACCCAAAAGAAAAGGTTAGAGGGCATCATGGGCAAAGGGAAGCAGGAGCAAGAACACAGCGGCATGAAGGCCCCAGCATATGTGGAAAACTTCGAGTGGTCTGGTGAGGTTACAGAGAGGGATTTAGACATGAGGATGGAAAGGAGGAGAGACCTAAACGGCCAAGGGCTGCCCATGCTGTTCTTTTAACTTTTCACATCACCAAAGTAAAATGTTGGTACAGTGATGGGGGCTGAACCTGAGGCACAACTAGGAGTACAACTTCCCTGGGAGGCTAGTCCTCCCAACAGAGTTTCCAAGAGAGCAGAAAGGCCACACAGTTCCTTGCTCTTCCCCCTCTCCTCAGACTAGAAAAAACATGGGCAACCCACAGTACTGAGCTGTCAGTATCAAAGCAAAGCTGGGCACACCCACTCACTGTGGTGTGGCAATCAGATAGCAGAGATCTGAAGGTGTCTCCAACAGGTCAGTCTCCAGGAAAAACTGTCCAAGTAAATATGTTGTTTTCCACACTGTCTTAGTCTGTTTCTGCTGCTATAACACAAATACCTTAAATGGGATACTTTATAAACAAATTTATAAACAATAGAAATCTATTTGCCCCAGTTCTAGAGGCTGGGAAGTTGAGAGAGCAAGGCATCAACAGATTTGGTGTCTGGTGAGGGCCCTTTGCCTCATAGATGGCGTCTTCCTGCTGTGCCCTCACAGGGCAGAAGGGTGAAACAAGTTCCCTCAGGCCTCCTTTATAAGGGCATAAATTCCATTCATTAGCAACCAAATCACCTCCCAAAAGCCTCACATCTTTTTTTTTCTTGAGACAAGTTTCACTCTGTCTCCCAGGCTGGAGCGCAGCAGCGTGATCTCGGCTTACTGCAACCTCTACCTCCCGGGTTCAAGCGATTCTCGTGCCTCAGCCTCCCAAGTAGCTGGGATTATAGGCATGTGCCACCACGCCCAGCTAATATTTTGTATTTTTAGTAGAGGCGGGGTTTCACCATGTTGGTCAAGCTGGTCTTCAACTCCTCACCTCAAACGATCTACCCTTCTCAGCTTCCCAAAGTGCTGGGATTACAGGCGTGAGCCACTACACCTGCCCACGTCCCACATATTATTATCATTACCTTGAGGATTAGGTTTCAACACTTGAATGTGGTGGGGATATAAACATCCAGACCTCTGATTCCACCCCAGATTCCCAGGCTGTAAGTACACTCAGCCTTAAAGGAAGTATTAGCTGTGGGTTGGTGAAGAGAATAGAGGAAAACATTCCAGAAGGAAAGAACAATGTATGCAAATGCCAGGAACCATTTCTCCATGGGCAACAAAACCAAGGCTGGAAAGAGAGGTTGGGCCTAGATTGTGAAATGCTTGGATAATGGGGTAGTTACCGAACAGTTTATTCCTAAACCAGATTCCCCAGTTAAATACAGTAACCCAAACCGAAATGTGCAGTGCTTGCTTTTTGTCCATGATAGATGCTGGGGAAACATTTGCAGGTTTGCTGATTGAATCCACAGATGGAAGTCTGTAAATTTAGGACAGATTGTCTCAGTTAATCTCTATGACCAGTCAGACTTCGGTAATGATGGATTTGCCTGACACGAGAAAGTTCTACTTCTCATAAGTTTTGAGAACTTAACTGCAATGTGGCCTTTATGAGATGAAATCTGGCTCAGGTGCCAAAGATCTGCAACATTAAGACCTTTGCAGGTGGGAATTCCCTGTGATTTTAGGTTCCCTGGATCCTTCAGTCTTCTACTCCAGCTGAGGGTTCCCACCCAAGCCAGGACTCAGCCTTTGTTATTCTCATGCATCAGCCACAGGTCGCTACCTGTCACTTCAGAGTTCTGAGCACAATGAAAATGCAGACTTTACAAGCACTTCAAGTCAAGACAAGTGATTAGCATTGGCACCAAGGGTTTAAGAGGAACTCAGCCAAAAACTGTTCAAAACTAGCCATTTCATCCGAAGTGGGACACCAGGGCCCAAGGAGAGAAGAAGCTGGTTGGATTAATGCATACCCCCGCTTTCCATGACTCTATTGTATTTCAGTGAGAGTTGCTACCATCTCCTGCGGGCGCCCCCACCCGCCCACTCCACTAATCTCTTGTCTTATCCAGAGATACAAGGAACCCGTGGAGAAGATGAGGTACAACTGGGATAAGGAGATCGTAGGTGTTTTACATTTGAATTTAAGCAACAAATCTGTCGAGCTGTTTTTCTGCACTTCCCCCTTGGGCTGGGTCACGGGAGGGGAAAGCTCCAACCGCCCGGGACTCCTTAGAGTGAATCCCATCCCCTCAAGTTCCTCTCCAGAACCTCCCCCTACTCCCCGCCCTTGCCCTGCAACTCCTCCCTCTCACTCTGAGTCGCACGCACCCCTGTCCCCTTCCTGCCCGCAAAACTACTCTTCAAAGACTTCCTTCCGGGCACCGCGAAGCCGGCGTGCTCAGCATTCGGAGAGGCAGCGGCGTTCGCCTTCATCCAGGACAACAAAACTGCCATTTCCGAAGAGAAAGGAAACGGCTCGCGGCTTCTGGGGTTCCCAGGCGCGGGCCTGCGAGGGAGGCCGGGAGCCGAGTCGCCACGCCCAGAACCCCGAGCCCGCCCCCGCGCCAGCCAGCCCGGCCCCGCACGCGACGCCCCCTCCAGGTCCCGCTCCTGCGCCCTATTTGGTCATTCGGGGGGGCAAGTGGCGGGAGGGGGAGACGTGAGAGGCCGAAGGGGAAGCGGAGCCGGCGCCGGCTGCACAGAGGAGCCGCTCTCGCCGCCGCCACCTCGGCTGGGAACCCACGAGGCCGCCGCATTCTGCCCTTGGAACAATGGGGCTCGGCGCGCGAGGTGCCTGGGCCGCGCTGCTCCTGGGAACGCTGCAGGTGCTAGCGCTTCTGGGGGCCGCCCATGAAAGCGCACCCATGGCGGGTAAGTGGCCGCGGGGATCGCCAGCCCCGTTCGTGGGACGCAGCGCGCTGCCGAGGCTTGGGTTCCCAAGTTGGGCTCTGGTACAGAAAGTTCCGCGTGTCTCTGGCCGAACGCTCGGGACGGACCCGGAGGTGACCGGGCGGGGTAGGGGAAACTGAGGCTTGGACCAGTCACCCGCTGGCTCCGGGGCCGCCTGCTGAGGAAATTGCCCGGTGCTTCCCCTCTCGCTTTTTGGAAGCGGCGGCCTCAGGCCGGGACGGGTGCGCATAACCTGTTGAGTTACCACAAGTTGGTTTTTACAGCCTTTCCCTGAAGTTAATGTTTGCCGAGGTTAGAGTTTATCTAAGGCTTCCGTTTGTAAACAAGATTAGCTGAGTTGAAAAATATGTCTACCGAGGCCCGCGGAAACGTCTCCCAGTTAGTTGGGGAGCTTTTCAAGCGTCTCCCCGGCATTTCATGGTCTAATATTATGCAGCATTATCCAGATGACTTACAGTCTTAAGGTTCCCCTGACACTCGAAGTTAGACTTCGGAGCTCTTGGAGCTAGCTGGGAGACTTTGGGGAGCGCGCCCCGCCCTCGCGGCAGTTGAGGCGCGCTGCCCTCTTGGCGGGGCGCTCTCCACCCCTCGTGTGCCATAAACACCCGGCCGCGGCGCGCGGCAGCTGCGCAGCGTTAAGGACACAGCTGCACGGTCGCCGGTGGCCCGCGTCGTCGCTAGTAAGGTCGTAACAGGACGATGTTGACATTGCTTTTCTGTGTAGGGCGGAATTTGTTTCCTTTTAGGCCCTTGGCCTTTTGGAGACTTTAAACAGCCCTTTTTGGATGAAACCAGGAAGTTGGGATTTGCTGTGTAAATACTGTTCTCCTTGGTCAACTGTTACAGAAGTCAGGTCCCTACGTAATGGTCAGTAAACCAGGATAAGTTAACTTTAAGTGAACCAAGGTTTTCATGGTTTTGAATTCTGTCCATCCACTGTATATTTAGCCTTAGGTTCGTTTTATCCAGCAAGAGAAAAAGAAGGCAGTTTGTAAATCTGGAAGGTTCAGGCACAACACTTGCTTTTTCTGGAATGATCTGGGTGAATTCATTTTTCTTCGTTTTGCTGAAGTTTTTTTGTTTGCTTAATTGTGCATGTGACACACTGGCTTCGCAGACCTAATTTTGAGATCATTTAAGAAAAGTGGTAAAATCATGTCCATCGTGTATCTTGGTCCTCATT
Source organism: Theropithecus gelada (assembly GCF_003255815.1). NCBI lineage: Eukaryota > Metazoa > Chordata > Mammalia > Primates > Cercopithecidae > Theropithecus > Theropithecus gelada. The sequence continues at coordinate 94,375,959 of NC_037682.1, read as the reverse complement.
TTATATCAATTATTTCATGAGGTGAGGTCTCCATTTTAAAAAATTTGTTGCTGTGTTTGTGAAGATAAACCTTACTGTTCCAGTGAATTACCGGTTACAGTAATTGTGAGTGACCATGCTTTTCTTTCTTTTGTCCTCATAACACAGATTTTTTTTTTGTCCTATTTTAACACTCACTGTTTGTTCTGTTTATTACTTAATGTCTTTCTAGAGGTTAGTCCCATTTGGAAAACTTAAAATGCTCTGTAGTAGGAGAGCCCTGAATTCATAAACTAGTATAACCAGCCAGAGGTGGAATCTGTTTCTACAGACTATGATGTCACCTTGCAACTAGACTAAAAGGTAACAGTAGAAGATTTATCAAAAAGCTAGTAACTGTTAATCCAAGTCTTCATATATAGTGAAATCTGTATACAATGTCATTACGGAGTATAGTGATTTTTAGCAATCATACTAAAACTCGTATGGCTGATTTTTACTGGATACATTTTCTTTGCATCCCACACTATACTAATTTAGGTCCGTAAATCATCCCATTGGATCCTCACAGTATTGTCCCCATTTTATAGATAAGTAAGCTAATTTATGGCAAGTAAAACAATTAATACATGTTTGGTTTCAGATCAGAATCCAAATTTTCAATTAACCATTTCACCACTAAGCCACGTTAGTTGATAATGGCTCTTGAAGTAGATAATGCTTGTATTCCACAGTACTACCATTGCCTAGAATATTGTGGGAGAAGATAAAAACATTATTGAAATTCTGCTTTTAAAATATTCTTAACAGTCTGCTGCATAGCTTTATAAATATCAGTTGGAGGAGGGAGACTATGAGCACGTTTGCAAATCAGTGAACAGGATTTATTGTAGTATTCCAAAGAATGGCATTAACATTAACAGGATGGGAGGGGAGGCTATTAGTCATTACTCTTAGTAGCAAGTGACAGAAACCCACCTTGAACAACCTTTGTGGAAAGAAGGGACTTTTTTGACTTGTAACTGAAAAATGCAAGGATTGAGGTGGCTTGAAAATGGCTGTATTCAAGGGTTCAAATAAGTTGCCAAGAAATTAAGAAATCATCGTGTAAGAGTGAAAATAGCGTGGAAACAAAAACAGGTGTTTGTGTTAGCCCAGCCAAAAGATGATGGTGAGTGGCAATGGAGATAAAAAGGTGGATTCTAGATCTGTTGGGGTTTGGGACTAATGACTTGCGGATGGATTGGAGGGTGGGATGAGGAAGAGAGAAGAATCAAAGGATGACCTCTTGCTTTTGGGGTTGAGCAGCTGGTAATGCAACAATTGGGAAGGTTGGGGGAGGAGCAGGTTTCGAGTAGAAAATCAGTAGTTGCATTTTGGCACTCATATCTGCAGGCTTAGGAATCAAACAATCTGGTCCAATTCTAGTCTCTGCCACTTTCTATCTGGGTGGCCTTTCCTGGGCCTCAGTTCTTGTCTGCAAAACAATACTCCTGTCTAAGAATTGTTGAGAGGGTTAGATGAGCTAATGCACATAACCCTGGCTTGTGGTAAGCACCTAATAATGTTGGCAATTATTTGCTATCTGCTGCTAAATACATCTACATAGTCTATTGACCTTGATCTTTTTCAAGTTAATCTTACATTGTATTCTTTTGTGATAAATAGATGATAGTCCCATCAAGAAGAAGAAATTCTCACAAAGAAGAAATTTGCCCAAGAAGTAAAGATAAATCCTTCAAAGTTACTGTTTTTCTTTGTACTTTGAGAATTTTTTTTTAAGTGTGGGAGAGTTCATCTTTGTGAAAAGGACACAATAATACACTTGCTCTCTTCCTATGTGGTATACATATTTAATCTTCATTAGACAAAAACTCAAAACGAATAAAGCACTCTGAAAAGTTGCTCAATTGGGACATAGAAATCTCTTACATGTTTTCCAAATCTAAAGGTACTAATTTAAAAATTAGAACTGTACTGAGAAGGCTTGCAGTTAAATAAGAAAATCCTATTTTATCCCTCCATTGTATGAAATTAGGGGTGTTGGTGGGGTGGTGCAAGACCTAGAGATGCCTGTGAGTAGAAAGGGCCTCTCCTGAAATGGTCCCCTCCACTCATAAGAGCAGAGCTGTCAGTGGCAGAAATTGGTCCATCTGTCCCCAGTTGTGTGGGTGAATGAATTTTGGCAAAGCTATTGCATTCAGTGGCTGGTACATAGTAAGTACTATGTAAGTGTTTGTTACATAAGCTAGATATTTATCTTGAAAAACCTGATAATACAGTCCCTTTTAGTGACAGCTTCAAGATATGTTTCATAACAACAGGGGCAAAAGTAGAACTTCCTGTGGAATAATCTACCCTCCCGACACCACTACCCCCACTCCCCCTAGGCAGAAAACCACACATTGCCAGTATTCTTAGTTATATGTTCTTTCATAACAGGATATTTCTTTATTTTTACAGCATCTGCAAACATAGAGAATTCTGGGCCTCCACACAACTCCAGTGCTAACTCAACAGGTGAGTTTTAAAAGATTAAAAAAACAAATTTTCATTTGTCTAGGGTACATGAAGTAATAACAGCTAGGGAAGTAGGCGTAAGCTGATTCACTGACCTGTTTTAACCCTGAGTTCTCCACCCATGAATCGCTATGACCTGCCCTACTGCCCTATAGTAGACATCAGTAAGTGATAGTTCGCTGGATTAGTCTTTCTCAGTCTTGTAAAGATGTGAATAAACTCTAAAACAAAAAGTGTATCAGAATTTCATGTTACAAATTTTTTTTTTTTTTTTGAGATGGAGTCTGGCTCTGTGGCCCAGGCTGGAGTGCAGTGGCCGGATCTCAGCTCACTGCAAGCTCCGCCTCCTGGGTTTACGCCATTCTCCTGCCTCAGCCTCCCGAGTAGCTGGGACTACAGGCGCCCGCCATCTCGCCCGGCTAGTTTTTTGTATTTTTTTAGTAGAGACGAGGTTTCACCGGGTTGGTCTTGATCTCCTGACGTTGTGATCCGCCCGTCTCGGCCTCCCAAAGTGCTGGGATTACAGGCTTGAGCCACCGCGCCCGGCCTTCATGTTACAAATTTTTGAAGCACATTTTTAGATGTGGGGCTTTTGTAGTTTGCCTGTAGATATGAAATGTCGGTACAGAAGTCTGCAGGTCTTGCTGATGAAACAAATCACTCTAAACTAGTCAGCCGTGGCAGCCTTAATATACCTCTGCTGACTCTAAGGAGACCCTACTTACATTTCACCCATTAGACAGACTCAACCCAAACACTTGGTGAGGCCCTTACCCTGTGATTTTAGTTTGGGACAAAGCCTTGGGCCTCTGAGTTCACTAGCATGGAAAGATACAAGAACCAGGCTGATGTCATCAATATCAGTAGTAAATCATCAAGGTATGTTTCTTGTAAACAATTTTTAAGTTATCTTCTCACTACCCTTAATCTTCACAGTTGACTGAGTTGGAAACTAGAAAAAGGTACGCCAATTCTGTCGCTAACTTGTTTACTTTTATTCAGGGAATATTGACTCTAATGAGCTAGCACATTCTAGGTTCTAAGAATACAAAATGGACCAAGCCTTAACTTCTAGGGGTTTTTGCTTTTTGTTTTTTATTTATTGGCAAAATATACATGACATAAAATGTATAACCATTTTTTTCAGTGTAAAGCTCAGTGGCGCTAAGTACATTCATGCTGCTTTGCAGCTTGCTGGAGTTTTTATTTCTGTGCAGCATCCCAGTGTTTCACTTAGTTTATGTTCTTGGTTTACTGCTGTTCTTTCTTTCATTATCTCTGCCTTTTCAACTGGTGTCTGGTGGTACATACTCAGGACATACTTTTATTCTAGTTTTAGTAATTCTACAGGAAACATTTTCATTGAGAGGAAAAAAGTCTAGATGGATTACTCCAAAATGTAGTAGTGGTTATCGTTGGGTAGTAGTGAGAGGGTCTTAGTTAAAAAAAATTTGATTATACTATTAGGTACCTTTTCCTTTTGTCCTTTATTGAATCTAATTCTGCACTAAACTTTTAACCTCGGGTAAACAAAGGAGGTAGAAGAAACATAAAGACAGTAGTATTAGCAATAGATACCATTTATTGAATGCATACAACTTACAAGATACTCCTCATACATTTACTAATCTAACCACGGTGAGGGGGTGTCCTTTCTGGTTTACACATGGGGAAATTGAAACTCAAGAGTGGTTAGGAAATGCCCAAGATCACGTGACACTAAGTGTCACATTCAGGATTTGAAACCTAGTTGTATTCTAAAACCTATGTCTCTTTATCACACTGTCTGAAATGGGTTATGGCCTTACTTTTAAAAAGTGCTTTTCACTGTGAATGATTATTAAAAATCAACTCAGTACTTTGAGGGCAGCTCCAGAGTCAGTGGGATGATTTCAAATGCGCCTTCTAGCACAGGGAAATTTTTTGAGAAGAAAAGCATTGCCTCAAATTTTTCTAGAAGGAGAACAGGTAATACAACTATTAAAAATGTTTTTGCACAATGTGTTATACTTCTCCTAACTGTTGCATTCCTCTTTGTATCTTGAAAACACTTTTGAAACATGTTAAGTTTGTGTATTTTTACGGGATGAATGCTTAACTGTGTTTAGTTACCAAGACCATTGTTGAAGCTTTGTTTCTTTGAACATACTGTTTACCAATTTATTTGGTGCTATTTATTTAGTACACTTTCTGTGGCACCATATTTCCTCTCACTAGGAAAATAGCATGTTTGGCAAATTCCATTATGATGTGTATTCCAGGAATGTACTGTCGGAAAAAGCGGAGACTGCCTGCAGTACAACTTAGAATGTTGGGTGTCTATCACTTTTATAGGACTCACCACGTTGGAGTTTCAGAGAATCTTTTTTTCTCTTGTTTTGGTCTCCATCTGAGTTCCTTGAGAGTGAAATCTATGATTTATTCGTTCTGACATCTCACTCTATGCCTGGTGCATAGTAGGTATGCAGAATATGTATATTTTTGGTTGGTTGAACTCAATTGTGGAACGAAATACATATTTTGTAATTGCTGACTTGCCTTGTCAAAACACTATTATATACATTTTGCAGATATGTACTGGTTTGTGCTCCAGTCCTACCCATTATTACAGCTGTTCTCTGTTTATACAGTAACATAGGTACTTCAAGTCAAACAACAGGAATGGAGGTTGCTTTCCAGTGTACCACTCAGTTACATATAACAGTTCTTTTTTATGTCCCCTAATCATTATTTGAAGACAGCTATACTTTTGACATTCTTGTCTGCAGGGACTTGTTTGACACACTTTCATCTTACAGAGAAAATAATTTCCGCTTATTTCATTTGTAGTCAGAGTATTTATATTTTAGATTCTGTGGATGGATGAATTTACACTTTATAGTACAAGGAAGACACATGCCCAGATTATTTTTCATAATGGGTTTGGGCAAGGATGTAAGGAAATGTGGCATGGTCTAGATGGGAGTGCAGATATCATCAGTAACCAGAACAGCAGCTCAGTATCATTCAGGATACAGCTGTCTCCTTGATCACCTAGCATTGATGCTTCCCAACGAAGAGGGATCTGAGAGGATTGGGTTACCATCATCCAATCTGAAGCTCTTTGCTTGGACATAACTTGCACCAACTCCTTTCCAAAGCCGTTTCTCTCTTAATCATGTATGTTCCATCTATTATGATTGCTATTGGTTTGGTTACTCATCCTTGGCATAGTCATTTGGGCCACTCTAGTGGGGTTAGTTTTTTCCATAGACATAGCAGAGATGGGTAGTTGTGAGAAGGTCTTATTTTAAAAATATTTTATTACACTATTAGGTACCTTTTCCTTTTATCCTTTGTTGAATCTAATTCTGCACTACTGAACTTTTAACCACAATTTTGAGCATTTGGACCTGTCTTGCATTTAGATTTCTACAGAAGAAAGCAGTAGAAATTTGGGAACAGCTTATTCTGTATTCCAATTTTTACCCCTAATTGCAACAATGAAAGTCCTACTGAAGTGGAAAGAATTTATCAGATATATAATCCCGTATGTCACACTACCTTCTTCTATTTATTTTAGATAAAATGTTTTATGTGTGAAAAGAATATTAGATGGAAACTTTCTGTGAGTTTGTAAGTCAATCAAAGATAGGAACCAGTTGGCCTGATGGTGATACCGATGATTGATTGATTAAAATGGTGATAGATACAAATAGTGATAGATACACAGAGAGACATAGAGATATCAATACTGGTTTTTCTCTAGAGATTTGATGTAGGAAAGAATTTTTCTAACTAAAGAAATCATAGTACATTTAAAATAACTGCTTCAACTCCTCAGAGTTAATTGTTTTCAACTCATGTTTTTGAGATTGCGTCTGAAAATTGCTGGTAATTTTTTTTTATGCTTTAAGTTCTAGGGTACATGTGCACAACATGCAGATTTGTTACATATGTATACATGTGCCATGTTGGTGTGCTGCACCCTTTAACACATCATTTGCATTAGCTATATCTCCTCATGCTATCCTTCCCCCCACCCCACGACAGGCCCAGGTGTGTGATGTTCCCCACCCTGTGTCCAAGTTTCTTATTGTTCAGTTTCCACCTATGAGTGAGAACATGAGGTATTTGGTTTTTCTGTCCTTGGGATAATTTGTTTAGAATGATGGTTTCCAGCTTCAGCCATGTCCCTGCAAAAGATATGAACTCATCCTTTTTTGTAGCTGCATAGTATTCCATGTTGTATATGGGCCACATTTTCTTAATCCAGTCTATCACTGATGGATATTTGGGTTGGTTCCAAGTCTTTTGCTATTGTGAACACTGCCACAATGAACATACATGTGCGTGTGTCTTTTTTTATTTTTTATCATACTTTAAGTTCTGTGGTACATGTGCACAACATGCAGGTTTGTTACATATGTATACATGTGCCATATTGGTGTGCTGCACCCGTTAACTCATCATTTACATTAGGTATATCTCCTAATGCTGTCCTTTCCCCACTCCCGTGCCGACAGGCCCCAGTGTGTGATGTTCCCCTTCCTGTGTCCAAGTGTTCTCATTATTCAGTTCCCACCTCTGAGTGAGAACATGTGGTGTTTGATTTTCTGTCCTTGTGATAGTTTGCTCAGAATGATGGATTCTAGCTTCTTCCTTGTCCCTACAAAGGACATGGACTCATCCTTTTTTATGGCTGCATAGTATTCCATGGTATATATGTGCCACATTTTCTTAATCCAGTCTTATTGATGGACGTTTAGGTGGGTTTCAAGTCTTTGCTATTGTGAATAGTGCCGCAATAAACATACGTGTGCATGTGTCTTTATAGCAGCATGATTTATAATCCTTTGGGTATATACCCAGTAATGGGATGGCTGGGTCAAATGGTATTTCTAGTTCTAGATCCTTGAGGAATCGCCACACTGTCTTCCACAATGGTTGAACTAGTTTATAGTCCCACCAACAATGTAAAAGTGTTCCTATTTCTCCACATCCTCTCCAGCAATTGTTGTTTCCTGACTTTTTAATGATCGCCATTCTAACTGGTGTGAGGTTGTATCTCATTGTGGATTTGATTTGCATTTCTCTGATGGCCAGTGATGATGAGCATTTTTTCATGTGTCTGTTGGCTGCATAAATGTCTTTTGAGAAGTGTCTGTTCATATCCTTTGCCCACTTTTTGTTGGGGTTGTTTGATTTTTTTCTTGTAAATTTAAGTTCTTTGTAGATTTTGGATATTAGCCCTTTGTCAGATGGGTAGATTGTAAAAATTTTCTCCCATTCTGCAGGTTGACTGTTCACTCTGATAAGTTTCTTTCGCTGTGCAGAATCTCTTTTAGCTTAATTAGATGCCATTTGTCAATTTTGTCTTTTGTTGCAATTGCTTTTGTTATTTTAGTGATGATGTCTTTGCCCGTGCCTATGTCCCAAATGGGATTTCCCAGGTTTTCTTCTAGGGTTTTTATGCTTTTAGGTCTAACATTTAAGTCTTTAATCCATCTTGAATTACTTTTTGTATAAGGTGTAAGGAAGGGATCCAGTTTCAGCTTTCTACCTATGGCTAGCCAGTTTTCCCAGCACCATTTATTAAATAGGGACTCCTTTCCCCATTTCTTGTTTTTGTCAGGTTTGTCAAAGATCAGATGGTTGTAGATGTGTGGTATTATTTCTGAGGGCTCTGTTCTGTTCCATTGGTCTATATCTCTGTTTTGGTACCAGTACCATGCTGTTTTAGTTACTGTAGCCTTGTAGTATAGTTTCAATTCGGGTACCATGATGCCTCCAGCTTTGTTCTTTTGGCTTAGAATTGACTTGGCAATGTGGGCTCTTTTTAGCTTCCATATGAACTTTAAAGCAGTTTTTTCCAATTCTGTGAAGAAACTCATTGGTAGCTTGATGGGGATGGCATTGAATCTATAAATTACCTTGGGCAATATGGCCATTTTCATGATATTGATCCTTCCTGTCCATGAGCATGGAATGTTTTTCCATTTGTTTGTGTCATTTTTTATTTTGTTGAGCAATGGTTTGTAGTTCTCCTTGAAGAGGTCCTTCACATCCCTTGTAAGTTGGATTCCTAGGTATCTTTTTCTCTTTGAAGCAGTTGTGAATGGGGGTTCAGTCATGATTTGACTCTCTGTTATTGGTGTATAGGAATGCTTGTGATTTTTGCACATTGATGTTGTATCCTGAGACTTTGCTGAAGTTGCTTATCAGCTTAAGGAGATTTTGGGCTGAGACGATGGGGTTTTCTAAATATTACAATCATGTCATCTGCAAACAGGGACAATTTGACTTCCTCTTTATTTCTATTTGAATACCTTTTATTTCTTTCTCCTGCCTGATTGCCCTGACCAGAATTTCCAACACCATGTTGAATAGGAGTGGTGAGAGAGGGGATCCCTGTCTTGTGCCAGTTTTCAAAGGGAATGCTTCCAGTTTTTGCCCATTCAGTAAGATATTGGCTGTGGGTTTGTCATAAATAGCTTTTATTATTTTGAGGTACGTTCCATCAATACCGAATTTATTGAGCGTTTTTAGCATGAAGCACTGTTGAATTTTGTCAAAGGCCTTTTCTGCATCTGTTGAGATAATCATGTGTTTTTTTGTTGTTGGTTCTGTTTATATGATGTATTATGTTTATTGATTTGCATATGTTGAACCAGCCTTGTATCCCAGAGATGAAGCCAACTCGATCGTGGTGGATACGCTTTTTGATGTGCTGCTGGATTCGGTTTGCCAGTATTTTATTGAGGATTTTTGCATCGATGTTCATCAGGGATATTGGTCTAAAATTCTCTTTTTTTCTTGTGTCTCTGCCAGGCTTTGGTATCAGGATGATGCTGGCCTCATAAAATGAGTTAGGGAGGATTCCCTCTTTTTCTATTGATTGGAATCGTTTCCGAAGGAATGGTAACAGCTCATCCTTGTACCTCTGGTAGAATTCGGCTGTGAATCCATCTGTTCCTGGACTTTTTTTGGTTGGTAGGCTATTAATTATTGCCTCAGTTTCAGAGGCTGATATTGGTCTATTCAGGGATTCAGCTTCTTTGTGGTGTAGTCTTGGGAGGGTGTATGTGTCCAGGAATTTATCCATTTCTTCTAAATTTTCTAGTTTATTTGCAAAGAGGTGTTTATAGTATTCTCTGATGGTAGTTTGTATTTCTGTGGGATCAGTGGTGATATCCCCTTTATCATTTTTTATTGCGTCTATTTATTTGATTCTTCTCTCTTTTCTTCTTTCTTAGTCTTGCTAGCGGTCTATCAGTTTTGTTGATCTTTTCAAAAAACCAGCTCCTGGATTCATTAATTTTTTTTTTAAGGGTTTTTTTGTGTCTCTATCTCCTTCATTTCTGCTCTGATCTTCGTTACTTCTTGCCTTCTGCTAGCTTTTGAATGTGTTTGCTCTTGCTTCTCTAGTTCTTTTAATTGTGATATTAGGGTGTCAATTTTAGATCTTTCCTGCTTTCTCTTGTGGGTATTTAGTGCTATAAATTTCCCTCTACACACTGCTTTAAATGTGTCCCAGAGATTCTGGTATGTTGTATCTTTGTTCTCATTGGTTTCAAAGAACATCTTTATTTCTGCCTTTAGTTCGTTGTGTACCCAGTAGTCATTCAGGAGCAGGTTGTTCAGTTTCCATGTAGTTGAGCAGTTTTGAGTGAGTTTCTTAATCCTGAGTTCTAGTTTGATTGCACTGTGGTTTGAGAGACAGTTTGTTATAATTTCTGTTCTTTTACATTTGCTGAGGAGTGCTTTACTTCCAACTATGTGGTCAATTTTGGAATAAGTGTGATGTGGTGCTGAGCCGAACGTATATTTTGTTTGGGTTGGAGAGTTCTGTAGATGTCTATTAGGTCCGGTTGATACAGAGCTGAGTTCAAGTCCTGGATATCCTTGTTAACTTTGTGTCTCGTTGATCTGTCTGATGTTGACAGTGGGGTGTTAAAGTCTCCCATTATTATTGTGTGGCAGTCTAAATCTCTTTGTAGGTCTCTTAAGGACTTGCTTATGAATCTGGGTGCTCCTGTATTGGGTGCATATATATTCAGGATAGTTAGCTCTTGTTGAATTGAATAGTAATTTACTATTACGTAATGGCCTTCTTTGTCTGTTTTGATCTTTGTTGGTTTAAAGTCTGTTGTATCAGAGACTAGGATTGCATCCCCTGCTTTTGTTTTCCATTTGCTTGGTAGATCTTCCTCCATCACTTTATTTTGAGCCTATGTGTGTCTCTGCACATGAGATGCGTCTCCTGAATACAGCACACTGATGGGTCTAGACTCTTTATCCAATTTGCTGACTGTGTCTTTTAATTGGAGCATTTAGCCTGTTTACATTTAAAGGTAACATTGTTAATATGTGAATTTGATCCTGTCATTATGATGTTAGCTGGTTATTTTGCCCGTTAGTTGATGCAGTTTCTTCCTGTCAACGGTGGTCTTTATAATTTGGCATGTTTTTGCAGTGGCTAGTACCAGTTGTTCCTTTCTATGTGTTTAGTGCTTCCTTCAGGAGCTCTTGTAAGGCAGGCCTGGTGGTGACAAAATCTCTCAGCATTTGCTTGTCTGTGTAGGATTTTATTTCTCCTTCACTTATGAAGCTTAGTTTGGCTGGATATGAAATTCTGGGTGGAGAAGTCTTTTCTTTAAGAATGTTGAATATTTGTCCCCACTTTCTTCTGGCTTGTAGAGTTTCTGCTGAGAGATCCGGTGTTAGTCTGATGGGCTTTGTTTTATGGGTAACCCAACCGTTCTCTCTGGCTGCCTTTAATATATTTTCCTTCATTTCAACTTTGGTGAAACTGACAATTATGTGTCTTGGAGTTGTTCTTCTCGAGGAGTGTCTTTGTGGCATTCTCTGTATTTCCTAAATTTGAATGTTGGCCTGCCTTGCTAGGTTGGGGAAGTTCTCCTGGATAATATACCGAAGAGTGTTTTCCAATTTGGTTCCCTGCTCCCCGTCACTTTCAGGTACACAAGATGTAGATTTGGTCTTTTCACATAGTGTCATTTCGTGGAGGCTTTGTTCGTTTTTCTTTTTACTCTTTTTTCTCTAAATGTCTCATCTTGCTTCATTTCATTCATTGGATCTTCAGTCACTGATACCCTTTCTCCTACTTGATCGAATCAGCTACTGAAACTTGTGCATGTGTCATGTAGTTCTCGTGCCATGGTTTTCAGCTCCATAAGATCATTTAAGGTCTTCTCTACGCTGTTTATTCTAGTTAGCCATTCATCTAATCTTTTTTCACGGTTTTTAGCTTCTTTGCGATGGGTTCGAACATCCTCCTTTAGCTTGGAGAAGTTCGTTATTACCGATCATCTGAAGCCTTCTTCTCTCAACTCGTCAAAGTCATTCTCCATCCAGCTTTGTTCTGTTGCTGGCGAGGAGCTGCGTTCCTTCGGAGAAGAGGCGCTCTGATTTTCAGAATTTTCAGCTTTTCTGCTCTGGTTTCTCACCATCTTTGTGGTTTTATCTACCTTTTGTCTTTGATGATGGTGACATACAGATGGGGTTTTGGTGTGGGTGACCTTTCTGGGGTTTTTTTTTGGTTTTTTGGTTTTTTAAATTTATTATTATTATTATACTTTAAGTTCTAGGGTACATGTGCATAACGTGCAGGTTTGTTACATATGTATACTTGTGCCATGTTGGTGTGCTGTACCCATCAACTCGTCAGCACCCATCAACTCGTCATTTACATCAGGTATAACTCCCAATGCAATCCCTCCCCCCTCCCCCCTCCCCATGATAGGCCCCGGTGTGTGATGTTCCCCTTCCCGAGTCCAAGTGATCTCATTGTTCAGTTCCCACCTATGAGTGAGAACATGTGGTGTTTGGTTTTCTGTTCTTGTGATAGTTTGCTAAGAATGATGGTTTCCAGCTGCATCCATGTCCCTACAAAGGACAAAAACTCATCCTTTTTTATGGCTGCATAGTATTCCATGGTGTAGATGTGCCACATTTTCTTAATCCAGTCTGTCACTGGTGGACATTTGGTTGATTCCAAGTCTTTGCTATTGTGAATAGTGCCGCAATAAACATACGTGTGCATGTGTCTTTATAGTAGCATGATTTATAATCCTTTGGGTATATACCCAGTAATGGGATGGCTGGGTCATATGGTACATCTAGTCCTAGATCTTTGAGGAATCGCCATACTGTTTTCCATAATGGTTGAACTAGTTTACAATCCCACCAACAGTGTAAAAGTGTTCCTGTTTCTCCACATCCTCTCCAGCACCTGTTGTTTCCTGACTTTTTAATGATCGCCATTCTAACTGGTGTGAGATGGTATCTCATTGTGGTTTTGATTTGAATTTCTCTGATGGCCAGTGATGATGAGCATTTTTTCATGTGTCTGTTGGCTGTATGAATGTCTTCTTTGGAGAAATGTCCGTTCGTATCCTTTGCCCACTTTTTGATGGGGTTGTTTGTTTTTTTCTTGTAAATTTGTTTGAGTTCTTTGTAGGTTCTGGATATTAGCCCTTTGTCAGATGAGTAGATTGCAAAAATTTTCTCCCATTCTGTAGGTTGCCTGTTCACTCTGATGGTAGTTTCTTTTGCTGTGCAGAAGCTCTTTAGTTTAATTAGATCCCATTTGTCAATTTTGGCTTTTGCTGCTGTTGCTTTTGGTGTTTTAGACATGAAGTCTTTGCCCGTGCCTATGTCCTGAATGGTACTACCTAGGTTTTCTTCTAGGATTTTTATGGTATTAGGTCTAACATTTAAGTCTCTAATCCATCTTGAATTAATTTTCATATAAGGAGTAAGGAAAGGATCCAGTTTCAGCTTTCTACTTATGGCTAGCCAATTTTCCCAGCACCATTTATTAAATAGGGAATCCTTTCCCCATGTCTTGTTTCTCTCAGGTTTGTCAAAGATCAGATGGCTGTAGATGTGTGGTATTATTTCTGAGGACTCTGTTCTGTTCCATTGGTCTATATCTCTGTTTTGGTACCAGTACCATGCTGTTTTGGTGACTGTAGCCTTGTAGTATAGTTTGAAGTCAGGTAGCGTGATGCCTCCAGCTTTGTTCTTTTGACTTAGGATTGTCTTGGAGATGCGGGCTCTTTTTTGGTTCCATATGAACTTTAAAGCAGTTTTTTCCAATTCTGTGAAGAAACTCATTGGTAGCTTGATGGGGATGGCATTGAATCTATAAATAACCTTGGGCAGTATGGCCATTTTCACAATATTGATTCTTCCTATCCATGAGCATGGTATGTTCTTCCATTTGTTTGTGTCCTCTTTTATTTCACTGAGCAGTGGTTTGTAGTTCTCCTTGAAGAGGTCCTTTACATCCCTTGTAAGTTGGATTCCTAGATATTTTATTCTCTTTGAAGCAATTGTGAATGGAAGTTCATTCATGATTTGGCTCTCTGTTTGTCTGTTACTGGTGTATAAGAATGCTTGTGATTTTTGCACATTAATTTTGTACCCTGAGACTTTGCTGAAGTTGCTTATCAGCTTAAGGAGATTTTGGGCTGAGACAATGGGGTTTTCTAAATATACAATCATGTCATCTGCAAACAGGGACAATTTGACTTCTTCTTTTCCTAACTGAATACCCTTGATTTCTTTCTCTTGCCTGATGGCCCTAGCCAGAACTTCCAACACTATGTTGAATAGGAGTGGTGAGAGAGAGCATCCCTGTCTTGTGCCAGTTTTCAAAGGGAATTTTTCCAGTTTTTGCCCATTCAGTATGATATTGGCTGTGGGTTTGTCATAAATAGCTCTTATTATTTTGAGGTACGTTCCATCAATACCGAATTTATTGAGCGTTTTTAGCATGAAGGGCTGTTGAATTTTGTCAAAAGCCTTTTCTGCATCTATTGAGATAATCATGTGGTTCTTGTCTTTGGTTCTGTTTATATGCTGGATTATGTTTATTGATTTGTGAATGTTGAACCAGCCTTGCATCCCAGGGATGAAGCCCACTTGATCATGGTGGATAGGCTTTTTGATGTGCTGCTGAATCCGGTTTGCCAGTATTTTATTGAGGATTTTTGCATCAATGTTCATCAGGAATATTGGTCTAAAATTCTCTTTTTTTGTTGTGTCTCTGCCAGGCTTTGGTATCAGGATGATGTTGGCCTCATAAAATGAGTTAGGGAGGATTCCCTCTTTTTCTATTGATTGGAATAGTTTCAGAAGGAATGGTACCAGCTCCTCCTTGTACCTCTGGTAGAATTCAGCTGTGAATCCATCTGTTCCTGGACTTTTTTTGGTTGGTAGGCTATTAATTATTGCCTCAATTTCAGAGCCTGTTATTGGTCTATTCAGGGATTCAACTTCTTCCTGGTTTAGTCTTGGAAGAGTGTAAGTGTCCAGGAAATTATCCATTTCTTCTAGACTTTCTAGTTTATTTGTGTAGAGGTGTTTATAGTATTCTCTGATGGTAGTTTGTATTTCTGTGGGGTCGGTGGTGATATCCCCTTTATCATTTTTTATTGCGTCTATTTGATTCTTCTCTCTTTTCTTCTTTATTAGTCTTGCTAGCGGTCTGTCAATTTTGATCTTTTCAAAAAACCAACTCCTGGATTCATTGATTTTTTGGAGGGTTTTTTGTGTCTCTATCTCCTTCAGTTCTGCTCTGATCTTAGTTATTTCTTGCCTTCTGCTAGCTTTCGAATGTGTTTGCTCTTGCTTCTCTAGTTCTTTTAATTGTGATGTTAGAGTGTCAATTTTAGATCTTTCCTGCTTTCTCTTGTGGGCATTTAGTGCTATAAATTTCCCTCTACACACTGCTTTAAATGTGTCCCAGAGATTCTGGTATGTTGTATCTTTGTTCTCATTGGTTTCAAAGAACATCTTTATTTCTGCCTTCATTTCGTTATGTACCCAGTAGTCATTCAGGAGCAGGTTGTTCAGTTTCCATGTAGTTGAGCGGTTTTGATTGAGTTTCTTAGTCCTGAGTTCTAGTTTGATTGCACTGTGGTCTGAGAGACAGTTTGTTATAATTTCTGTCCTTTTACATTTGCTGAGGAGTGCTTTACTTCCAATTATGTGGTCAATTTTGGAATAAGTGCGATGTGGTGCTGAGAAGAATGTATATTCTGTTGATTTGGGTTGGAGAGTTCTATAGATGTCTATTAGGTCTGCTTGCTGCAGAGATGAGTTTAATTCCTGGATATCCTTGTTAACTTTCTGTCTCATTGATCTGTCTAATGTTGACAGTGGAGTGTTGAAGTCTCCCATTATTATTGTATGGGAGCCTAAGTCTCTTTGTAAGTCTCTAAGGACTTGCTTTATGAATCTGGGTGCTCCTGTATTGGGTGCATATATATTTAGGATAGTTAGCTCTTCCTGTTGAATTGATCCCTTTACCATTATGTAATGGCCTTCTTTGTCTCTTTTGATCTTTGATGGTTTAAAGTCTATTTTATCAGAGACTAGTATTGCAACTCCTGCTTTTTTTGTTCTCCATTTGCTTGGTAAATCTTCCTCCATCCCTTTATTTTGAGCCTATATATGTCTCTGCATGTGAGATGGGTCTCCTGAATACAGCAGACTGATGGGTCTTGACTCTTTATCCAGTTTGCCAGTCTGTGTCTTTTAATTGGAGCATTTAGTCCATTTACATTTAAGGTTAAGATTGTTATGTGTGAACTTGATCCTGCCATTATGATATTAACTGGTTATTTTGCTCGTTAGTTGATGCAGTTTCTTCCTAGCCTCGATGGTCTTTACATTTTGGCATGTTTTTGCAATGGCTGGTACCGGTTGTTCCTTTCCATATTTAGTGCTTCCTTCAGGGTCTCTTGTAAGGCAGGCCTAGTGGTGACAAAATCTCTAAGCATTTGCTTATCTGTAAAGGATTTTATTTCTCCTTCACTTATGAAACTTAGTTTGGCTGAATATGAAATTCTGGGTTTAAAATTCTTTTCTTTAAGAATGTTGAATATTGGCCCCCACTCTCTTCTGGCTTGTAGAGTTTCTGCCGAGAGATCTGCTGTGAGTCTGATGGGCTTCCCTTTGTGGGTAACCTGACCTTTCTCTCTGGCTGCCCTTAAGATTTTTTCCTTCATTTCAACTTTGGTGAATCTGGCAATTATGTGTCTTGGAGTTGCTCTTCTCGAGGAGTATCTTTGTGGCGTTCTCTGTATTTCCTGGATTTGAATGTTGGCCTGCCCTACTAGGTTGGGGAAGTTCTCCTGGATGATATCCTGAAGAGTGTTTTCCAACTTGGTTCCATTTTCCCCCTCACTTTCAGGCACCCCAATCAGACGTAGATTTGGTCTTTTTACATAATCCCATACTTCTTGCAGGCTTTGTTCATTTCTTTTTCTTCTTTTTTCTTTTGGTTTCTCTTCTCGCTTCATTTCGTTCATTTGATCCTCAATCGCTGATACTCTTTCTTCCAGTTGATCGAGTCGGTTACTGAAGCTTGTGCATTTGTCATGTATTTCTCATGTCATGGTTTTCATCTCTTTCATTTCGTTTATGACCTTCTCTGCATTAATTACTCTAGCTATCAATTCTTCCACTTTTTTTTCAAGATTTTTAGTTTCTTTGTGCTGGATACATAATTCTTCCTTTAGTTCTGAGAAGTTTGATGGACTGAAGCCTTCTTCTCTCATCTCGTCAAAGTCATTCTCCGTCCAGCTTTGATCCATTGCTGGCAATGAGCTGCACTCCTTTGCCGGAGGAGATGTGCTCTTATTTTTTGAATTTCCAGCTTTTCTGCCCTGCTTTTTCCCCATCTTTGTGGTTTTATCTGCCTCTGGTCTTTGATGATGGTGACGTACTGATGGGGTTTTGGTGTAGGTGTCCTTCCTATTTGATAGTTTTCCTTCTAACAATCAGGACCCTCAGCTGTAGGTCTGTTGGAGATTGCTTGAGGTCCACTCCAGACCCTGTTTGCCTGGGTATCAGCAGCAGAGGCTGCAGAAGATAGAATATTGCTGAACAGCGAGTGTACCTGTCTGATTGCTTTGGAAGCTTCCTCTCAGGGGTGTATTCCACCCTGTGAGGTGTGGGGTGTCAGACTGCCCCTAGTGGGGGATGTGTCCCAGTTAGGCTACTCAGGGGTCAGGGACCCACTTGAGCCTGCAGTCTGTCCCTTCTCAGATCTCAACTTCCGTGTTGGGAGATCCACTGCTCCCTTCAAAGCTGTCAGACAGAGTCGTTTGCGTCTGCAGAGGTTTCTGCTGCTTTTGCTGTTGTTTAATTGTGCCCTGTCCCCAGAGGTGGAGTCTACAGAGACAGGCAGGTTTCCTTGAGCTGCTGTGAGCTCCACCCAGTTCGAGCTTCCCAGCAGCTTTGTTTACCTACTTAAGCGTCAGCAATGGCGGGCGCCCCTCCCCCAGCCTCGCTGCTGCCTTGCCGGTAGATCACAGACTGCTGTGCTAGCAATGAGGGAGGCTCTGTGGGAATGGGACCCTCCCGGCCAGGTGTGGGATACAATCTCCTGGTGTGCCCGTTTGCTTAAAGCGCAATATTGGGGTGGGAGTTACCCGATTTTCCAGGTGTTGTGTGTCTCAGTTCCCCTGGCTAGGAAAAGGGATTCCCTTCCCCCTTGGCGCTTCCCAGGTGAGGCGATGCCTCGCCCTGCTTCAGCTCTCGCTGGTCTGGCTGCAGCAGCTGACCAGCACCGATTGTCCGGCACTCCCTAGTGAGATGAACCCAGTACCTCAGTTGAAAATGCAGAAATCACCGGTCTTCTGTGTCGCTCGCGCTGGGAGTTGGAGACTGTAGCTGTTCCTATTCGGCCATCTTGTTCCGCCCCCTTTCTGTTTTTTAGTTTTCCTTCTAACAGTCAGGACCCTCAGTTATTGGTCTGTTGGAGTTTGCTGGAGGTCCACTCCAGACCCTGTTTGCCTGGGTATCACCAGCGGAGGCTGCAGAACAGCAAATATTGCAGAACGGCAAATGTTGCTGCCTGATCCTTCCTCTGGAAGCTTCGTCTCAGAGGGGCATCTGGCTGTTTGAGGTGTCAGTCGGCCCCAGCTGGTAGGTGACTCCCAGTTAGCCTTCTTGGGGGTCAGGGACCCACTTGAGGAGGCAGTCTGTCCGTTCTCACATCTCAAACTGCATGCTGGGAGAACCACTACTCTTTAAAGCTGTCAGACAGGGACATTTAAGTCTGCGGAAGTTTCTGCTGCCTTTTGTTCAGCTATGCCCTGCCCCAGAGGTGGAATCTACAGAGGCAGGCAGGCCTCATTTAGCTGTGGTGGGCTCCACCCAGTTCAAGCTTCCTGGCCGCTTTGTTTACCTACTCAAGCCTCAGCACTGGCGAACGCCCCTCCCCCAGCCTCCGTGTCACCTTGCAGTTCAATCTCAGACTGCTGTGCTAGCAGTGAGCGAGGCTCTGTGGGCATGGGACCCTCCGAGCCAGGCATGGGATATAATCTCCTGGTGTGCCGTTTGCTAAGACCGTTGGAAAAGCACGTATTGGGTGAGAGTGTCCTGATTTTCCAGGTACCGTCTGTGACGGCTTCCCTTTGCTAGGATGGGGGAATTCCCCAACCCCTTGTGCTTCCCTGGTGAGGTGATGCCCCGCCCTGCTTTGGCTCACACTCCGTGGGCTGCGCCCACTGTCTGACAAGCCCTAGTGAGATGAACCTGGTACCTCCGTTGGAAATACAGAAATCTACCCATCTTCTTCATTGCTCATGCTGGGAGCTGTAGACTGGAGCTGTTCCTATTTGGCCATGTTGGAACCCATTGCTGGTAATTTTTAACATCATCTAGTTTCGTTTAAAGGAATGAAATGTAGGAAAATCATGCAATATTAAGCTAACTTACTCAGTGAACAGCTATTAGTTTGGACTGCCCACTCTGCTAGTCACTATTTTAGGCACAAGGCATACAGTGGTAAATAAGATGGATAAGTTCCTGCTCTCATGAAGATAATATCCAGGTGGAGAGACATAGACTAAAAGGAAGTAAACAACTAAAGATGATGATTTTGGATTGTGATTAAAAATAAATAGCTGGGCATGGTGGCTCATGGCTGTAATCCCAGCACTCTGGGAGGCTGAGGTGGGCAGATCACTTGAGGTCAGGAATGTGAGGCCAGCGTGGCCAACATGGTGAAACCCGTCTCTACTGAAGATACAAAAGTTAGCTGGGTATGGTGGCGTGTGCCTGTAATCCCAGCTACTCAGAAGGCTGAGGCAGGAGAATTGCTTGATCCCGTGAGGCGGAGGTTGCAGTGAGCTGAGATTGTGCCACTGTACTCCAGCCTGGGTGACAGAGCAAGACTTTGTCTCAAAAAATAATAATAATAAATAAATAAACATGGTAAAGCACTTATCTATCTCCATGAATAAAGAGGGCAATGTGGAAAAAAGTGACTAGGAAGGGCTGCAGATTGGTTGGTCAGGGAAGCCCTCTCTAAGGTGGGATCATCTGAGCTGAGACCTCCATGACAGGAAGGAGCCAGCCCTACAAATACTAGGGGGAGGAACATTCCAGGCAGAAGCCCTGAAACAGGACTGAGGAACATATATTTCAGTAAAAGAATTGTATTTTGAGACATCAAAAACAGCAGGCCCAGCACATGAGGCTAGAAATGTAGATTCTGACAACTTAGAATGTAGATTCTTGTTAATGTCTCTGGGTCTTTTTAAATTCTATAGTGATTCTAAACCACTATGTACTCTCATACACCCTGTACTCTAAAGACAGCAGATACAGTAATAAATTGGAACTGCACTAGTGCTTTCTTTCCTGAAGTGTATCTTCATTCTTAAAGTTGTAATTAGGACCCAAATTAAGTGCTTCCACTTCAGATTAAGGACTACTGCTGTACTTTATTGCTATGTGAACTATAAAAGGGAACATTTAACATTTTAAATGTAAAAAAAAAAAATTTTTTTTTTTTTTTTTTTTGGAGATAAGAGTCTCATTCTGTCACCCAGGTTGGAGTACAGTGGCTGGATCTCAACTCACTGCAACCTCTGCCTCCTGGGTTCAAGCAATTCTCCTGCCTCAGCCTCCCGAGTAGCTGGGATTACTGGTGTGTGCCACCACACCCAGCTAATTTTTGTATTTTGAGGGTTACAGAGATGGGGCTGGGTTGAGTAACCAGCCTATCATGTAAATTCTGGGAAAACCCAGGAAATACTGAATTTGCCTGTGGGATGGTGTGAGTAGGTGGAGGAAGTCATGAATGGGGATTAGAAGAGATAAACAGTGGGGGAAAGTACACAAACCGAAAAAGCACGCAAAAATCCCAAAAACGAAGTGCACAATAGCAACAAAACTAACAGGAAAACAAAACTTGGAGGCATTTTTTAATACTTGTTTTTTTTCCTTTTCAAAAGCTGGAAAAACAAAAGATGGTGTAGAAGATAAAACATAGGCCAAAAAAAGTAGACCTAGGTCAGAAAAATCAACTACCAAACTCTGGGTTCCTGTTGTCTTTCCATAATGAAGTTGTCTGGCTCACAGTGGGTTCAGTCTAAATTCTAGTGTGAATAGGAGAATGAACTCAATTGGCATTGAATACTTGGCATTCTTTCTTACTGTCTTTCTTTTGCATTAAATACTCCTTTTTCATATAGAGCAGGCAGGCTTGCTCTGGATTCCCATGACTTACTTCCTTCAGACTAAAATTGATGACTTACTCCATCATGTTGAGTATCACAAAGATTTCTCATGAATAATTTTTCCCAGATGTATGTATGAAGTTCTTAGGAATAAACTTTGAGTTAAGCAGTAAGTAGAGTTAAACAATAATTGGTACTGAACATTAACTGCATGGCTCTTCATCTCTTTGCGTGGCTATATTTTTTAAATACATAATTTTGTTTAAAACCTATTAGTAAAGTAATGCATGCACCAGTCTTCCTGGCTTTGAATTACACTTCTTTATAAGGAGTTAAATTGAGGCTGGGCGCAGTGGCTCATGCCTGTAATCCCAGCACTTTGGGAGGCTGTGGCAGGCAGATCACTTGAGGTCAGGAGTTTGACACCAGCCTGACCAACATAGCAAAACCTTGTCTCTACTAAAAATGCAAAAATTAGCCAGGTGTGGAGATGCGCGCCTGTAGTCCCAGCTACTCGGAAGGCTGAGGCAGGAGAATCACTTGAACCTGGGAGGTGGAAGCTGCAGTGAGCTGAGAGCATGCCACTGCACTCCAGCCTGGGCGGTAGAGGGAATCTCCATCTCAAAAAAATGAAATAAAATAAAAAATAAGGAGTTAAACCAAGAATATTTTCATAATGGCTTTTGGTTTCTTTGTTTTGTCTTTTTGTTAAGGAAACTTCATGCATGTTTTTAAAAAAAATCTTCACTGAGATGTAATTCACGTACAATATAATTAAATTTATATAATCACACACCCCATTTCAAGTGTACAGTCCAGTGATTTTTAGTATATTCACAGGTATGGTTAACCGTCACCACAATCAATTTTAGAACATTTTCATCACCTCAAAAAGAAACCCCGTGCTCTTTATTTATCACCCCCTTATCCTCCCTGCTTTTGCCCCCACCAGCCCTAAGCAACCACAAATCTACTTTCATTTTCCTGTTCTGGACTTTCATATGAATGGAGTCCTGTAGTATGGAGTCATGTAGTATGTAGTCTTTTGTGACTATCTTATTTCCATACTTCATTCTCTTTTATGGCCACACAATTCACAGTATGAGTATGTCACATATGGTTTATCCATTCATCTGTTGATGGACATTGGAGTTGGTTCCACGTTTTGGTATTATGAATAATGCTTCTATGAATATTTGTGTAAACGCTTTTGTGTGGATATATATTTTCATTTTTATTGTGAATATAACTAGGAGTAGAATTGCTAGGTCATATGGTAACTTTGTTTAATGAACTGCCAAACTGTTTTCCAAAGTAGCCACACCATTTTACATACACACTAGCAGCGTATAAGGGTTTTACTTTCTTCATATCCTCATCAGTCCTTGTTACGGTACGGTTTTTTGGTTGTATCTATCCTAATGGGCATGATGTGTTTTTGATTTGCAATTCCTTGGTAACTAATGATGTTGAACATTTTTTCATGTGATTATGGGTCATTTGTATATTTTCTGTGAAGAAACGTTTATTCAAGTCCTTTGCCTTTTTTTTTTTTTTTTTTTTTTTTTGAGACGGAGTCTCGCTCTGTAGCCCGGGCTGGAGTGCAGTGGCCGGATCTCAGCTCACTGCAAGCTCCGCCTCCCAGGTTTACGCCATTCTCCTGCCTCAGCCTCCCGAGTAGCTGGGACTACAGGCACCCGCCACCTCGCCCGGCTAGTTTTTTGTATTTTTTAGTAGAGACGGGGTTTCACGGTGTTCGCCAGGATGGTCTCGATCTCCTGACCTCGTGATCCGCCCGTCTCGGCCTCCCAAAGTGCTGGGATTACAGGCTTGAGCCACCGCGCCCGGCCCCTTTGCCATTTTTTAAAATTGTCTGTGTCTTTTTGTTATGTTTTCTGTTTATGAAGATAATACAGGTTCTTGTGGAAATTTATTATTTATTTATTTTTATAAAGATGGAATCTCGTTTTGTTGCCCAAGCTGTTCTGAAACTCCTGGGCTCAAGCAGCCCTTCTGCCTTGGCCTTCCAATGTGCTGGGATTACAGGTGTGAGCCCCTGTGCCCAGCCTGTTGTAGAAATTCTGGAAATACAGCAAAGCATATATTTTTAAAAAATTATTCAAAGTACTCCCACCACAAAGCTATTGTATATTGTGGTGACTATAGTTCACAATATGTTGTATACTTGAAAATTGTTAAGAGAAGTAGATTTTAAGAGTTCCCATCACATACAGATGGCCAGTTGATTTCAGACAAAGGTGCAAGAATACACAATGGAAAAGGACAGTCTATTTAATGAATTATGTTGGGAAAACTGGTTATCCACATGCAGAAGAATGAAATAGCACCCTTATCTCAGACCACATGATTTCCATATGGAAAAATGAACTCAAAATGAGTTAAAGATTTAACATGAATCCTGAAGTTGTAAAACTACTAGAAAAAAATAGGAAAAACTATACAACATTGCTCCAGGTAATGATATTTTAGATTTGGCCCCAAAAGCACAGGCAACAAAAACAAAAATAGACAAGATTACATCAAACTGAAAAGCTGCTTCTTAAAAAGGAAACAACAGAATGAAGAGACATCATACAGATTTGGAGGAAATATTTGTAAGCCATATGTTTGTTAAGGGATTAGCATTAAAATATATAAAGAACTCAACTCTATAGAAAGGAAATAAATAATCCAATTTAACAATGGACAAGGAACCTGAATAGACAGACATTTTTCAAAAGAAGACATACAGATAGCCAACAGTTAGATGAGAAATTGCTGAATGTCAAGAATCATTAGGGAAATGCAAATTAAAACCACAATGAGGTGTCATCTCACACCTATGAGAATGGCTGTTCTCAAAAAGACAGAAGATAACAAATGTTGGTGATAATGTGGACAAAGGGGGACTCTTGTACACTGTTGGTGAGAATGTAAATTAGTACAGCCATTATGGAAAACAATATGGAAGTTCCTCAAAAAATTAAAAATAGAATTACCATATGATCCAGCAATCCCACTTCTGGGTATTTACACAAAAGACAAAATCAGTATGTCAAAAAGATGCCTGCACTTCCATGTTCATTTCAGCACTATTCACAATAGCCAAATGTATTCATCTGTTCTTGCTGCTATAAAGAAATACTGGTGACTGGATAATTTATAAAGAAAAGAGGTTTAATTGACTCACAGTTCCACATGGCTGGGGAGGCCTCAGGAAACTTGTAATCATGGCGGAAGGCACCTCTTCACAGGGTGGCACGAGTGAGAATGAGTGCCAGCAGGGGAAATGCCAAACACAAAACCGTCAGATCTCATGAAAAACTGTCACGAGAACAGCATGGGGGAAACCTTACCTCCATGATTCAGTTACCTCCCACCAGCTTGCTGCCATGACACTTGGGGATTATTGGGATTACAATTCAAGATGAAATTTAAGTGGGGACACAGCCAAACCATATCATTTCACCACTGGCCCCTCTCAAATCTCATGCCCTCACACTTCATGCCTTCCCAACAGTCTTCCAAAGTCTTAACTCATTCCAGCATTAACCCAAAAGTCCAAAATCTCAACTGAGATGAGGCAAGTTCCTTCCACCTATGAGCCTGTAAAATCGAAAGCAAGTTAGTTACTTTCTAGATACAATGGGAGTACAGGCATTGGGTAAATACACCTGTTGCAAATGGGATAAATTGGCCAAAACAAAGGAGCTGCAGGCCCCATGCAAGTCTGAAATCCAGTAGGGCAGTCATTAAACCTTAAAGTTCCAAAATGATCTCCTTTAACTCTGTGTCTCATATCCAGATCATGCTGATGCAAGAGGTGGGCTCCCATGGCTTTGGGCAGCTCCACCCTTGTGGTTTTGCAGGGTACAGCCCCCTTCCCAGTGCTGTCACTAGCTGGCGTTGAGTGTCTGTGGCTCTTCCAGACACACAGTGCAGCTGTTGATGGATCTACCATTCTGGGAGTTGGAGGACAGTGGCCCTCTTCTCACAGTTCCACTAGGCAGTGCCCCAGTGGGGAACCTGTATGAGGGCTCCAACCCCACATTTCCCTTCTGTACTGCCCTAGCAGAGTTTCTCTGTGAAGACTCCACCCCTGTAGCAAACTTCTGCCTAGACATCCAGGCATTTCCATACATTCTCTGAAATCCAGTCAGAGGTTCCCAAACCTCAATTCTTGACTTCTGTGCGCCCACAGGCTCGACACTGCATGGAAACCACCAAGGCTTGGGGCTTGCACCCTCTGAAGCAATGGCCTGAGCTGTACCTTGGCCTGTTTTAGCCATGGCTGGAGCTAAAGCAGCAGGAATGCAGGGCACCATGTCCCCAGGCTGCATAGAGCAGGGGGCCTCTGGGCTTGGCCCAGGAAACAATTTTTCCCTCCTAGGCCTCCAGGCCTGTGATGGGAGGGGCTGCTGTGAAGGTATCTGACATGCCCTGGAGACATTTTCCCCATTGTCTTGGTGGTTAACATTTGGCTCCTTGTTACTTTTACAAATTCCTGCAGCCAGCTTGAATTTCTCCTCAGAGAATAGGTTTTTCTTTTCTGTCACATCATCAGGCTACGAATTTTCCAAACTTTTATGCTCTGCTACCTCTTGAATGCTTTGCTGCTAGAAATTTCTGCCAGATACCCTAAATCATGTCTCTCAAGTTACAGTTCCACAGGTATCTAGGGCAGGGGCAAAAGGCCACCAATCTCTTGGCTAAAGCATAGCAAGAGTGACCTTTACTCCAGTTCTCAACAAGTTCCTCATATCTCCATCTGAGACCACCTCAGCCTGGACTTCATTGTCCATATCACTCTCAGCATTTTGGTCAAAGCCATTCAACAGGTCTCTAGGAAGTTCCAAACTTTCCCACATCTTTTTGTCTTCTGAGCCCTCCAAGTCTCTAGGAAGTTCCAAACTTTCCCACATTTCCCTGTCTTCTAAGTTCTCCAAACTGTTTAAACCTCTGCCTGTTACCCAGTTCCAAAGTCGCTTCCACATTTTCAGGTATCCTTATAGTAGCACCCCACTCCCAGTACCAATTTAGTGTGTTAATCCGTTCTTATACTGCTATGAAGAAATAACCCAAGACTGGGTAATTTATAAAGAAAAGAGGTTTAATTGACTCAGTTCCACATGGCTAGGAAGGCTTCAGGAAACTCACAATCATGGCAGAAGGCACCTCTTCACAGGCTGACAGGAGAGAGAATGAGTGCCAGCAGGGAAATGCCAGATGCTTATAAAACCATCAGTCTCCTGAGAACTCACTCACTGTCATGGGAACAGCATGGGGGAAACCACCCCCATGATTGAATTTGCTGAGACTAGCTCGGTCGGGGAGTCCCTAACCCAGTGGCGCTAGAGGAATTTAAAGACACACACACAGAAATATAGAGGTGTGAAGTGAGAAATCAGGGGTCTCACAGCTTTCAGAGCTCAGAGTCCCAAACAGAGATTTACCCATGTGTTTATTAACAGCAAATCAGTCATTAGCATTGTTTCTATAGATATAAATTAACAAAGTATCCCTTATGGGAAACGATGGGATGTGATGAATTAAAGGAATAGGTTGGGCTAGTTAACTGCAGCAGGAGCATGTCCTTAAGGTACAGATTGCTCATGCTATTGTTTGTGGCTATTGTTGTGCCTTTAAGTGCTTTTCTGCCCTGGGTGGGCCAGGTGTTCCTTGCCCTCATTCCCGTAAAACCACAACCTTCCAGCATGGGCGTTATGGCCATCATGAACGTGTCACAGTGCTGCAGAGATTTTGTTTGTGGCCAGTTTTGGGACCAGTTTATGGACAGATTTTGGGGGGGGCCTCCTGCCAACACAATTACCTACCACCAGGTCACTGCCATGAACACATGGGGATAACAATTCAAGATGAGATCTGGGTGGGGACATAGCCAGCCCATATCACCAAGTTATGGAATTAACCTAACTGTTACTCAGCAGATGAGTGTATAAAGTACACATGCTACATATACACACAGTGGAATACTGTTCAGCTTTAAAAAAGTAAATGTGCAAATTCCATCATTTGTGACAACATGGATGGAATGGCAGAGAGTAGAATGGTGGTTCCCAGAGGCTGCAGGGTGGGGAAAAAGGGGAGATGATGGTTAAAGGGTACAGAGCCTCAGAGAAGAGGAATACTTTTTTGTTGTTGTTCTATTGCACAGCATAGTGAATATAGTTAATAGTGTATGGTATCTTCCAAAATTGCTGAGTAAAATTTCAATGTTTTCACCACAAAAATGATAAGTATTTGAGGTGATGGATATGTTAATTAGCATGATTTAATTATTCTACATGTATTCATAAATCATAACATCACTTTGTACCTGTAAATTTGTACAACTGTAATTTGTTAGTTTACAAAGATAAGTATGTGAGGTAATGCATATATTAATTAATTTAGCAATTCCACATTGTGTACATGAAACATCATGTTGTACACCATAAATACATATGGTTTTTTTTTTTTAAAGTATTCCACCAACTATTTTAGTTTTCTTTTAACCCAACGACATAAGCACAGTTTCCTAAAATGGGAACTGACCCTCTCCTACAAAACATTTCATTATGGTTTTATCTTTATGACATGAAAACAACTAGTTGAAAAGTGATGATTTTTTTTTTAGTCTATTACCTGAGTGTTCAGTAAGAATTGGTTTGACTACTTTTTTCACCTCACATTGAATTTGGTTCACTAGTTTAGTGGCCCCTCCCCCAAGTCATCCCCACCTAGTATGTGTATTATGTTGTATTTTGGGGAAGATACAAAGAGAAAAATTGCTTTGCTGTTAATTGAATTTGGGCAAGCTACTTAATCTCTGCTTCTCACTTCCTGCTATGACATAGAGCTGATTATAGAAAGATGGCTGTCTCATGGGGCTAAGAGTATAGCCATCTCATGGGTTAAATGAGATAACATGTAAAGCACCTGACACAAAACCAGGACCTAAATAAATGTGTTTTTCCTAGCTTTGTGGCCACACTTACCTTTTTGGTTCCTCCTTTCTCTGACCTCTGTGCCACGAGACCTTTGCATGTTCTGTTCGCACTACCTGAAGAGCTCTTCCTTTCATCTTTCCTTTTTTCTGGCTACCAGTTACCCTTTCAGCCTTTAGATTGCTTAAGCTTGTTTCCTCAGGTACAGTCCTAGACCTCTAGGCTTATAACTGGGGTACCTGCCTTGAGAGGACTTTGTGGTTTGCTGGTTTACAGTAATATAATGTGATGCTTCATCTCATTCTGCCTCTCCAACTAGAAAGTCAGCTCCTTCAGGGGGAAGACTGATTTTACTCACCACTACCTCCCTAGCACCCAGTGCTGTTTTTGTTGAAACAATGAAGGATATGCGAATGCTATGGGAGGAGTAAACCAGTTTTTGAGTTTTTTGCTTGCTATCTCAGCCTTAGTTGTGAGATGGAGCCCCTTGGACAAAACAGATCACCACCTGCACTCTGGTCTTCTCACTTAACAAAACAGGGGAGAGTTGCCACAATTGTCTTCTGTGGTCCTGGGCAACTCTGTTCTTTGCCTCTTTGTTTCCATAAAGATAAAGCCCATCCAGAAAAGGCACTCATGCTGGCTGAGGGAGGTGGCATGGGGAAGGGGATGGACAGAGCAATTCAGAAGATCAGAGAGGCCTCTGCCCCTGCTTAGGGCCATGCTTGTCCTGCTGTGTGGTGCTCCCATCTCACAGGCTGCTTCTGGAGATGCTCAGGTTGTTCAGGCCCTGTGGCTTTTGGCAAGGTGGGAGCATCTGTGCTCCTCTTCACATAAAAGAGGGTAATAAAAGTAACGTAGGAAAGGGGTGTTGTGAGGCTTTAGTGATGGTGGAGCAGTGTTGCTGAAGTCCCTCAGGGAGTCTGGATTTGATTGCAGTGAGTCTGGCTGCATCTGAAGCCTATAATAGTTTACAGTGAAAGATGCTGTGTATAAGATGTCAAACATTTGGTTGGTAGAATGTTATGATTGTCAGGAGTTTACTTTTGCACTGAAAAATAGTGGTGTTGGTTTGGTGTAAGTAGAGTCACATTGCAGCACACACACAGGCATTCATGCTTTTATGTTGGCTAATTGTAAGGAAATGTTTTCTCAAGGCAAGAGTCAAAGGTTCACAGAGTGCCAAAGACCACCTCAAAGAGAAAAGTCTAATTTTAGAAACTTCATTTTGTATGCCAAAACTTGCCTTTCATTAGTTTTGTGTAATGTTTCTGCTGACACGAGTTAAAAAATGCGTTCTGTTGTAAAGGAGGAAAAAAAAAACCGAAGAGAAACCATAAGCATGATTAGAAGAAGAGAAAAGAACAGGAAGAAAGTAGACATCATCCCAGATTTAAATTTCATATTGTTAAAATCATTTGGTTGCGAGCAGTAGGAATTATCTAAAGCTAACTTAGATATGGAAGGACTTGTTGGACACCTGCTGTCCAACATTCACAAAACCTAAAGAAGAAAACTGAACTAGATCTAGTGTGGCTAGGGACTTCAGGGACAGGAATTAACAAATCTCCTAAGGAGGTTGCCATCAAAAGACTCTGCTAACTGTTGTCCATCCTGGTGTATGCTACTCACATTTCAGACTCCTACGAGAGGCTGATTGACCTGGTTTGAATCTTATGCCTACCCACTCCTAGACCCTCCAGACCCCAGGGGATGAGAGAACGGTGGTTGCCTGAAGGAAGAGTGGAACAGGAGCTGGGCAGGGAAAAAATATCCACAACTGGCTATTGCTGTGCAATAGAACAACAAAAAAAAGTATTCCTCTTCTACTGGCCACATAGCCACCGTCAGTGGTAATGATTTTTGCCTGGCCAGAGACAGTGGCCAGTAGTTACTAGTCTCCTTTCTCTTCAGAAACATCTGTTCTTGTCAGAGTTGTAGCCTATTCTTGATGAGCTGCAGCAAAAATGTTGTACCACTATTAAATTGGAGATGGCTCATTTCCCAAGGATCTCAGAATATCTTTTTCAGTTAGCTTTATAAAGTAATTGTCCATATGGCCATTTAATTTATGATATGGGATAAAGTAATCTAGGGGAAAAAACACTTCTTTAAAATGACTTTTTTTTTTTTTGGCTGGGCACACTGCCTTACATCTGTAATCCCAGCACTTTGGGAGGCCAAGCTGGATGGATCACCTGGGGTCAGAAGTTCGAGACCAGCCTTGGCCAACATGGCAAAACCCTGTCTTTACTAAAAAAATACAAAAAACTTAGCTGGATGTGGTGGCAGGCAACTGTAATCCCAGCTACTTGGCAGGCTGAGGCAGGGAGAATTTCTTGAACCAGGGAGGTGGAGGTTGCAGTGAGCTGAGATTGCGCCACTGCACTCCAGCCTGGGTGACAGTGAGACTCAATCTCAAAAAACTAAAATAAAATGACTTTTTTTGAATTGTGAAGAATATAGGTTAAGATTATATTACAGTAGTAACATGTAATAATGTATTCAGGATAAAAAATTGAAGTTAGATCTGAAATATCAGCATACTAAACTACGAAAAACCTTTTACATTAATGTACTCTTTTTTTTTTTTTCTTAGCTAATAGTAAGTAATGATAGACTCACACTCCCAGAAAGGGTGAGGAAGGGACAATTCAGACCTCTCTAGACTTCATGCATGGCCTGGTTAAATCACTGTTTTTTTTTTTTTTTTTATCAGCATCTCATTTTTTCTCCCACCAAGTTTATATCCTTGTTGAGAAAGTGTGTCTCGCCAGAAAATTATTGTGATAATTTTTATAAGATATGTGTATTCTTTTCTGAATCTCAGAGTAAATATTTTTTGTCTTCCTAAATGAACTGGCAGAATGTTTACATTTGAATTCTATTTCTGTAGAATATTTTTAAATTTTTTTATTGAAACAGAGTCTCACTGTGTTCCCGAGGCTGGAGTGCAGTGGCACAATCTCGGCTCACTGCAACCTCTGCCTCTTGGGTTCCAGCGATTCTCCTGCCTCAATCTCCCAAGCAGCTGGGACTACAGGTGCGCATCACCACGCCTGGCTAATTTTTGTATTTTTTAGTAGAGACAGGATTTCACCATATTGGCCAGGCCTGGTCTCGAACTCCTGACCTCATGATCCACCCACCTCAGCCTCCCAAAGTGCTGGGATGACAGGCGTGAGCCACCGCACCCAGCTATTTCCGTAGAATTTATACCCTCACTGTTGCAGTGAGCCGAGATTGTGCTGTTGCACTACAGCCTGGGTGACAGAGCAAGACTCCGTCTCCAAAAACAAAACAAAACAAAAAAACGATTTATACCCTCCCTGTTTCTTCTCTCCCACTTCTGCCGTCTCTTCCACTTCTGCCTTCTCCCCCTGTTCCTCATAGTTCTTGGGCATGTACTACTTCAGCAGAGACCTGGGTCCTCTTTTTGGGAAATTCAGTCAACAAAAAGCTCAAGGAACAAGTCAAGACTGAAGACTGAGTTCATTGAAGTGTGGTAGGATTGCATGGTGCCATTTGATATTAAAAGGCATGTATTGTTTAAGAAACTAAACAAAAGCCAACTGTATTTGAACAACAGTGTTTGTCAGTGAACTAGCTAGATAGGGAGGATAAAGATACGTATAGTGCGTTCCAGCCACAGACTAGATTGTGAAAAAGAGAACCAGCGAAAAAAAAAAAAAAGAAAAAAAACCCGCAAAACAAAAAACCCTGCAACTTAATCTTAGAGTTCGCTCCTGCAATAGACAGTAATACATTTATAGTTAGAAAACTTCAATTTGGTTTGGCAACATCCCAACTATAGAACATCAAGTAACTGATATATATATACCCAGACACAAAACTTTTTATCAACTGAATAGCCAGTTGTGGATTTTGATCAATAAATGGGGGGGAAAACAACTTTAAAACCTTTAAGCCATGAGTTTATTCAATCTGTATCTTTGTATTCTAATAAGTAAATTGCTTTCATTGTTAAACAGCAGCAACAAAGGGACACCAAAGATCTTTGCATACCTTATTTGGTTGTAAACTTTTTGAAGTCAAAGGTAATTTTTCTGACTTCTTTGCAATAGCTAAAACTTACAGAACAGCCTCTTTAAGCAGGGAACATTATTGTAAAGAAATTGCTCTTAGATTACTTTCCACTCAACGGTTTTAAGCTTTTTGTTTTGTTTTTAAAATCTTTTATGATGAACACTTGGTAAGTCTACTATTTAGCTCAAAGCAGTTTTCTTTGAGGACCCACTCCAGGCTGGGAGACAGAGCGAGATCCCATCTCTTAAAAACAAAAGATAATAAATATAGAGGGAAATGAATTGTGATACGGAGGTAAAAGCGGCTCACTTCTATTACTGCTTCCTAAAGTTGTTCTGAGGATTAAATGAGTTAACGTAGGTAAAGCATTCAGAACAGTGCCTGGGACATAAGTGCTATGGATATGTTAACTGTTATTATTGTTAAGAATGATTTAAACACAATGGTCAGGAATGGCAAAGTCAGGAGTTCTGATAGGATACTATGGTTATTTAGACTCAAAAGCAAAGCTGCAAAACTCCAGCTGACCTTCCTTGTGATATTTAGAGAAAATCCTGTTACCTAAGCCTCTGATATTTCACTACAGCCACTCAACAAATGTTCATTTGGTACCTTCTATGTGTTGGGCAGTGTGCAAGGTACTGAGGGAGCTACAGAGACATGACATAAATATCACCATTAGGTGCTTATAATTTAATTGGAAAGTTAATAAGAACAAAAATAACTATAATAAAAGACCAGTATGCTAACTACAGTAATAAAGGTGCAGATAACATAAGTGAGCACTCAGAAGAGGGAGAGCTTACTTTCAATTAGGAAAATCTTGAGGGCGGGGCACAATGGCTTATGCCTGTAATTCCAGCACTTTGGGAGGCAGATTGCTTGACCCCAGGAGTTAAGACTAGCCTGTGCAACATGGGGAACCCCCATCTCCTCAAAAAATACAAAAATTAGCTAGGTGTGGGGGCACATGACTGTAGCCTCAGTTTCTTAGTTGGGTGAAGTGGGAGGATCACGTGAGCTTGGGAGGTTGAGTCTACAGTGAGCTGCAGCCATGCCACTGCACTTTTAGCCTGGGCAAGAGAGTGAGACCTTGCCTCAAAAAAAAAAAATCTTGGAGGAAATAGTGCTTGAACTAGGTCTGAGTGGATGTGGCATTGATAGATGGACAAATGAAAAACAGACAGTGCTTTTTATCAATATCATTGGAGGACACAACATGAACAGTGGTGAGGGGGAAGGAAATGGGTCTATGCTCAAGAGAAGGTGCAAGCCAACCACCTTTATTATTTGCACACAACCTGTTGTACAGTGATATTGCTGGTGGTCTTAACAGTGGTAACCATCTGTTGAGCATAATGCTGTTGCCAAGCGTTGTTGTTCAGGGTGTTTCATCCTTGTTATTACATTCCATACAATAACCATATGGGTTAAGTGTTATTTTAGGTATTTTAGAGATGAATAAAGAGCTATACAGAAGATGACTATGCCACAATTTAATCTCAGACTGGTTGGTGCAAAAGCCTCTGTTTCTTTCTGATATGCCTGGGTGCTGCTTGGAGATCACAAGTATTTGATTGACAGATAGTAGACACATATGCTATCATTTTGAGAATAGCAATGGATACAAATTAGGATATTCTTCATTCTCACTTCTGTATTTTCAGTAAGCAGATTTTCTGCCTCTAGTGTTTCCTGGAAACACCAAATAAAAACACATTTTTGTCTTTGACCAAGAATGTGCTTCTGAAAAACTTGCTCAGTGAGCATGCAATCAGTACAGCATTGGGTGGTCTGGAGGGAACATTCATTCTGGCTGTAGTGGCTTGAGGACCCCTATCTACAAGCTTTGACTATCTCCCTTTTCAGTGTCAGATAAATAGGCTTATCTATATAAATCAAATTTGAACTCTTGGAACGGAACTGAGGGTCTTCTATTCCCTGACTCCCCTCACTTCCCGAGCTTTTTTTTTTTTTTTTTTTTTTAGACAGGGTCTTGTTGTGTTGCCCAGGCTGGAGTGCAGTGGTGCGATCTTTGCTCATTGCAGCCTCTGCCTCCTGGGTTCAAGCGATTCTCCCGCCTGAGCATCCCAATTAGCTGGGACTACAGGTGTGCGCCACCAAACCTGGCTAATTTTTATTTTTTTTAGTAGAGATGAGGTTTTGCTATGTTGGCCAGGCTGGTCTTGAACCTCCTGGCCTCAAGTGATCCACCTGCCTCAGCCTCCCCAAGTGTTGGGGTTACAGGCATGTGCCACTGTGCCTGGCCCTGAGTTTATTTTCAAATCTGTAAAATGGCAGTAAGTGTATGTCTATAAAGTATATGGAATACTTGATAAAGTATTCACTGCTTTATAAATATATGATAAAGTATTCACTGCTTTATAAATACATGATAAAGTATTCACTGCTTTATTATAAATACTGTTTTTGTAATCATAGTCTTGTGAGACAGTTGCATCCTTAGAGGTTTCTTTATAAATACGTAGAGGTCTTTGTTCCTATACTTGAGTGGCTTCGGATGGCTTATATTAGCTTTTGTCTCCTTTTTGGTGACAGACTCAACTGTTGTGTCTTTGTATTGGCATTATGCCTCCCTCTAATAACCCACTCCTCCCTCAATTTGCTGCTTTTAATCAGCAGTCATCTAGGAAACCACATAATAGAACTTGTTAGCAATGTGTCTAAAATGAAAAAGTCGTTTTGTTCTTTTCTTTTACAGGAGGTGATTTTAAAAAAAAATCTGAATTGGTTTGAAACTTTTATTTTTTTTTTAATCTTGATAGCCTTCTAAAAATTGTAGGAGTTAATAATGCATGCACTTTATGTTTTAAGTAATGCAAAAGTGTACAAAAAATAAGTATTCTCTTCCTCCTTCCCTTTGTCTTCCCAATACCTCCCTAGCAATAATCACTGGTAGCTGGTGTGACTATACAAAAGAGGCATACACATTAATATTGTGCAACTTGCTTTTTTGACTGAACTATGAATTAATTGATTTTTTTGTGTTAGTACATTATTGGTTATCTATTGATACATAGCAGAATCCCAGAACTAAGTGGTTTAAAACTGTGCTTATTATCTCATGGTTCCTATGTGTCAGGAGTTTAGAGGTAGCTTAGCTGGGGTCAGATCTGAGGTTGCAGTCATGAAGGCTTAATTGGGGGTAGAGAATTTTCTTCCAGTGTGACTTGCTCACATGGCTCGCTATTGGCAGACAGTCAGTTCTCCATATGAGGTTCCCCATAGGGCTGCCTGAGTGTCTTCACAGCATCATGCCAGGCTTCCGCAAAAGGGAGTTGACTTTAAAGGGAGCTGGGAGGGAGCCATCCTTATTATGACCTAGCCTCAGAAGTCATATAGCATCATTTCATTCTGCCCTGTGCTCAGAAGAGAGTCTGGTTAGGTCCACCCACAAGAGAAGTGGAATGAGCCTTCACTTTTTGAAGGGAGGCTTATCAAAGAATTTATGGACATATTTTAAAACCACCACAGTATGTATAGCTGTATCTCATTCATTTGCATATTTGCACTGTGTTGCATAGTAGGGATATACCATAATTTTTCCTTAGCCATGCCCCCATTTATGGATATTTTTACTCTTCTAAACAGTGCTGCAGTGAACATACATACACACCTTTAGCAGCTTGAGCTAGGATTTAGCCAGATTATTAGAAGTGGGATTGTTGAGTCAGTAGGTGTTGGGTTCTGAGGGCCAGAGGGGTAGCTCTCCTGTAACTAAAAAACCTGACTGTGTACTAACATGTTTTATCTTTCAGCTCTGTTCTGGGTAGATTGTTCAGAAAGCTTTTGGAGTTAATCATTGCATGAGGCCAGACTCATGGAAACATAAAACATCTTAAAACATAGCTCTTAGGATAAAAATTTTAAATACTGTGAGAAATGAATGAAATAGAGCTAAAGATGTCAACATGAATGAAATTCATAAATATAATATTGAGTGCAAAAAGCAAATAAAATACATTTTGCATGATGCTATTTATATAAAATTTAAATGTGTGAAAAGCACAGTATTATGTTGCTTAGAAATAGATTGATGTGAAGTAAAAATAAAGAGAAATGTGTGAGAATGATAAACCCAGAATTCAGGATAGTGGTTATCCTGAAAGGGATGCAGTTGAGGAGGGGCACACTTTTGGGGGATTTCTTAATTGGCAGAATGATGAGAACACAGATGTTTATATTATTCTCTTCACTTTTTTTTTCTTTTATTTGGAGATGGAGTGTTGTTCTGTCACCCAGGCTGGAGTGCAGCAGCACGATCTTGGCTCACTGCAATCTCCCCCTGCCAGGTTCAAGCGATTCTCCTGTCTCAGCCTCCCAAGTAACTGGGATTACAGGTGTGTGCCACCACACCTGGCTATTTTTATATTTTTTAGTAGAGACAACGTTTTGCCATGTTGGCCAGGCTGGTCTCAAACTCCTGACCTCAAGTGATCCACCCGCCTCGGCCTCCCACAGTGTTGGGATTACAGGCGAGAGCCACCACACTCGGCCATTCTTTTCACCTTTACCATCAACATTAGTGATGAAGTATGTACGTTGTATTGATTGATGATGATTCCAGTGCAGTGAATATAGTGGTAAAATTAATGCCTAATGAATATGTGCAGTTAATATCAAATATGCCAGACTCTAGAATTCAGGTGGATTTTTGTAGAGAAACAGTAAACTAATGACAGGAGCACCAGGCTCAGAGCAGTTCAAAGACCTAAGTTAAAGTGTCTTCACTACCATCTCCAAAAGCAGCATTTATTTAACCTTCTGGGTCAGTTTTCTCATCTGCAAATTGGGAGGAGCAAACCCATCTCCCATTACCATTCTACAGATCATGTGAAATTTTTTAAAAATTAAAAATATGAAAAAGCACCTAGCATGGTGACTGCACATAGCAAATGTTCAATATTTTCTTCCTGCTTCCCCAGATTACTGCCATCTTCAGTTTGGTACCATTGCTAACATTAAACAAGTATGTGTTTTTAGTAACTGGCGAAGTTTCCATTTTTCCTTTGTCTTGCAAGAAAACATATTTAGTATTAAATATTAAATTTTCTAGTGCCTTTACACAATGAATTAAAATTATTTACTAGTAGATACTGAACTGTACAGTTGTCATCTCTAGGGATTTCTTTTGTGCTGACATTTGAGCAGACGGTTTTTCTTTGCTGACTGAATATCTCTTTGTTGTGGTGCGTTGAGCTTGTTAATGACCAAATTCTTATGTGGCAGCTGCACATTACACATGCTTATTCCCCGTGTTTAGACCATAAATCTTCTGTAACTGAGTGACAGCACCACCTGCACGGCCTTTCATGGTTGCAAATATAGCTCTAATAATGTTATTTCAAAATATTTCAGACATGTTTTTTCACACATTTTAGTCCCACTGTGACAATAAAATGATAATTTAGAGTATGAGAAGTTGTTGTTGTTGTTATTTCATGTGGATTTTATAATGGAGACAGACTAATAGTATGTCTTGTATGCAGGTTTATAGAACATGGGATATCAGGAGTATTTGGTACATACCCAGTGGAGGTTTATAAAATACTTGGAGTAATTCTGAGCTTGTTTATGTTGTTATTTTTCTACCTAAAATCTATTTATCTCCTAGTTTTTTGTTGTTGTTGTTTTCTTTCAAGACAGAGTCTCGCTCTCACCCAGGCCAGAGTGCAGTGGCGCCATCTTGACTCACTGTAGCCTCCACCTCCCGGGTTCGAGCAATTCTTGTGCCTCAGCCTCCAGAGTAGCTGGGATTACAGGCACGCACCACCCCGCCTGGGTAATTTTTTGTATTTTTGCAGAGATGGGGTTTCACCGTGTTGGCCGGGCTGGTTTTGAACTCCCGACCTCAAGTGACCCACTCGCCTTGGCCTCCCAAAGTGAGCCACCAGGCCCAGCCCCCTGGTTTTATCATTCTTAGCCAGCAGTATGTTAAAGGTTAACGTTGGAACATTGGCACATTCACTCACCTGTCCTAACCAAAGCTTCTTGAGTTTGTGATACTGCTCCTTGTGACTGGCAGCCTAATAGTGATGAAGTGCAGGGACTCCTTAGCCAACCTGAGGAAGTCTAAATCATGGCTCCTCCCTTTACTAGTTTGTGACCCTAGGCAAGTTACTCAACCTCTCTGTGCCGTAGTTTCATCTGTAAAATGGGGATGACAATAACATCTGCCTTCTAGGGTTATGAAAATTACAAATGTTTATAAAATATTTAGAACAGCATTCGGTGCAGAATGAGCACTGTTGAGGTATTCATTGAATACTGCTGGGACAGACAGATACTTACAGAGCACACAGGGCTCAGCTTTTATGAGCTCATTCCAGGTCAGATCTATGTCTAGACAGTAAAAGACATTTACTGTTCTCTGAGTCAGGTAAGTAATACAAACTGGTAAGAATAGTGAGGAATATAAAACATTAACAATGATGCTTTCCCTTTGGCCAGATCTAACCAGAAGCCTTGAGGGGCAAGGGAGCCTGTTGGTGCAGTCTGTAAGTGTCACCTCTCAGGGCAGAGAGCAGGCTGGATGAGGGTGGGGAGGGGATCTGGAGATGCAAATAGTTTCTAATTAATTCCTATATAATTCATATGTTTGTGCATATTTTTATATAAAAACCATTATTCCCCATTGCCTTCCAATATACTTTATAAGTTTCTACAGACAGAAATTTGGCCTCAGCATGTAACGGAAGGGAATATAAAAATTCTGAGTTGCTTACAGTGTATATCCTGGATTAATATTTCAAGGCTTAAAACAAGGGAGAAACAGTTCATTTTTCTACCTAATCCATAAAAGCCATTCCAAGCATGGGGGAAATGTTGAAGAGCTGATGGATAGAATTGATAATGCTGCCTCCCAGCTAGAAATGCAGCTGAAACTACCCACCGCGTCTTAATACTTCTAATCCACACTAATAACTTGTGTTCATAAATGTGTTCTTTATTTAGCCGTCTCATTCTTCTTTTAATAGAGACCTATTGCGCTCGCTTTACTGTTTACATCTTCAAGGATATAATGCTAGTGTGGAATATACTGAATTTTAAAAGTAGTTTAAAAAATGCTTTTAAAAAGCCATTGTCTAACAGACTGGACACACAGTTGCCCTAGGGAGGTTTAGGTAGCTGAGAGCTGATGGAGGAGGAGACTTTCTAATTCTCTTGGTGATTTCTTGCTAAAGCACCATTTAAAACTCCTTCTGGAGGTTTGTGAAGGAGCTTTTCTTGCTTCACATCATTGGATTAATTTCATGTACAGGTAGGTGTACAAGGTACATGATTAACCCTGGTTTGACAATTGATGTTGGTAGCTAAAAGTACTTATTCAGGATATGAGGAAACATGAACAAGGATTGAAATTAAATATGGATGGATGAGTGAACTTTTTTGTACAACAGGTACTTTAATTT
Organism: Theropithecus gelada; assembly: GCF_003255815.1. Classification (NCBI taxonomy): domain Eukaryota; kingdom Metazoa; phylum Chordata; class Mammalia; order Primates; family Cercopithecidae; genus Theropithecus; species Theropithecus gelada. The sequence goes on along the minus strand of NC_037682.1, from coordinate 94,336,545 downwards.
TTAGAATAGTGAACATGAAAGCTGAAAAGCCATGAACTTGAATGCATGTACTTTTTGTTTTTCTTTCCAACTTTTATTTTAGGTTCGGGGGTACATGTGCAGATTTGTTACATGGGTAAATCGTGTGTGATGGGGGTTTGATGTACAGATTATTTCATCACACAGGTAATGAGCCTAGTACTCAATAGGAGTTTTTCGATCCTCACCCTCCTCCCTACTCCTACCCTCAGGCAGGTCTTGGTGTCTTATTCTTCCCTTCTAAGTGTCCATTGTGTACTCATTGTTTAGCTCCCACTTATAATTGAGAACATGCAGTATTTGATTTTCTGTTTCTGTGTTAATTTGCTTAGGATAATGGCTTCCAGCTGCATCCGTGGTGCTGCAAAGGATGTGATTTCATTCCTTTTTATGGCTGGGTAGTATTCCATGGTGTATATCATTAATACCACATTTTCTTTATCCAGTCCACCACCGTTGGACTTCTAGGTTGATTCCGTGTCTTTGCTATTGTGAATAGTGCTGCAGTTAACATATGTGTGCATGTGTCTTTATTATAGAATGATTTATATTTTGGGTATATACCCAGTAATGGAATTGCTAAGTCAAATGGTATTTCTATTGTAAGCTCTTTGTGAAATCTTCAAACTGCTTTCCACAGTGGCTGATCTAATTTACATTCCCACCAGTGGTGTATAAGCATTCCTTTTTCTCCATGGACTTGCCAGTATCTTATTTTTTTACTTTTTTACCATTCTGACTGGTGTGAGATGCTCTCTTACTGTGGTTTGATTTGCATTTCTCTAATAATTAGTGATGAGCATTTTTTTTTATATGCTTGTTGGCTGCATGTGTATGTCTTTTGGGAAGTGTGCTCATATCCTTTTAATAAGGGTTGTTTTTTGCCTGTTCGTTAAAGTTTCTTACAGATTCTAGATATTAGACCTTTGTCAGATGCATAGTTTGCGAACATTTTCTCCCATTCTGTAGGTTTTCTGTTTACTTCGTTGATAGTTTCTTTTGCAGTATAGAAGCTCTTTAATTAGGTCGTACTTCTCAACTTTTGTTTTTGTTGCAGTTGCCTTTGGTGTCTCTGTCATGAAAGCTTTAACAGGGCCAATGGCCAGAATGGTGTTTCCTAGGTTTTCTTCTAGGATTTTTTTTTTTTTTTTCCTGCCTCCCTCCCTTCCTCTCTTTGAGGGTTTTTATAGTTTTAGGTTTTACATTTAAGCCTTTAATCCATCTTGAGTTGATTTGCATATATGGTGAAAGGAAGGGGTCCAGTTTTAATCTTCTGCTTGTGGCTAGCGAGTTATCCTAGTACCATTTATTGAATAGGGAGTCCCTTCCCCATTGCACATTTTTGTTAACTTTGTCAAAGATCAAATGGCTGTAGTTGTCAGGTTTATTTCTGGGTTATCTAACCTGTTCCATTGTTCTGTGTATCAGGTTTTGTACTGATACCATGCTGTTTTGGTTACTGTAGTCTTGTAGTGTAGTTTGAAGTCAGGTAGCATGATTACTCTAGCTTTGTTCTTTTTGCTTAGGGTTGCTTTTGCTAGTTGGGCTCTTCTATAGTTCCATACGAATTTTAGAAGAGCTTTTACCACTTATGTGAAGAATGTCATTGGCGGTTTGATGTCAGTAGCACTGAATCTGTAAATTGCTTTGGGCAGTATGGCCATCTTAATAATATTGATTCTTTCTCTCCATGAGCAAGGATGGTTTTTTATTTGTGTCATTTCTGATTTCTTTGAGCAGTGTTTTATAATTCTTGTTGTAGAGACCTTTCACCTCTCTGGTTAGCTGTATTCCTAGGTGTTTGTATGTGTGTGGTGGGGGGGAAGGGAGTGCTGCTGTGAATGGGATTGCATTCTTGATTTGGCTCTCAGGTTGGGCATTATTGGTGTATAGAAATGTTACTGATTTTTGTACGTTGATTTTGCATCCCAAAACTTTGCTGAAGTTGTTAATCAGATCTAGGAGCCCTTGGGCAGAGACTGGGGGGTTTTCTAGTTAGAGAATCATATAATCTGCAAAGAGAGAGTTTGACTTTCTTTTGGTTACCTGTTATTTTTTCTCTTGCCTGACTGCCCTGGCTAGGATTTCCAGTACTATCTTGAATAGGAGTGGTGAGAGTGGGCATTTTTGTGTTGTTCTGGTTCTCAAAGGGAGTGCTTCGAGCTTTTGCCCACTCAGTATGATGTTAGGTGTAGGTTTGTCATAGATGGATCTTACTATTTTGAGGTATCTTTCTTTAATACCTAGATTGTTGAGGGTTTTTAACATAAAGGGATTTTGAATTTTATCGAAAGCCTTTTCTTTGTTTACTGAGATGATCATGTGGTTTTTTAAGTTCAGATTATGTGATAAATCACATTTATTGATTTGCGTATATTTAACCAACCTTGCATCCCAAGAAAAAAACCTACTTGATCATGGTAGATTAGCTTTTTGATGTGCTGCTGGATCAATTTGCCAGTATTTTCTTGAGGATTTTTGTGTCTGTGTTCATCAGGGATATTGGCCTGAAGTTTTCTTTTTTTGTTGTGTCTCTGCCAGGTTTTGGTATCAGAATGATGCTAGCCTTATAGAATGAGCTAGGGTAGAATCTCTTCTTAATTTTTTGGAATAATTTTATATTTTATTAATATATGCCTGGTAGAACTTGACTGAATCTGTCTGGTCCAAGGCTTTTCCTGATTGGTAGGTCTTTTATTACTGATTCAATGTCGGAACTCATTACTGATCTGTTCAGGGTTTCACTTTCTTCTTGGTTCAGTCTTGGAGGTTGTATGTTTCTGGGAATTTATCCATTTCTTCTTCCAAGCTTTCCAGTTTGTGTACATAGTTGTGTTCATAATAGTCTCTGAGGGTTTTTTTTTTTTTTAATAGAAATACTCTGAGGTATTTCTCAGAGGAATTTATCCATTTCTTCTTCCAGGTTTTCCAGTTTATGTGCATAGTGGTGTTCATAATAGTCTCTGAGGGTATTTTTTACAGAAATACTCTGAGGTATTTCTGTAGGGTTGGTGGTAATGTTTCCTTTATCATTTCTAATTGTGTTTATTTGGCTCCTCTCTTTTTTTCTTAGTCTAGCTAGAGTCTGTCAATCTTATTTATTCTTTCAAATAACCAACTTTTGGGCTGGGCATGGTACCTCACACCTGTAATCCCAACACTTTGGGAGGCCAAGGTAAGTGGATCACCTGAGGTCAGGAGTTTGACACCAGCCTGGCCAACATGGTAAAACTGTCTCTACTAAAAATACAAAACTTAGCTGGGTGTGGTGGCGCATACCTGTAGTCCCAGGTACTTGGGAGGCTGAGGCAGGAGTATCACTGGAACCCAGACGGTGGAGGTTGCAGTGAGCTGAGATTGCACCATTGCACTCCAGCCTGGGCAACAGAGCGAGACTCTATCTCAATAATAATAACAACAACAACCAACTTTTGGTTTCATTGATCTTTTGTATGGTTTTTCACATCTCAATTTCATTGAGTTCAGCTCTGATTTTGATTATTTCTTTTCTTCTGCTAGCACTGGGGTTGGTTTGCTTTTGTTTTTCTAGTTCCCCTAGGTGTAATGTTAAGTTGTTAATTTGAGGTCTTTCTAACATTTTCGTGTGGGCATTTAGAGCTGTAAACTTTCCTCTTAACACTGGTTTAGCCATGTCTCACAGATTCTGATATGTCCTAGCTTCAGTTTCAAAGAATTTTTTTATTTCTGTCTTAATTTCATTGTTTACCCCGAAGTTAGTAATGAGCAGATTGTTTAATTTCCTTTTCATTGTACGGGTTTTAAGAGATCTTCCTGGTATTGATTTCCATTTTTATGCTGTGGTCCGAGAGTGTGGTTGGTATGATTTTGAGAATCATAATTTGATGAGAATTGCTTTATGGCTGAGCATGTGGTATGTGCCATGTGCAATTTTAGAGTATGTGCCTTGTGCACATGAGGAGAATGTATATTCTGTTGTTAGGTGGAGTGCTCTGTAGATATCTGTTAGGTCCATTTGGTCAAGTGTTGAGTTCAGGTCCCAAATATCTTTGTTAGTTTTCTGCTTCAGTGATCTAATACTGTCAGTGGAGTTTTGAAGTCTGCCACTATTATTGTGTGGTTATCTTAAGAGTCTATAGGTCTCTAAGAACTTGTTTTATGAATCTGGGTTCTCCAGTATTGGGTGTATATTTATTTAGGATAGTTAAGTTGTCTTGTTGAGGTAACCCTATATCTTATGTAATGCCCTTCTTGGTCCTTTTCGATTGTTGTTGGTTTAAAGTTTGTTTTGTCAGAAATAAGAATAGCAACCTCTGTTCTTTTGTGATTTCCATTTGCCTGATTTTTCTTTATCCCTTTCTTTTGAGCCTATGGGTGTCATTGCACGTGAGACTGGTCTCTTGAAGACAGCATACGATTGGGTTTTGCTTCTTTATCCAATTTGCCATTCTGTACCTTTTAAGTGGGGCATTTAGTTTGTTTACATTCAAGGTTAACATTGATATGTATGGATTTGACCCTGTTACTGTGTTGTTAACTGGTTACTGTGTAAACTTGGTTGTGTAGTTGCTTTTAGTGTCATTGGTCTGTGTACTTAAGTGTGTTTTTGTGGTGGCTGGTAATAGCCCTTTATTTCCATGTTTAGCCCTCTCTTAAGGACCTCTTGTAAGGCAAGTCTGGTGGTAGTGGATTCCCTTAGTGTTTGCGTGTCTGAAATGAATTTTATTTCTCCTTTGCTTATGAAGCTTAGCTTGGCTAGATATGACGTTCTTGGTTGAAATTTCTCTTCTTTAAGGATGCCGAATATAGGCCCCCAATCTCTTCTGGCTTGTAGGGTTTCTGCAGAAAGGTCTGCTGTTAGCCTGATGGAGTTCCCTCTGTAAGTTATCTGCCCCTTCTCTCTGTCTTTAGTATTTTTTCTTTTGTGTTGACCTTGGAGAATCTGATGGCTGTATGTCTTGGGGATGGTTATCTTGTATGGTATCTTGCAAGAGTTTTCTCAGTTTCCTGAATTTGAAAGTTGACCTGTCTAGTGAGTTTGGGGAAATTTTCATGGACAGTATCCTCAAGTATGTTTTCCAGGTTGCTTGTTATCTCTCCCTCTCCGGGATGCCAGTGAGTTGTAGGTTTTGATCTCTTTACATAATCCCAGGAATCCCATATTTCCAGGAAGTTATCTTCATTTCTTTTCCTTCTTTTTTGTTTCTTTTGTCTGACTGAGTTGATTGAAAGAACTCGTCTCTGAGCTCTGAGAGTCTTTCCTCAGATTGGTCTCTTCTGTTAATACTTGCAGTCATATTATGAAATTCTTGCCATGAATTTTTCAACTCTATTAGATCAGTTTGGTTCTTTCTTAAAATTGCTATTTTGTGTTTCAGCCCTTGTATCATTTTACTGGATTCCTTAGGTTCCATGGATTGGGCTTCAACTTTGTCCTGAATCTTGATCTTTCTTGCCCTCCAGATTCTTAATTCTGTGTCTCATGTTTTAGCCATTTCAGTCTCATTAAGAACCATTGCTGGAGAGGCAGTATGGTTGTTTGGAGGTAAGAAGACACTGCAGCTTTTTGAGTTGCCAGAGTTCTTGCACTGGTTCCTTCTCAGGTGTATAGGCTTTGAAGTTGCTGTCCTTTGAGGCTTTTGCTTTTATATTCTTTGATGCCCTTGATTTGACTATGGCATAAGTTGGGTTCATTTGACTGGCTTCATTTCAGAATGCTTTCAGGGGGCCAAGGCTTAGCTCAGCACTCTGGGGCCGTGTGCTCTAACCCTGGAGGTCTGGGACCAGGCCTACAGCTTTGTTTTCTGGCCCCTCGAAATTAAGCACCTGCCATGCTGGAGGAACTTAGGTGTTCCTGGTCTACTGGCAATAACATTCCAATGTGGAGGTGCCAGCAAAAGTGCTTTGTCAGGACGGTGGCAGCAGGGTCCATGTGCATGTGCCAGTAGTGATGGGGTGGTGGGGTCTGTGCACATGTACACCAGTGGTGCATGCACTTTTTAAATTAAACTTGTCTAGCTAGAAGAACCATCTCGAGATGGTTTCCAACAAAATTTTGACAGAGCAAGTTTTTCCAAGTTCTTTCTCTTGGTATGGACTAACACATACCTTAACAGAAACTTATGAAGTATAAGTCTCACATTTAAGAGGAATGCAGCCTTCAAAAGTTCTCAAATTTCTCTGAAATGGAAACATTTGTATGAGTTGCTGGAAGATGGTGTGCATTTTTTAAGCTTATTCTCACATCAAAAGTTCATTTTACCTTTCTTTCCAATACATGCATTTTTGCTGTAAGTTTCTCTCTCTAAGCATAGCTTGAGTTGCATCCCACAAGTTTTTAGGTCATAGGTTCCTTATCAAAATATTTTTAATTTTTTTTTTTTACTTTATCAATAATTGGGAAATATTTATTTTCTCATCCTTTGGGAATTAGCATGTGAAGAATTCTGTAGTTTTCAGGTACATTGTTCTATATGTGAAGAAGTCAGATTTGTTAACATTGTTGGGAACCTGTAATTTCCTTATGAATTTCTTGGGGTCTGTTCTTTTGCTTAGAGATGTTGACAAAAGTCCAACTCTATAAAAAGTGTCTACTTTTCTCCATCAGGTCTATCATATTTTGTTTTATGTATTTCTCATCTTGTATATGAAGTATATTTTCCTGTTAGATTAATTGATTTATGAGATGTCTTTTTAAAAAATTTCTAGTGATGCTTTTCACCTTAAAGACTTGCATATGATATTAATAGAGTTTTGTTATCTTTATTTTCTGGCCAGTAGTTGTACTGTAAAATTTCTTTACTTTTACTTTCAATACTTTTTAGCATTTCTATATCTTATATTTAAGTTGTATTACTTATAAACCGTTAAATCCAGCCTCATAATCTCTGTCTTTTAAATGGCCTATTGATGCCATTTGGTGTTTTGTTTTTGAAACCGAGTTTTGCACTGCTGCCCAGGCTGGAGTGCACTGGTGCGATCTCGGCTCATGCAACCCCCGCCTCCCGGGTTCCGGCGATTCTCCTGCCTCAGCTTCCTGAGTAGCTGGGATTACAGGCATGCGCCACCACACCCGGCTAATTTTGTATTTTTAGTAGAGACGGGGTTTCACCATGTTGGTCAGGCTGGTCTTAAACTCCTGACCTCAGATGATTCGCCCGCCTTGGCGTCCCAAAGTGCTGGGATTACAGGCATGAGCCACCGCACCCGGCCTCTATTTGCTTTTAATATACCTTTAATACGATGTGTAGATTGGTTCTTGAACATGAGTAAAATTTCACAGAGCTGAGAATGGGTGGGAAGCAGCCCAGGCACCTGAAGTAACATAACAAACAACAGAAATAAAAATGAACTGCATGCTAGGGGATAGGTAGGTAGATAGATCTTCCTCCTGGGGCAGAAGGGTATAAGCAGCAGAGGGTGACCGGGGCCTTGTCTGTAATGGTGAAGAGTTCAGACACATCTTGGGTGCCCCCCAACTGTATATGCTACAGACTGTGCTAGGCACTTGCACAGGTTGGAGCGTATACTAGAAATTATCATGTTTTCCCAGAACTGTGTCTGACACTTTGATAGAATGAAATGAAAATATAAGACATAGTTCTTACAATTAATTCAATTGAAAAGATAAACAAGACCTGGGAAAATACCGTTTCTCTATAATCATACAGCACTTCTGACACCAGATGTGTGTTTTTTTTTTCCCACATCAGCCAGTTCTCAGACTTCAGCTGAGTGTCCTACAATCCAATTCAATTCTGACTCTATCTACTACCTATCTGGATTTAGTGTCAGATCCCACCAGTTAAGGTCTCAGCCCACAAGACTGCCCTCAGTTCAGATGCTAATTGCAAGTTTAGCTCTTGTATTCCTAATTAACTATAAATCAGGGTTTCCCATAACCCCCTCCTTAGATAATTTGCTAGAATGGCTCCCAGAACTCAAGGAAACACTTTATTTACATTTATTGGTTTATTATAGAGGATGTAACTCAGGAGCAGCCAAATGGAAGAGATAGTTAGGGTAAGGTATGGGCGTGGAGGAATGATGCACAGAGCTTCGATATGCTCTCTGGGAACACCGCCTTCTTAGTACCTCCATGTGTTCACCAGCTCAGAAGCCCCTCAAATCTCAGTCCAGGAGTTTATTTTATAGAGCTTAATTTCTAGCTTTCCCAAAGGTTGATGGATGGGGCTGAAAGTTCCAACCCTCTAATCCCCTGGTATTTCTGGTGAGGAGCCCATCCTGAGGCTATCTATGGGCCCTACCCTATGGCACTTCATTGGCCAAAAACTCAGGTTTGAGCAAAAGAGGGGTCCTCATGAGTAACCAAAGACATTCCCATCATTCAGGAAATCCCAAGGGGTTTTAGGAACGCTGTGCCAGGAACCAGGGACAAAGACCAAATATATTTTGTATTATAACACACAAGATACATTCATTTTTAAAGTAATAATATTAAAAGTTCAGAAAAATGAACAATAGGTGTTCAATAAAAAGGAAGATGCCTGAGGAGGAGGTGAAAATCGAACTGGCCCCTGGCATACATATTGTAACTGTGTTGTTTTCTTCTCGTCCTTACTAGACCACCCTCCATGCTGGTAAGGATCACGTCTCTTCTGTGTCTGCAGAGCCTCCTAGTATAGTTCTTGGTACAGAGAAGGTACTAAACAAGGGTATGGAAAGGCATGAGGGAGGAGCCAGCTGCCAGCCTAACAGGAACGTGATAGGGAGGAATAGCAGAGTGAATTCTGCTCCCTGGAGAGTGAGGATGCCAGGATGAGAGGCTTGGGGAGTTTTGAGCAGCAACAGGGGGAAAATGTCAGTCTAGCCTGATGCGCTTGTGGCTGTGATTCATGCCTCTTTTTTGGTAACTAACAGGTTATTAATTGTGGATTGAGTATGTAGAAAAGGAATGGAATGGGCAAGACCTGTGGGAAAAGCATAAAGAAGCCTGGACACTGTCTACAGTGCCCTGTCAACCTTGCCCATCTGTTAGTCTCATGCCCTAGGAAGCCAGGCTGCTTTTCTCACCCTCTCTGCTCAGCTTCTTTGCAGTTCAATTCCAGTTCTGGGAATGAACATGATCACCTTTCAAGCATGTTCCCTTACACAGACCTGAACTATGTCTCCGTTGTTAGCTCTCATTGTCCTTAATACAGGTCATTATCACTTTAACTGGAAGTGCCTCTTTCATTTATTGCCACAGGAAACAAACATCCTATTAATGTTCATAGATTTTAGTGGAATGAATGATAGTTTGACTAAAATGTGGTAGTAAATTTACTGCAGATATACTGTAACTTATTGGAATCCCTAGTTGTTATTTTTCTGTGATTATATATATACCATTGTTTTTCCCTTTTGAAACTTTTTTAGTTTTTCAGTTTAAAAATTTAGGAATTTATAAAACGTTTTCAGAAAATGTAGTTATTTATCATGATGATTTTTTTTAAAGCTGTTTTAGATTTTTTTTTATTTATTTGAATCTAGATTTATCTAGTATGTTTTCATTTGTTTGTTTTTTTGTGACAGAGTCTTGCTTTGTCACCCAGGCTGGAGGGTAGTGCCTGCGATCTCGGCTCACTGCAACCTCTGCCTCCCAGGTTCAAGCAATTCTCCTGCCTCAGCCTCCCCAGTAGCTGGGATTACAGGTGCCCGCCACCACACCTGGCTAATTTTTATATTTTTATTAGAGACAAGGTTTCACCATGTTGGCCAGGCTGGTCTCGAATTCCTGACCTCAGGTGATCTGCCCGCCTGGGCCTCCCAAAGTGCTGGGATTACAGGTATAAGCCACCATACCCAGCCTGTCTAGGTTTTTTTAAAGATTTTTTTTTTTTTTAATGTAGATTCTCAGTTGTATGGATTTTTGATCCCCAGGTAATTTGAATTCAGAAGAATGTTTAGAATGAATCTGTTGACTCTGCAATGAGGAAAGGCCTCTTTGCTTTCTAAACAATGAATGTTTCTGGAATTACACTGATATTTAGTTGATGGGGTAAGGTTGTAAATTCTATAGGAAAGAGATTCTCAAGGTTTTCATGTTTTAAAAAATTCCCAGAACCCCACATAAGACTAGTTATTCTTAAATTTACTCAAGCTGCAGACCATTCCTAGAATCACAGACCCCCCAAAATAACTATGGCACCAGGAATTTATGGTTTATGTCTTGAATAGCTCAGTATTTTTGACAACTACAATATGAAATGAAAAGCTGCTACTGTCCCATTTAAAAATAACTATGAGATTTTTAAAAATTGGATGTGTATTTTCAACTCCGGTTTAAGTGTATATCTGATGCCCTGATGAAAACAAATTGTCATCCTTAACTTTGAGATATCTAGGTTAAAGGAGAACAATGGCACTTAGATATTTTTGGACTCAAGGTTACAGGAATAAGGTTAAGTTATATCAACACAGCAGAGATAGTCGGAATGAATCCAAACTTTGATGAGTACTTTTACTTGAAACTAGAAAAATGGACTGCTTCATAGTGTCCTTGGCCTTGTTGCAATATGGTAGCTGTCTGGTATTAACAGAAAAAGGTCTGGGCCTCACTTTTTTCTTTTTGGGTGTTTGCATTGATAAATCAAAAATACCCCAATAGTGTCTTCTTCCGTAAGATGTTATTCAGATGGTAGTTATGGTAACCATGGGAGCTCGGAGATCTCACAGTGCCTATTCCTCAGCCTCCCATCGGGAATTGTACAGTGCAGCTCTGTAGGGGAGTTACATTTAATGAAACTAATGGTTAAAAAGAATTAGTTGAGCACTTCTCAGGCACTGTGCGAAGTGCTCAACACAGATTATATCAGTGAGTTCTCCCAAACTCTTGTGATAGCCCTGATTTATAGACAAGAAAGGATAGTGAATCTAAGGTACCCAAGCAAGTAAATCGCTGAGCTCATCCAGAGCTTGAGCTTGTACTCACCATGCGTAGGTAACATTACCAGGCTTGGTGAAAAGAAGAGCTCAGCAAATGGAAGCTCTAATTCTAATCACAGAAAAATTAGGAGTAATAGTTTTACCACCAAACAGGAATGGAGAACTGAGTGGGCTGTTGGAATATATTTTTTTTACAGCAGTGCCAGACGTCGCTCATGGCCATGTGTGCATTCTTTGTCGTCTTTCACTGTGGGCTGAACACTGCAGCTGCTGGGAAGGAAGGTGCATGGATGCTGTTATTACAGTCTTCACTTCATTTTTCCTGTAATTATGTTAGTTGAAACCAGGAGTTAAATAGAGAAATTCTTATATCTCTGATTGACATCTATACATGATCTCAGCTTTCATTAAAACAAGTTTTGTGAGTGGTTTGACGAGTATTTACAGACTGACTTTATATCATGGTGACTAGTTTAAAAGATCTGCAAAAGGAATCGGCTCAATACAATCACTAGTGCCAGTTGTACCATTGCATGGAGACATATTTTTTATAAATGAAAAAAAGTTTGAAGCTGAGTGTATTAATTTGCATGGGCTGCAGAAACAAAGGACCGGAAACTGGGTGGCTTAAACAACAGAAATGGATTGTCTCACAGTTCGGGAGGCTGGAGTCGGAGGTGAAGGTGTTTGCAGAGTTGCTTCCTTCTGGGGGCTTTGAGAGAATCTGTTCCATGCCTCTCCTCTGGCTTCTGGCGGTTTGTGGCAATCCATGGCATTCCCTGGCTTATGGAAACATCACCATGATTTCTGTCTTCGTCTTCACAGGGTGTTCTTTCTGTGTGTTTGTGTGTCTGTCTCCAAATTTTCCCTTTTAATAAGGACACTAAGCATAATGGGTTACTAAGCCTAACCTAACCACTTAATGACCTTTGTAAAGATTCTCTCTCCAAGTAAGGTCACATTCTGAAGTACTGGGGGTTAGGACTTCAACGTATGAATTTGGGCAGGGTGGAGAGGGGAACAGTTCAACCCTTAACACTGGGCATGGACAACTGAACGTCACACACATCCTTTCCCTGGTGGCTCTCCCCTCCCAACTGCACTAGCTGAGGTGTTATAGATAGAATGTCCAATTCACTGAATAAGTTCTCTTTAGTAGGGTGCAGCTCCTGTCCAGAATAATGCCAAAATAATAAAACTCTACAGTGATTCAAAATTGAAACTTGTCCCTTCTGCCAGCCCAGGCCTGCTTCAGGCTTAGAAGCCTGCAGTGGGAAAGTTAATGTTGTTGGCTTCCTTCCTTGTTCCACCTCTTCTCCTCACTTCTGCTGTTTGCCACCCTTATGGAATCAGGCCTAGAGAGGCTTAAGGGACAAAAGCTGTTTGGTTGATGGCTGGGCTGTTTTCATTTGGCACAGGTGCCCTCTGGATGGCAGATGTGTGGTTCTCATTGGTAGGTTCCTGGGAGATCCTCCTGCTAAGCCTCCCCCTTCAGCTCTCTTGATGCAGTGGGCCTCTCCTTCAGCTGGCCGATGCTTTTGGTGCTCCACCCCCGCCGCCCCCCCCCCCCCCGACCTCCCCTTCTCTAGGCTGTACTCTTTTTGAGATGGAGTCTCATTCTGTGGCCCAGGCTGGAATGCAGTGGCACGTTCTCAGCTCACTGCAAGCTCTGCCTCCCAGGTTCACGCCATTCTCCTGCCTCAGCCTCCCAAGTAGCTGGGACTACAGGTGCCCGCCACCACATCTGGCTAATTTTTTGTATTTTTAGTAGAGATGGGGTTTCGCCGTGTTAGCCAGGATGGTCTCGATCTCCTAACCTTGTGATCCACCTGCCTCGGCCTCCCAAAGTGCTGGGATTACAGGCGTGAGCCACCATGCTCAGCCCCAGGAAGCTGTCTTTTTTAAGGCAATCCCATGTCATTTATCTTCCATGAAGTTTGATTTGGTTCATGGGAAACAAGAACCTTTGCTGTTAGTGGAGGTGTGGTCTACTCCTAGTGCAGCCTTTTAAACTTAGCTGATGGGTAGATGGAGCTCAGTCATAGTGTCTTACCTTTGTTCAGGCTTGAATCAAATCGTACTATCTGTGTCCATGTAAGTCCAGTAGATGCTTGTCCAGCTCTTCAGGTAGTGCCCTGGAAGCCTTCCCAGGCTGGTGTGAGGTGAAGGATGGCATTCTCCTCTTTTCCCCTGCCATAGACAGAGGACGGAGTGGATACCCTACACACCGACACCCTCCAGCAACATATGCGCCTCAGATTCTTCAACCTTAGCTTATCGGAGGCTGGAGGAGACTGAGTGGCCAAGATGGGCAGAGTTAGATAAAGCTTCACCCCTTGCAAGTACCGCATGGATGGTCCGTTCTACATCTCTGTGCAGGTGTTAACTGTGCCACTCCTAGAGGTGCCAGTCAGCATTTCAACAGTTAAGGGAGAGGAAAGAAGACCGGAGTTGGGATGGTATCATTTGCAGAGGAAAACAAGTGACTGTTTACTTACTACAGAAGACTGGGTCATCTGATGTGAATTCTGAGAGCATCCTTGCATTTCGTTTACACTTTTAAGCATCAGGAAACACAGTTTAATGCAAAATTTCCTTTGCCTGTTTTGTCAGTTCATAGAAATTGACAAAATTTTTTGTGTCTTTAGCACATTTGGATTGACTTAGCGGAGAACTAACCTATTATAGCTTCCCGTTTTTGCCCACGTAACTTTGTGCAGTATCTCTGAAGAATGTTTTATTATACCAGAGCCCAGGGGGAAGGGAGTGTGTACGTGTTGAATCCAAAAGCAGTATCATGCTCATTGTTTTATTCTGCAGGATCATTCTGTTCTAAAGATATGATATAAACGTTGGTTCTTTGCTGTATTTAATTTCATTGCAATAGAATCCATTCAGCATTTTAAAATAAAAGGTGATTATTTTAATGTTAAATTCTATTACTTATATCTTTATAGAACATTCAGACTTGAATAAGAAAAGATTAGTTCAAGGTCATTTGAACTTAGTGCATTTGTATTACCTACTTAGATAATTTTTATTTATTCGCCTATGTAGTATAAAAAGCATTAATTCCTTTGGCCTTATTAAGAAAATAGATCATACTCAGTAGAAGAGATCACAGAGACCCAAAGTTGAAGAAAGTAGTAGAAATGTCAGTAGTAAAACCTGATACGCAGGTAAGTGGCACTATTAAAACCAACTTGTTTTGACAGTTAAGTCAAAAATAAGCAATAGTGGGGGCCGGGCATGGTGGCTCAAACTGTAATCCCAGCACTTTGGGAGGCCAAGGCAGGCAGATCACCTGAGGTCAGAAGTTCAAGAGCAGCCTGGCCAACGTGGCAAAACCCCGTCTCTACTAAAAATACAAAAATTAGCTGGGCGTGGTGGTGCATGTCTGTGACCCCAGCTACTAGGGAGGCTGAGGCAGGAGAATTGCTTGAACCTGGGAGGCAGAGGTTACAGTGAGCAGAGATCGCAGGCACCACACTCCAGCCTGGGCGACAGAGCAAGACTCTGTCTCAAAAATAGTAATAATAATAAAAAATACATATGGGGCCAGGTGCAGTGGCTCATGCCTGCAGTACCAGCACTTTGAGAGGCTCAGGTGGGCGGATCACCTGACTTCAGGAGTTTGAAACCATCCTGGCCAACATGGTGAAGCCCTCTACTAAAAATACAAAAATTAGCCAGGCATGGTGGCACGTGCCTGTAATCCCAGCTACTCGGTAGGCTGAGGCACGAGCATCGCTTGAACCCAGGAGGCGGAGATTGCAGTGAGCTGAGCTCGTGCCACTGCACCCCAGCCTGGGTGACACAGTGACACTTCGTCTCTAAGTAAATAAATAAATACCAACCTATGTATCTTTCAAGAATAAGGCCAAAATAGTTGTGGCAGATAGGATAATATATGAAGTACCACTTTTGGTACTTGGCAGCAGTGGTGGGGCAAGGAACCCTAAGGCATTGGTACTGCTCTCACTGGGGGAAAGGAGAAGGCAGTGATCCCAGCACTTGGGGAAGCCGAGGCGGGCAGATCACTTGAGGTCAGGCATTCAGGACCAGCCTGGCCAACATGGTGAAACCTCATCTCTACTAAAAATACAAAAATTAGCCGGCATGGTGGCAGACGCCCATAATCCCAGGAGGCCAAGGCAGGAGAATCACTTGGACCCGGGAAGTGGAGGTTGCAGTGAGCCGAGATCTTGCCACTGCACTTCAGCCTGGGTGACAGTGAAACTCTATCTCAAAAAAAAAAAAAAAAAAGGAGCATTAACAACATCAGAATCTATTTGTTTTTGTTTACATCATACCCCACAAAAAAGAAACTCAGTTTCAGGTATGAGCGAAGGTATTGTTTGAGTTGTGTATTTTAAATCACTAATTTTTCTTTTCATATCAAATTGACTTTGGGATTTTTAAAACTTTCACAGATAGTTTTAGAACTGTCCTTCCAGCTATGGGAAATCATTACTACCAGTATGACAGCTAGCCACATTCTGTGATGGTGTTTCACTTCCTAATGCATAGGGGGAAGCTGGCTTTACTCTTACAAAGAATAATTCACTTGCACTTCTCATTCTACCAGCACGGTTAGAAACATGCAGCTACTGAATTTGTTGTCCTCAAAGCCCCTTAGAAGGTATAGCAGAGAACTGGAAATTTAAAAACCATTTTTATATTCATTATCCATCCATTAAATAAGTATTTGTTGAAAGCCTACTATGTGATATGAAGTATGTTGAGATGTTCAGACAGAGATGATTAAGACATGTCCCTGCACTGAGGGAACTCAGTCTTCTGGGGTTTTTGTTCTTCATATTTTCCCCAAAATTTCTAACGTTATATAAATTTAGACTTGGTTTCTGTTGAGTCTTTAACTAGTTTGAGACATTTTATTGCAGTATAGTGCAAAGTATTAATGGGCTAAGTATGTTAAATGCTGCTGTATTTGTAAGATCTCTTGCTTTGTCTGTGACCAGGAAAGTCTCAGTGAAATGGGATCTTATTCCCTAAATCATAGCTCTGGTTTTAATGTTTCTTGATATTATTGCAGAGACTCAACATGTGCCTTCCAACCATACAAATGAAACTTCCAACAGTACTGCGAAACCACCAACTTCAGTTGCCTCAGTCTCCAGCAGTATGACAGTCACCACCATGAAACCCACAGCAGCATCTAATACAACAATACCAGCGATGGTCTCAACAAATATGACTTCTACCACCTTAAAGTCTACACCCAAAACAACAAGTGCTTCACAGAACACATCTCAGATATCAACATCCACAATGACCGTAACCCACAATAGTTCAGTGACATCTGCTGCTTCATCAGTAACAAGTATGTATTAAAGCTGACCTGTTTTTCCTATGCTGCAAGTAAATGCCACGTTTAAGTCATTATTCTGTCTTTCAAAAATAATATAGAAACTTTATATGCCTAGATTTTCCTTAATTCCTAATTAAATGTTCTCCACACAGAAAATCAAGAGAGCTTTAATTACAATGTTAAAAAAAAAAAAAAAGCACCTAAAGCCCTTTTTTGTTTTGTTTTTTTCTAGTCACAACAACTATGCATTCTGAAGCAAAGAAAGGATCAAAATTTGATACTGGGAGCTTTGTTGGTGGTATTGTATTAACGCTGGGAGTTTTATCTATTCTTTACATTGGATGCAAAATGTATTACTCAAGAAGAGGCATTCGGTATAGAACCATGTAAGTTTTGAATGGCCAGGACTTTTTAAAAAAATTGTTGTTGCACATCTTTAATTATGATAAAATATCAAGCCAGTGTTCATCTCAGGGATGAATAATTGATAGATTTATGAGTTACATTCCCATTAACCCTCTTCGCCCAAAGTAAATTATATACAAGCTTGTGATTATAATTATTTGCAAATGAAAATGGATGTATGTACTTACAAAAATGTATTTTACTAGTGTCAAACATACTTTACAAGAGACCAGAGTTAACCCACCCTGAAATTTTCACTTACTCATACCACTAATCATAAGAAATACCAGTTCTCAGCAGGCGGTTGACTTAGTATGTCTGTGTCTGTTGTGGTACTAAATAGCATCCTTGGTAAAACCATGGCTTTTGCTTTCCATGACAAAGACAAACAAAAGAAATTCCTCTGACACCCTCATTATCCCTGATAATTTAAATGAGTAGTTAGTATAAATAATATAATTTATCATTTTATCTATAGCAAAACTCTCTTTATAAATGTGCATTATCAACAAGACCCAATCAACAAACCATGTTTACCCTACATGTAGCTCTATAGGTCTTATGGTTTGAGGACATATCCAAAATTTTGTTGCTCCAATAGTCCTTTTTGTTTATGTTTTTTGAATCTTACATGTTGTCGTAGTTCACGCTGATACAACAAAGTATCATACAGCTGGGTGCCTTAAACAACAGACGTTTATATCTCACACTTCTGGATGCTTGGAAGTCCAAGATTAGGGTACCACCATGGTTGAGTTCTAGTAAGGGCCTTCTTCACATGGCAGAAAGAAGGCTAGCTAGTTCTCTGACCTCTAATTGTAAGGGTATTAATTCTGTTCATGAGGGCTCCACCCTCATGACCTAACTACCTCCCCAAGGCCCCACTTCAGAATATCATCACACTGGGATTAGGGTTTCAACATATTCATACTGGGTGACACATTCATTCATTCCATTGCATCTATGCAAGAGCTAATTCACTTTTTTGATTGTTAATGTATATAAATACCATAGAACAGATGACTGTTTTCCAAAATTTGCCTTGTGGGTTAACATTTGACATACATGTGTCCCACACACAGAGTTCCTATATCAAAAAGTTTGGGAAATGTTCAGTTGACTAAAGTAAACTAAAACAGTTTACTATAAGACTTCTCTAAGCCTTTAAAATGTTGATATACATTATGATTTTCCAGGATGGAATACAGTATGAACTGTTTCCCAAGTTTTTAACCAAAATACTTGTTAAAGGATTAAATCCCTCCCCCTGCCCCTTTTCAAGGGGAGCTAATACTGTCTATCTCTTGGAACTAGTATTGTGTGGAATACATTTTGGGAAATGTTGGACTAGGCCATTGGAGGGAATCTTCCAGTTTTGACACTACATATGATTCAGTACACATAAAAGCAAATCAAACTTCTTGATATATTTGTAAGAAGTACTAAATAAGAACATGGAAGTTTCCCAGATTTTCAGTTTATTGATATAAGCTCTTAAATAAACATCTCATCATAAATAAAAATTGGATCTAACAGTTACATTACTAATACTTAAACAAAAATGATAATTTAAGAACAGATTTTTTTTTTTTTTTTTTTTTTGAGATGGAGTTTCCCTCTTGTCACCCAGGCTGTGGAGTGCAATGGCACGATCTCATCTCACTGCAGCCTCCACCTCCTGGGTTCAAGCTATTCTCCTGCCTCAGCCTCCCCAGTAGCTGGGATTATAGGTGCCTGCCACCATGGCCAGCTAATTTTTGTGTTTTTTGTAGAGACGGGGTTTCACCATGTTGGCCAGGCTGGTCTCGAACCCCTGACCTTAGGTGATCCTCCCACCTTGGTCTCCTAAAGTGCTGGGATTACAGGCGTGAGCCACCATGCCTGGCCTTAAGAACATATTTTTAAAAGTTATATTTAAATGAAGTTGCATTGCATGTATTTATCCCATCAAACTCACTTTAGCTTCCAGGATCAAATGAGATCAGACACATTCACAGTGGTGTGGCTGTAGGCTCAAACTCATTTTAAAAGAATATCAAGGTGATATTTTGTCAGATTAAAGGCATATTCAGAAACGTTCTTTTTTAAGGTCAATACATGAAAGAATACATAAAGGAAACTATGACTAAACAGAGTGCTTTGCAGTGGGCAGGTTTGGGCAAACCTACCCTTAAAAGTCTGAGGAAGCTAAGAGGCCAAAGGAAAAGAGGCTGACATACCCAGTTTCTCAGAAACTTTTTTTGGGGGAGGGGGACATGGTCTGGCTCTTTCAACCAGGCTGGAGTGCAGTGGTACTGCAACCTCAGCCTCCTGGGCTTAAGTGATCGTCTTATGTCAGCCTGCAGAGTAGCTGGGGCTACAGGCATGCAGTACCACACCGGGCTAATTTTTAAAATTTTTGTAGAGATGGTGGTCTCACTGTTTTGCCCAGGCTGGTCTCAAACTCCTGGGCTCAAGTGATCCTCTGTTCTGACCTCCTAGAGTGCTGGGATTATAAACATGAGCCACTGTGCCCAGGTAGAAAGAAATATTTAATAGGGACTTACAAACAAGCTATGTCTGTGTCTGTGATCGCAGCAAGACAAGATGGGTGGATCCCCATGCCATAACCCCCATATCTTTAACCACTACGGTATACTGGATACTTAAGGAACTTTACACAGAACAATGACAATTTTGATTGTGCAGCTTGAAATTGTTCTAATGTTACTTAACTAACAAATAGGAACGTAACTAGTCTTGACAGAAATACAAAACAAAGTAATTGTAACTTTTAATATATTACAGAGATGAACATGATGCCATCATTTAAGGAAATCCATGGACCAAGGAAGGAAGACAGATTGATGCCGCCCTATCAATTAATTTTGGTTTATTAATAGTTTAAAACAATATTCTTTTTTTGAAAATAGTATAAACAGGCCATGCATTTAATGTACAGTGTATTACGTAAATATGTAAAGATTCCTCAAGGTAACGGGTTTGGGTTTTGTAATAAACATCTGGAGCTTACAGACAGTGAATATAATGGTTTATATTCACTTTTAGCAAGCTCATAGTAAGACAAGTCCTATCTCTTTTTTTTTTTGTTTTAATGGCCAGGGGTGGGGGGGCATTGGTCACATATAACCAGTAATTGAAAGGTGTCATCACTGAAAGTGCTATCTGGGCATACAAATAAGGAGTTTGTCACAGCACTCAGGATTTTGGGTATCTTTTGGAGCTCACAAAAAGAACTTCAGTGCTTTTCAGAGCTGGATGTATCCTGATTACTGATGCCACACAGAAATTATACAATCAAGTAAACCAGATCTGAAGCATAGTTTAAGAAAAACATCAACCTTTTTTGTGCTTTAAACTGTAGTAGTTGGTCTAGAAACAAAATACTCTGAGAAAAAGAAAATTTTCAAATAAAACCCAAAATAATATCTGTGCTTAACCCTGTTAGGGATCCATTGGAGCACTAAAGAGCGTATATTTTTATTAACTTTTGAGCTTTCAATGTTGATGTAATTTTTGTTCTCTGTGTAATTTAGGTAAACTGCAGTGTTTAACATAATAATGTTTTAAAGACTTAGCTGTCAGTATTAAATAATCCTGGCAATATAGGGAAAAAAACACCTAGAAGTTAGATTATTTGCTACTGTGAGAATATTGTCACCACTGGAAGTTACTTTAGTTCATTTAATTTTAATCTTATATTTCATGAATATTTTAAGAACTGTAGAGCTGCTTTCAATATCTAGAAATTTTTAATTGAGTGTAAACACACCTAACTTTAAGAAAAAGAACCCCTTGTGTGATTTTCGAAGGAACATTTAGAATTCTATAGAGTCAAAACTGTAGCCTAATGCTGTGTTTATTAACCCAGGGATTGTGGGACTTCCCCCAGGCTACTAAACCTGCAGGATGAAAATGCTGTATTTTCTTTCATGCACTGTTGGTATTACTCAGAGATTTGGGGAAATGACATTTTTTATACTAAAACACCAACATATTTTAGAATAAATTCTTAGAAAGTTTTGAGAGGAATTTTTAGCAGGACATTTCCTCCTTCCTGATTTGGATATTCCCTCAGATCCCTCTTACTCCATGCTGAAGGAGAAGTACTTTCAGATGCATTATGTTAATGGACAGAAAAAGCACAGTATTTGTAGAGACACCGGTATTAGCCACAATGTATTTTGGAGTGTTTTCCGTTTCACAGTTTATATTCCAGCACTCAAAACTCAGGGTCAGGCTTTAACAAAAGAGGTATGTAGTCACAGTAAATACTAAGATCGCATTTCTATCTCAGAGGGCCAAAGTAAATCACACCAGTTTCTGAAGGTCCTAAAAATAGCTCAGATGTCCTAATGAACATGCGCCTACATTTAACGGGAATACAATAAAACTACTGTGGTCAGCTTTTGTTTTGCAGAGAATGCTAGATATTAAGAATTTTGAAATGGATCATTTCTGCTTGCTGTGCATTATAACCAATAATCTGATGAACATAGAAAAAAATTATCCAAAATATGGATACGATTGGATGTATGTAACATATAGAGTATGGAGGAAATTTTCTGAAAAATACATTTAGATTAGTTGAAAGAGATGTGGGCTGATGGCTGAGTTGTATGTTACTAACTTGGCCCTGACTGGTTATGCAACCATTGCTTCATTTCTTTGCAAAATGTAGTTAAGATATACCTTATTCTAATGAAGGCCTTTTAAATTTGTCCACTGCATTCTTGGTATTTCACTACTTCAAGTCAGTCAGAACTTTGTGGACCGACCTGAAGTTTCTTTTTGAATACTTGTTTCTTTAGCCCTTTGAAGATAGAAAAACCACTTTTTAAGTACTAAGTCATTTGCCCTGAAAGTTTCCTCTGCATTGGATTTGAAGTAGTTTAGTTACGTCTTTTCTCTGTATATAAGTAGTATAATTTGTTACTTGCAAATACCAGTACTTTCAATGCAGGGTTTTTTTGTTGTTGTTATCTATAAAAATTGAGGGAAATGGTTATGCAAAAAAAAATTTTGCTTTGGATCACATTTCCTAAGCATAAATTTACCTTCCTAATTATGTTGACTTAGGAAAATGCTCAATTTTGCTTGCATTCCTTGAGAATGTATTTATTTGAAGATCAAAACAATCCAGATGTATAAGTACTAGGCAGAAGCCAATTTTAAAATTTTCTTGAATAATCCATGAAAGGAGT
This sequence comes from Theropithecus gelada, assembly GCF_003255815.1. NCBI lineage: Eukaryota > Metazoa > Chordata > Mammalia > Primates > Cercopithecidae > Theropithecus > Theropithecus gelada. The sequence goes on along the minus strand of NC_037682.1, from coordinate 94,314,720 downwards.
AATTCAAATACAGATAAACAGAGTTGGCAGTATATTATAGTGATAATTTTGTATTTTCAGGAAAAAAAGTTAAACTCTTCTTTTTATTATAATGACCAGCTTTTGGTATTTCATTGTTACCAAGATCTATTTTTAGAATAAAATTGTTCTCCTTCTAAAATTTTAAGTGTGTGATTTTGCTTTATTTCATGTTTAATGAAATTTCATTTTCAAGATAAATAGAAAACGCTCAAAATAAAAGGGCAGATTGCAAGTGTGGTTGTCTGGGTAAGGAGCAGCAGCACTACCTGGGAACGTGTTAGAAAATGCAAATTCTTTGGCCCCAACCCAATTATGTTGAGTTGGAAATTCTGGGGTAGAGCTCAGCAATCTGTTTTTTTTTTTAGAGATAGGGTCTTGCTCTGTCACCCAGGCTGGAGTGCAGTGGCACAGTCATAGCTCACTGTAACTTTGAACCCCTCGACTCGGTTCAAGCGATCCTCCAGCCTCAGCCTCCTGAGTAGCTAGGACTGCAGGCATGCACCATCACACCCAGCTATTTTAAAAATATTTTTTGTAGAGACGGGGTCTCGCTGTGTTGCCCAGGCTAGTCTCAAACTTCTAGCATCAAGCGATCCTCATGCCATGGCCTCCCAGAGTGCTGGGATTACAGGACTGAGCCACTGCACCTGGCTAGCAGTCTATTTTAATGAGCCTACCATGTGATTCTGATGTACACCAAAATAATGAGAACCACTAAAAGGATTTTTATTTGCAGCTGCTGCAAATAAAACTCTGGACAGAGTTTTAAAAATTGGTATACTAATGGTAGAAAATTTATTCTCTAGATAAATCAGTTACAAATGCATTAGTGTATGGTATTTTCAACAGCCTTTTTCTTTAAAAGTAGATATAATTTAGGCTGGATGCAGTGGCTCACACCTGTAATCCCAGCACTTTGGGAGGACAAGGCGGGCGGATCACCTGAGGTCAGCAGTTTGAGACCAGCCTGGCCAACATGCGAAACCCCATCTCTGCCAAAAATAGAAAAATTAGCCGCCCGTGGTGGCGTGTGCTTGTAATCCCAGCTACTGGGGAGGCTAAGGAAGAAGAATCGCTTGAACTCAGGAGGTGGAGGTTGTAGTGAGCCGAGATCATACCACTGCCCTCCAGCCTGGGTGACAGAGCAAGACTATACCTCAAGAAAGAAAAAACGAGATATAATTTGTATCTGAGAATGGATTTAAATATTACAGACAACCAAGGTAAAATGATGCTGTCTTGAGAAAAAAAAAATTTTTTTGAGAATGAGTTTTGCTCTTGTCACCCAGGCTGGAGTGCAATGGCATGACCTTGGCTCACTGCAACCTCCACCTTCCAGGTTCAAGCGATTCTCCTGCTCCAGCCTCTCTAGTTAGGATTACAGGTGCCTGCCACTATGCCCAGCTAATTGTTGTACTTTTAGAAGAGATGAGGTTTCACCATGTTGGCCAAGCTGGTCTTGCACTCCTGACCTCAGGGGATCCACCCACCTCGGCCTCCCAAAGTGCTGAGATTACAGGTGTGAGCCACTGTGCCAGCCAAAAAAAATTTTAAGTATCCTCCTATAGTCAAGCTCTGATGTCAGATTGCTTGGGGTTAAGTGCTTCCTCTACTATATACTAGCTGTATGACCTTGGGTAAGTTACTCCTCTTACCCTCCATGTCATCTGTAAAATGGGGATGGTAACAGTACTTACTGCACAGGGTTATTGCATGAGGATTATATAGGATACTTCATGTAAAGTATTTAGGATACTGTCTTGCACAAGTGCTAAAGTCTTACTAATCCCGACAAAGCCAATTTTCTGATACCCAAGGGAAAAAAAAGTACCCTCTCTTTTTTTTTCCAAAAGATTAAAAGTACCCTCTTTCGATATTTGTTCACAATTCTGCCTCCCTCCTCACCTTGCTATGGCTTCAAAATGGGCACAGTTTACTCCCCCAACAACTTTAGGTGTGGGTATGTGTCTTGCTTTTAGTCCATAGGTACGAGAGTGGATGTAATAAACATTATGTCTGTTCTGGGGGTAAAAAGACCCTCCTAACTTTCATCTAATCACTTTTTAAAAATTACATTCTACCTACCAAAAAATGCGCAAATCAGAAGTATATAGAAATTTTGGCAAGTGACGTCACCAAAATGGTGGAGTAGGAGATACCAGCCTTCATACCCTGTCAAAAGAAACAAATATACACTGCTATCCACAAACCAAAATAGCCCTGGAGGGCTCAAGGGCAATTGTCTTTTTATATATGTATGTATGTTAGTATGTTTGTATGAATTAATGAATGGCAGGATCTCTCACTCTGTCACCCAGGCTGGAGTGCAGTGGTGTGATCATAGCACACTGTAGCCTCAAACTCCTGGGCTGAAGTGATCCTCCCACCTCAGACTCTCAAGTAGCTGGGACTCAGGTGCCACCATGCTTGACTAAGTTTTTGGTTGTTTTTGTTTCTCAGTAGAAACAGGGCCTCACTATGTTGCCCGGGCTGGTCTCAAACTCTTGAGCTCAAGCAATCCTCCTGCCTCAGCCTCCCAAACTGCTAGAATTACAGGCATGAGCTACTGCGTCTGGCCTCAAGGGCCCATTAAAAAATGTGCAACAACCTAGTGGAGAATTTAAAAAAAAAAAAAAAAAATGCACATAAAGAATTGCTTATGAGATCAGAATTCCTGAGACACCAGAAGATGGCTAAGAAGAAAGGCAGGGGCTATCAGTATCAGTCATGTGGCCTGCTCTGCAGAGGATAGATACCACTTCTTTTGCCACAAAGGTAACCAACAGCCATGGCCATAGCAAGCTAGTTTGCACTCCAGAGCCAAGATCTCTCTGCATGTCCACACTTCGAACACCAACTCAGCTGCCATTGAAAGCCCACACTCCAGGCCCTGACTCCAAGGCTGGGCTGTGCACACCTATAGTGCAAACAGTAAAGCCACTGCCATAGTAACGGAGTTTGCACTCTTGGGCCCCAGAGCCAAGGTTTCTCTATCTGTTTACACCCTGGAGACCAGCTCAGTTGTCATAGAGGGCCAGGCCTTGCCCCAACCCTAAAGCTACTGTAGCTGTGTGCACACTTGTGCTCTTGTCCCTGCCTGTTTCACAAGCTCCCATACTTCACATACCATTATCAACTGTCAGCAGGGTGTCTGTGCCCTGGGCACCAGTGCCATTACCACCCCAGAGCTATAGTCCCTTTACACATGCTGCTCTCTGGGCATCATTCATCAGACACCAGTTTCATTACCACCTCAAGTGTGCTTGCATGCCAGACCCAGTGTCAAGAAGGATCCCTTTAGCCACAACTTCCCTGGTCGGGGAAAGAAAGATCAAGAGGACCCTACAATCATCATCACTGAGCACCCCAACAGCCCTTACCACTGCTGCAAACACTGACAGTGTTGGTTGCTGAGGATCCCTGCAGTTTTCAACAGTGGTCTCAGCTGAAACAGCTACAAGGAGATCACACTGCTGCATCCTCACAGCTGCCAGAATCACTGCACCTCACCCAGCCAGTGCCCTCACATCCCCCGCACAGGGAAGTCTTTCCTTAACAAAACCAGCCTGAAAAGTCTGGAAGAGGTGACTGCTGCACCAAATGCACAAACATCAACATAAAGTGAAAAGAAACATGAAAAGCCAAGGAAACATCAATATCAAAAGAACACAATAATTTCCCAGTAGCTAATGCCAGAGAAATGGAGAGCAACAAACTACATAACAAAGAATTCAAAGTAATCATTTTAAGGAAGCTCAGCACACTAAGGAAATACAGAGAAACAAGTCAATGAAATCAGGAACACAAAATGAGAAATTTAATAGATCGAAATTTAAAAAAAGTTCCATAGCTGCAGAGTACAACAAATGAAAAATGCAATAAAGATACCAGGTTCAACATGGCTGACTAGAGTGCAGCTACGATGTGCCTCTTCCACAAAGAGGAACCAAAATATTGAGTAAATCACGTGAACAGATCTTTTAAGAGAGAACAGGTTGGGCGCGGTGGCTCACACCTGTAATCTCAACACTTTGGGAGGCTGAGGCAGGCGGATCACCTGAGATCGGGAGTTCGAGACCAGCCTGACCAACGTGGAGACACCCTGTCTGTACTAAAAACACAAAAATTAGCCAGGCGTGGTGGCACATGCCTGTAATCCTAGCTACTTGGGAGGCTGAGGCAGGAGAATGATTTGAACCCGCAAGGCGAAGGTTGCGGTGAGCCGAGATCACGCCATTGCACTCCAGCCTGGGCAACAAGAGTGAAACTCCATCTCAAAAAAAAAAAAAAAAAAAAAAGAGAACACTGAAATTCAAGAGAAGATGGGAGACACTGGTGGAAGAGGGAAGAAATGGGACTGCATGCTTGATATCACCAAGTGCCAAGACTGGCCCCAGACCAGGAAAGGGTGAGTGAAGGAACCCTGGGCATCACATTTCTGCCATAGGCCTCTGAGATCTTAGCTACAGAAGAGTTCCATGACCCCACAGACCTTCAGACTGGCAGAGGGAGCTAGGGAATTACCTGGTGACCACACACAGAGGTCACTTGAACTCGCATAGAACCTCAAAGGCTTCCATGTACTGGACAATTTAAACAAAGCGTGACTCTGGGCACCAGTCTCCAAGACTCTATGTCCTGTCGTAAGCTGGTGCAGCTGCTGCTGTCTGCCAGACCAGGGAATGAGCAGGGCCCAGGCACTCTCACTCTTACATGCCACAAAGACAGGCTACATCTGAGCATGCCCCATGCCTGCTCATCCCTCCCAAGACTGCCTGTCTGGCCATTCCCATGGCTTGTTGGGGAGGGACGGGACAGGGAGAACCTGACCCCATAGTGTAGCCACCACTGCCCCATCTGAGTGTTTTGTTGGCAGCCTGGGGACAATTTGCTCCTCCCTATCACAGCTGGTACTTGAGCCCAAGGGGCCAGTGGACAAGTCTGCTGACTTGGTACTGGTTCCCCAGGACTCAAGCACACCATCCAGGAGCATGGAGATTTATGATCTGATCTCAAGCAGGGTAGGAGCTCCCACTGTCAGAACCACAGAGAAGAGCATGGTGTGGGTTCATGCAGTGGCAGAGAAGCATGGTGGCCCTCCCTCCATAAGACTAAACCAGAAAGGGTATGGCCTAATAACCATGGTTTCTGCCCCTAAGGAGTCACATGGCCTGTGGCTAGGCAATTTGAATGCAGTTGGCTTGGGACTAGCATAACCATTCTGTTCTCCTGCTGACAGCTGAAGGGGTGGCCTACCCCTCCACACCTGTGGGTGTTTCTCGTTAGGTGGAACTACAGACTTGAGAAAAGAAATGAGACAGAGACAAAGTACAGAGAAAGAAAAAGTGGGCCCAGGGGACCGGCGCTCAGCATACAGAAGATCCACGCGCAGCATACAGAGGACCCAAGCCGGCACTGGTCTCTGAGTTCCCTAGTATTTATTGATAATTATCTTTACCATCTTAAAGATAAGGGAGTGGCAGGATAATAGGATCATTGTAGGGAGAAAATCAGCAGTAAGACATATGAATAAAGATCTCTGTGACATGAATAAGTTTAAAGGAAAATGCTGTGCCTTGATATGCATATGCAAACATCTCCATAAACCTTTTAGCAGCATTGTGCCAGCAAGTCCCACCTTTGCGGTTTTTTCCTATCCCAGTAAACAGAGCATACAATCGGGTTTTACACCGAGATGTTCCATTGCCCAGGGACGGGCAGGAGACAGATGCTTTTCTCTATCTCAACTGCCAACAACCGCCAAAAGGCCTTCTTTCCTCTTGTACTAGTCCTCCTCAGCACAGACCCTTCACGGGTGTCAGGCTGGGGGACGATCAGGTCTTTCCCTTCCCACGAGGCCATATTTTAGACTATCACATGGGGAGAAACCTTGGACAATACCTAGCTTTCCTAGGCAGAGGTCCCTGCGACCTTTGGCAGTGTACCTGTGCCTGGGTACTTGAGATTAAGAGAACGGTGATGACTTTTAACTAGCAAGCTGCCTTCAGGCACTTGTTTAACAAAGGCACATCCTGCGCAGCCCAAAATTCATTAAACCTTGAGTCACACAGCACATGTCTCTTGCAAGGACAAGGTTGGGGGTAGGGTCACAGATTAACAGCATCTCAAATACAGAACAAAATGGAGTCTCTTATGTCTACTTCTTTCTATAGACACAGTAACAGTCTGATCTTTCTTTCTTTTTCCCACAACAGCTAGATACTGGAGACCTTCCAGCTCAGGGGTGTGGGAGCTGGGTGGGTCCCACTGCAACGTGGTACAGTGAAAACCCAGGGCTGTCCCAATTCCCCTGAATGGGCTCTGTAGCACAGGAGAGGCACCTCCCGGTCTCTCTGGAAGATTGCCCCAGTGGCCTGGAAGCTGACCCTAGACCCTTGCCAGCCACCTTGGCAGCGGAGCTGGGATGGGGACCACTGGGAACCCCATGGGCCCACTCATTGCCCAGGAACTGATACCTCTCCTGATTAACAAAGGCCAAGTAAAAGTTTTACACCATCGCAACTACCTGGCACCTGCAAGTGCCAGCTACCGGCTGGGAGGTCAACCTCCAGGGCACATCACTTCTACTGACATCATTGGACAGTGCTTGGCCGTCTTTTGCCCGCAAGCTCCACCTACTGGCCCATAGAGTGAACTGCACCACCCAATGTAATTCCTGCTGACAGAATTACACAGCTCTGGAGAATGAGATAAGCCTCCCAACACCTCTACCTTCCCATCTCTGTAGGAGACAGTGAGCCTCCTCACACACACAGTACACCATTACTACAACCTAAAAACAACCAGCATTTGAGAAAACCACTACATGAAGGCTATTATTAATACAGAGCTTTGGCCCCCTAAAAACAAAGAGAAGCGGACTATGCACTGACCTTGCAATGCCCTGCTTCAGAAATGGAGAGATAAAGACTCTCAGACAAAAGCTGTGGGGGTTCATCCCCGCTAAACCTGCCATATAAGAAATGTTAAGGGAATTCTTCAAACTGAAAGAAAAGGATGCTAATTATTAACAGGAAAACATGAATATGAAACTGCTTAAAAAGTAAGTACACAGTCAACCCTAGAATACTCTAGTATCATAATGGTGGTTTATAAATCAACTTACATCATTAGTATGAATGTTAAAAGACACAACTTTAAGCTGGGTGCGGTGGCTCACGCCTGTAATCCCAGCAATTTGGGAGGCCAAGGCAGGCAGATCACCTGAGGTCAAGAGTTCAAGACCAGCCTGGCCAACATGGCGAAACCCCATCTCTACTAAAAATACAAAAATTAGCAGGGTGTGGTGGCAGGCACCTGTAATCCCAGCTACTCAGGAGGCTGAGTCAGGGAGAATCGCTTGAACCCGGGAGGTGAAGGTTGCAGTGAGCTGAGATTGTGCCACTGAACTCCAGCCTGAGTGACAGAGGGAGACTCCATCTCAAGAAAAAAAAAAACACAACTTGAAAAAATAATAGCGATAATAATTTGTTAATGGATAAGTGATATAAAAAATATAAATTGTGACATCAAAAACAAAATGGGGAGCATGGACTAAAAGTATAGTTTTTTTAATGCAATGAAAATTATTAGTCTGAAATATCCGGTTATAAGATGTTTTATATAAGCCTCATGGTAACCACAAACTAAAAGCCAAGAGTAGATGCACAAAAAGTAAACAGTAAGGAATGAAAGCATGCCACTACAGAAAATCATCTAATCACAAAGGAAGACAGCAAGAGAGGAAGAAACAAAGAATCTGCTAAACAACCACAAAACAATTAACAAAATTGCAGTAGTGAGTTCTTCTTTATCAATAATTATCTTGAATGTAAATAGGTTAAATTCTCTGATATGGTTTGTATATTTGTTCCCTCCAAATGTCATGCTGAAATGTGACCTCCATTATTGAAGGTAGGGCCTGGTGGGAGGTGTTTGAGTCATGGAGGTGGATTCCTCATGGATGGCTTAGCATTATCCCCTGGGTGACAAGTGAGTTCGTGTTCTGAGTTCACAAGAGATCTGGTTATTTAAAAGAGTGTGGGACTTCCCCCTTCTCTTGCTTCCTCTCACCATGTGACACATGACTTCACCTTCTACTATGAGTAAAAGCTCCATGAGGCCCTCACCAGAAGCTGAGTGGATGCCAGCACTGTGCTTCCTGTACAGTCTACAGAACTGTGAGCCAATTAAACCTCTTTCCTTTATAAATTACCCAGTCTTAGGTATTCCTTTATAGCAACACAAAATAGATGAACACATTCTCATATGAAAAGATGCAGAGCAGCTGAATGGATAAAGGAAAAGAAGATCCAACTACATGTTGCCTACAAGGACACACATGGTTTGAAAGAGAAGGGATGGAAAAAAAATATTCCAAGAAAACGGAAACCAAGAGTGCAGAAGACACTATAGTTTTATCAAATAGAATAGACTTTAATTCAAAAACTGCAAAAAGAGACAAGGTAAGTATATGACAAAGGGGTGAATTCTGCAAGAGAATGTAACAATTGTAAATATATACGCTCCCAGTGTCAGACCTCCTAAATACAGTCATACCTCAGTATCTTGAGGGACTGGTTCCAGGCCTCTGGCAGATACCAAAAGACACACATATTCAAGTCCCATAATTGGCCCTGCAGAACTCTGCAGATACAGATTTTGCATCCCATGAATACCATATTCTTTATATAGGTTTGGTTGCAGATGTGAAACCTGCTAATACAAGGGGCCAACGGTATTTACTGCCAAAATCTGTATATAAGCAGACCCACGCAGTTCGAACCCATATTGTTCAAGGGTCAAACTGTATGTAAAGAAAGAAAACACAGCGTTCTTTTCTGATCTGAAGGAAGAAATAAAGAGCAAGACAGCTGAAGAGGACTTCAATACCCCACTTTCAACAATGGACTTACCATCCAGACAGAAAATCAGTAAGGATATATTTGAACTACATACATTAAACCAAATGGAGCTAAAAGACATATACAGAACATTCGATCTAACAGCAGCAGGATACAAATTCTTCTCAAGCACACACAGAACATACTGCAGGAGAGATCATATATTTGACCACAAAACAAGTCTTTATAAATTTAAGAGACTGAAATAAAATCAAGTGCCTTTCAAATCACAATGTTATGTAACTAGAAATCTAAAAGGAATTCTAGAAAATTCAGAAATATATGGAAATTAAACAGATGCACCTGAATAGCCAATGGGTCAAAGAAATTAAAGGGGATATTTAAAATTTTCTTGAGACAAACAAAAGTGGGAACTCAACATACCAAAATTTACAGTATGCAGCAAAAGCAGATCCAAAAGGAAAGTTTATAGCAATAAATGCCTATGTCAAACAAAGAAGAAAAATCTGATATAAACAACCTAATCTATTACCTCAGTCAACAGAGTAGAGACAACCTACAGAATGGGAAATAATATATGTAAACCATACATCTGATAAGGGGTTAATATTCAAAAATATATAAGGATCTGAAGCAATAGTAAGAAAACAAATAACCCTATTAAAAATAGGGGCAAAGGATCTGAATAGACATTTTTCAAAAGAGGACATACAGACAACAGATACACGAAAATATGCAAATCATGAATCATCAGGGAAATGCAAATTAAAATCATGATCTCTCACAACTGTTAAAAATGGCTATCATCAGCTGGGTGTGGTGGCTCACATCTGTAATCCTAGCACTTTGGGAAGCGGAGGTGAGTGGACTGTCTGAGCTCAGGAGTTCGAGACCAGCCTGGGCAACATGGCAAAACCCCGTCTCTACTAAAAAAATACAAAAAAATTAGCTGGGTGTGGTGGTGCACACCTGTAATCCCAGCTACTTGGGAGGCTGAGCCATGAGAATTGCTTGAACCTGGGAGGTAGAGGTTGCAGTTAACCGACATCGTGCCACTGCACGCCAGCCTGTGACAGAGCAAGACTCTGTCTCAAAAAAAAAAAAGGCTGTCATCAAACAGATGAAAGATATCAAGTGTTGGTGCATATGCAGGCAAAAGGGAACCCTGTATGCTGTTGGTGAGGATGTAAATTAGTACAGGCATTATGGGAAACTTGTGGTGGTTAAAACAACTCCATACTGGATGCTAATCAGCCATGTTGACTTCTGATTAACCCCAGTTCTGGGAATGCCTCTAAGGTTTCTACTTTCACATACTTTCTGTAAATCCTGTCCTTAGGTCAAAACAATCTTGATGCTCTCATAAACACATACTTACCATAAATCTTGCCCTTAGGCAAATTCCTTATGATAGAAAAGCCCTGGGTCTAGCGGGTAACAGTACAGGGATCCACCATCTCAGAGTCACTGGAGACATGGCTTCTGTTTGTTAAGATCCTATTTTCTTTCTGAGAAACTGGATTTATCAGCCTCTTTCTTTGGCCTCACAGCTCCTCAGCTTTTGGCGGTCAGCTTACATATACCTACTCACTATGAAACAAAACTGTAGTATGGAGATTCCTCAAAACATTAAAAATAGAACTACCATATGAACCAGCCGTCCCACTTACAAGTATTTACCTAAAAGATCTGAAATCAGCATGTTGAAGAGACATCTCTACTCTCATGTTCATGAATGTATACAGAAAATGTGGGATACATACACTATGTAATACTATTTAGCCTTAGAAAAGAATGAAACCCTGTCATTTGTGGTAACAGGGATGAACCCAGAGGGCATTCTGTTAAGTGAAATAAGCCAGGCACAAAAAGACAAATACTGCATGATCTCACTTATAATATGGGAATCTAAAAAAGTTGAACTCATAGAAGCAGAGAGTATAATGGTGGTTACCAGAGGCTCTGGGGACTGGGAGATGTTGGTCAAAGGATATAAAGTTTCAGTTAGACAGGAAGAATACATTCAATAGATCTATTGAATATCATGCTGACTATAGTTAACAACAACATGTTGTAGACTTGAAAACTGTTGAGAGTAGATTTTAAGTATTCTGACCACAAAAGACAATGAGGTAATGCATATGTTAATTTTCTTCATTTAGCCATTCCACAGGGTATACATATGTCAAAACATATTATACAATATGTAATAAAGTTTTGTCAACTTTAAAAGCTTTTTTTTTAAAGTACATAGCACAATGAATTATTAAAGTGAACAAACCTAACTCCCACTTACGTCAAAGACTAGAACATTACCAGCACTCCAGAAGTGCCCCTGATATTCCCAACCATTCTTCCCTAGTTGTTAGATAACAACCAACTTTTAACACCATAGATGAGTACTGCCTGATTTAGAACTTTATATAGCAGAATCAAGCTTCTTTTGCATATGGGTTCATTGCATTTAATTTCATAGGAAAACTAAATTTCTGTTCCATGCAAGGCATCAATATATGGTATATACAATCTATATTTTCATTAAATGTTTACAGCCAAAACCAGTTTTCATTATATCCTCTGAAAATGCTTCAAATAAATGTTTATTTTTGATCCTTGCAAATGTTGTGTATGACAGTACAGAGAAACCAACAACTTCCGAAGAAATAATGCATATTAAAATGAAACATTTGATAAACACAAACCTTTTATACCTACTCTGCTATTGTGTGATCATACAGATTAGTGGGTTTGTAGTAGAGGTTAGAACCCAATTTAATAGACATCTTCGGATGTAAGTAGCTGACAACCTCACAAAAAAGAGGAAAATGAGTTGGAAATCTAAGATTAAGACCTGGAAGATTTCTATTGTGAACAGAAAGAACTCAGCTTCCTGCTCTTTTCCTGCAGCTATACCCATCCATCTGATACGGAAGGGGGCCAGGGAAGTGCTGGAAAGGGAAGGGCTTGGTCCCTTTAAATGATATGGAAGTGGGGAAGGGAAGTGCTGGGTAGCAGTCTCAGGCTAGGGCTCCAACCCCACAGACCTAGGTGAGAACAGGCATTTTTGTTTTCCTCCCCAAATGATGCATTTCCCAAGACCACCCTGGCCTGCCACGGCCCCATCCTGTGCCTATAAAAACCCTGAGACCCTAGCAGACATGGAACAGGAATTAAAAGAAATTAAAGAATGGTTAGCAGAAACTCAGCTGTATGTAAGAAAATCCAGTTCCCCCTGAGAAAGAGAAAGAGCTGGAGTCCTTTAAAAATTAACTGCCTGTTTTTTATGGCTAGTGAGCCTTATCTCTCCTCCTTTCTCAGGCATTGTGTAAGACCCTGTTTCTCTAGCTGTGCAGCTGCAAGGTCAATAGACAGATAAACTCAAGTCGTAAAACATGTTTTTCCTTGAAAAGTAATAAATGATGTAATGCATGTCTCAATTAATTAAATAACTGTCTTTGTTTCTCGCTTCTGTAATATGCTTCCCCCTGCACAGATCTCCGCCTGCCCCAAGAATTGCTTAAAAGGTAACTTAACTCCTTGTTCAGGGCTCAGTCCTTTGGATGTTAATCCGACTGGGCTGGTGCACCTAAAATAATAAATATCCTCCTCAACCCCATCGGTCTCTCTGATTCCTTATCAATCCTGCCACAGGCAGACAAACAGCCAGCTGGACGTCGAGAGGGGGCACATGAGCAGAGGAACACATAAGCGGCTGGACGTCAAGAGGACATTGAGGGGAGCATGCCAGCACACCAGCAGGCCATCAACCAGTGGAATGAGGTGGAGAGTTTGGCTGGGGCAGTCAGAGGAGAGCCCGTGCAGCTGAGCGGCCAGACTCCAGGGGAAAAGCATCTCCCTTCTGGCTCCCTCATCTGCCGAGAGTTACTTCCACTCAATAAAAGCTTGCACTCATTCTCCAAGCTCATGTGTGATTCGGTTCTTCCGGTACACTAAGGCAAGAACCCCAGGCCGAGAAAGCCCTCTGTCCTTGAGCTAAGGCAGGGGTCTAACTGAGCTAACACAAGCCGCCCACGGACAACTAAACTAAAAGAGCACCCTGTAACATACACCCACTGGGGCTTCAGCTGTAAACATTCACCCCTAGACACTGCCGTAGGGTCACAGCCTCACAGCCTGTCCATTGGTATGCTCCCCTAGAGGTTTGAGCAGTGGGGCACTGAAGAAGCGAGCCACTCCTTCATCGCATGCTCTGCGAGGGGGACAAGGGAACTTTTCCTGTTTCACATCCTAACCCTCTTCCTTCTCATCTCAGGAGAAGATGGCCTTTCTGTGCAAAAATATCTAGATTTATCACTTGCCAGTTACTCAAAGACTTTTCCCCTTTCTATTAAAACATTAATCATAATCACTTAAAAAAATTTTTTACGAACCAGTTAAAGTGACCTCTTTTACACAGAACTTTTACCATGCAGTCAAGCCTGCTCCTTTTCTATTTTTCTTCTATTCCTTGTTCTCTGCTGCTAGTGCTGCTGCTTCAAAAAGTTGAGAGGAAGGCATGTATCAAAAGGTCTCTCAGGACATGTTGTTCTATCCTGTTTCTTTGCTGTGGGATCAGGAATGGAATTTCTGAGAACCTCAAGTTCTCTGCACCCAAGGGTATATAAAAGGAAAAAAAATCAGCTGATAAGGAACACTTCCTAACTCATTCTATGACACCAGTATTACCCTGATACCAAATCTAGACAAACATACCACAAAAAACTACAAACCAATATCCTTTATAAATACAGATGCAAAAATCTTCAACAAAATACTAACAGTGCTTTATGAATTGGGCTTCAAGCCTCATCAGCTTGCTTCCCAAACCCCTTTTATATGGAAATCCAATTTTGCCACTACATTGTTCTTTGTAAGTAACACCTAAAATCATATAACTCCTCTGCTTAAAAACCAACAGCTCTTCTTTACCTAAAGAAAGAAGTCTAGATAGCAAAGCCCATAATTTGTAGTCCTCTTAAACCTGGTCCCCATCCTATCTTCCCAACCTTGTTTCCCATTATTCACCTTCATTGACCCTAAAACTACTTTTCGCAAAAATGATTCATGCATTTTTGTCTTTCTTTGTTTTTCCCTCTTCCTGGAAAATACTTCCCAATAACTCCATTCTACAGCTTTGCATATTTTAATCCTATTTAATCCTCAATACCCAATTGAGATATTTCATCTAATATTCTTTTTAGAAAAGATCCCATAGCACTTCATCTGAACCTCTCTTATGGCCCTTATTTCTTACTTTGGATTAAAATATTTCCGAGCCTCAGTAAAACAAGAGTAATATGTTTTAATTCATAGGACAACTCCCTGTTCTCTGACAATGCTTGCGCTTTTGCACCTCTGTGCCTTTACTGTGCCAAACCTATCACTGATTTCTAGACCTGATCCTGTTTTTTCACCTCTGTGTAAAATATTCTCCAATATCCTGACTTATGCTATACTACGAATTACTCTAGCAACCAAAATAGCCTCAAAATGGATACATTTAAGTAACGAATTCTGTCTGAAACAGAGGTTGTACATGTACTTGTCAGAAATACTATAAAGTGATTTTATATTATCAAATAGGACAGAGAAAATATCTTAGTGTCCATATAGCTTTGAAGCTGAAATTATGACTTCTATATTTATAGAAAAATAATTGGATATTTGCTTACTGTCATGGAAAGATAAAGATCTTCAAGACCTACTACTGAGTGAAAAAGTAACCTTAAGAACATTTCTATAACCATATGTATGCAGGCATGTGTGTATACATATACCCCCACACACTGAATACATATCAAATGTAACAGTGATTACTACCAGGGAGCGGACTGAAAGTAGTAGTGGGGAGAAATTAAAGGGGACTCAAACATGTTACTTTATACACTGATTTTGTTTGAAACTTTTTACAACAAATATATAAAGTATTTACCTTGCCTTAAAACAAAACAAAACAAAAACTGATTGGAACACAATGCTATGACTCAGTCTATCCAGGTCTGATACGAAACAGAACGCTTGCTACTTGGGAATCAGACCTGTGACAGTCTTTAGCATAGCCCACTAATGAAGAATACAGAAGTCAAGTGCGGCTCTACATCAGACCTCACTACAGCCCTGTGAGGAATAAGCAGGGCAGAAATTCACCCTCACAGAAAAACTGAGGACCAGAAAGGGTTGTAAAGGGCTTGCCGAAGACCTCATTAAACTGTAGAATTAGGCTTAGAGGCAAAGTCTTTGGATTTGAAATTCAGGGCTCTTTACCTATTACCCTTCATTATCAGAGCTGCTAAGGCTTACAAGCTCCAAGGACTCCATGGTTAAATCCTATCTGGACACCATACCAGAAAGATAACAGGACCTAACACAGTGATCAATTATTACCATAGTCTTTTCATTTCTACTAAGCCATCTAAACCTTCTTCCCTGGAATAATCACGCATATCCCAACAGACCAAGTAGGCAAAAGAATCTATTATGGACTTGTGGGGCTCAGTAAATAACATCCCTTTTAACCTAGTTTAGAACCAATAAAAAGAGTCACCATGTAACATTGAAAACATCATGTTTATCATTGATAAAAGATCTGAAGGATGATGCTTTCGTGTAGATTTCCTGATATGAATGCTAGAAGGAAACACACTTTACCAGTCACTGGCAATACTGAACAACTAAGACAGGCCCCTGTGATGCCGACATCACAGAAGGACAGAGTACACTCTCTTCAGACAAGCTGGCTTCCAAACAGAAAGAAGAAAGATGGGATTGAGCTACCGGACATACCCATGTTTCTCTCCGAAAAGCACCAAGATGATAAGTGCAGGGGCAAAAAGAGTTCCTTCTATGTTGAAGAAAACCGCAACAGATAAGACTAAGTGTTACCCTTTAATACGATTCTTCTTAGATGCTTTTTTTTTTTTTTAAATCAGGCTAATGGTTTTACCATACACCAGTGGTTCTTAAATGCAGGTCTACTGACCACCATTGTGCCTGCACCAATCATTGCAAATGTCAGCACAGTGAAAACAGCAAATAGCATCTTACTTCTGTTTTGTTGTTGTTGTTTTTGAGACAGAATCTCACTGTGTTGCCCAGGATGGAGTGCAGTGGTGAAATCCTGGCTCACTGCAACCTCTGCCTCCCACATTCAAACAATTCTCCTGCTTCAGCCTCTAGAGTAGCTGGGATTACAGGCAACTGCCATCACGCCCGGCTAATTTTTGTATTTTTAGTAGAGATGGGGGTTTCACCATGTTGGCCAGACTGGTCTTGAACTCCTGACATCAAGTGATCAGCCCACCTGGACCTCCCAAAGGGTTGGGATTATAGGCGTGAGCCACTGTGCCCCGCCAGCATCTTAGTTCTACTTTTAATTTTTTCAGAGCACCCAAAAAGGTTGAAAGAACTGTTACTATGTACTGACAGGTTTCTCTTACATATAGTAGGGGATACTCATTGAAATGTTACACCTCTAGAAAAAATTTAGGTGTGTCTTCAAAGCTGGCTATCAATTGTCCTTTGACTTATGGAATGGCAGTCAACAAGTAATGGGTCTCTTAGGTCACTAGTGTTGAGAAAAGCAGACTGTATTCAGCTCTGATACCTTAGCTCTTTTAAGAAAAAATGTGGGAAACAAATGAGAAGCATAACTAACAGTCATACAATTCCTCCCATTTAGGTTAAGACAGGGAAGAAAGAGATCCAAACCACAAGAAAGAAAGTACAAAACTAAAGTACGGGCTGTGTGCAGCGGCTCACACCTGTAATCGCAGCACTTCGGGAGGCAGAGGCGGGTGGATCACCTGAGGTCAGGGGTTTGAGACCGGTCTGGCCAACATGGTGAAACCTTGGCTCTACTAAAAATATTAGCCAGTTGTGGTGGCGGGCCCCTATAATCCCAGCTACTTGGGAGGCTGAGGCAGGAGAATCACTTCAACCCAGGAGGCAGAGGTTGCAGTGAAGCGAGATCATATCATTGCACTCCAGCCTGGGCAACAAGAACGAGACTCCATCTCAAAAGCAAACAAACAAATAAAAACTGAAGTACGGTTTAGCAAGAGATTAGAAAAAAAAAAGTAAATGTTCTGGAGCCACTTCCACCTGGACTGTATACAATTCACACTCTACCACTTGTTATCTCTAGCAAATTACTTGGTTTCACTGGGCCTCAATTTCCACATTTGTATTATAAAAAGGAGACATGTTTCCTACGGTTTTAAGGATTATGGAAGGCAATAAAAAATCCAAACAAAGCATCTGACATTCATCTGTCTGCTCAACATAATGGGCACCTGCTAGGACACTGATTAACTGATTATCATCATTAAGAGGGCAAAAAAGATGAGAGACTAAAACCCTAATCTCAAACCCAGGTCCATGTGAGAATTTTGCAAGCAGATAAAGTATAAATTACACTATGTTTAGTTATATTTTTTGCATTGTTTTTACGGAATGTGAAAAACACAGAAGTCTTTAAACTGCTAGCTGAATAAAGCCAAATAAGATAACTCTTTTATAAATAGATGGCAAATCGTAAGCTGTTACAGTTATACTGTAAGCATCAGTATGTTATACTATACAGCAGCCCATGTTAATTTTTAAAAATATAAGGATAGCTTATTGGGACAGTTTGTTAACAAAGCACAAGCTAAGGAGTCAGGCAGATCTGTGTTCAAATCTTACTTTGCAAAATTGCTGAAAGGATCAGCGCCAATGTGCTTTAAAGTATCCATTAAGGGCAGTTTGTATTACTTTGCTAAGGCTGCTATAAAGTACCAATGACTGGGTGGCTTAAACAACAGAAATTTATTTTCTTACCGCTCTGGAAGCTAGAAGGCCAAGATCAAGGTGTTGGTAGGTTTGCTTTCTTCTGAGGCCTCTTTCTCGGGTGTCTTCACATAGTCACCCCTCTGCATCTGTATCCTAATCCCTTCTTAGAACACCAATCATGTTGATTAGCAGTCAACTATATAATCTCATTTTACCTTATTTGCCTCTTTAACGGCCCCATTTCCAAATACAGGTACATTCTGAGGTACTGGCAATTAGGACTTCAACATATAAATTTGCGGGGGATACAACTGAACCTACAGCACATCTCAATTGTTTAAAGCATTTAGCACTGTATCTGGCAAACGGGATCCTCGATAGAGCAGCTATTACAAGCAAGATAAGAAAAAAAGAGAATAGTTTTTAAAAAGACTTAATAGTATCCTGTGACAACAAGGGGGATTGGTTTTATGACTTAGACATATTGGGTTGTTCTGACTAAAGGACTTCTAATTTGATTCCTTGAGGGTCCTAATTATCCCTTCAGCAATCATAAGTCCAGGATGAAAAGCAGAGAAAAGTTAACAATGTTTTAACATTGTTCTGAGTCTACTGAATTTGCGGGGGCGGGGAAAGAATTCCCTCTTTATATTCCCTCCATAATGGCTGGGAGTTTCTCTCGTGAGGTCTTTAATCTAGGTATATGCATTTGGACTTATATACATGTATCAGCATATCAGGACAGAAACAAAGGCAAGAGAAGAGACTGGGGGATACAGGAATTCTTACTCACTCTTCCCATGTGTTCTCTAAAGAAATCCAAAAGAGTTGTGAGGTGAGAAGAAAAAGGAAGAGTTTTTAACATTAGACTTCCTTATCCACCTGGCTTCAGAAGTCTGCCACAGAGTGAGATCTAAGAAAGGTCAAATATGGCTGGACCAAGAAAGCAGGTACTAACCATTCATTGCCTGTATGCCGCCACCTCACCTCATCAACACCTATGCAACAAAGCAATTACATGATTGTCTGAAAATAATGCCTATTTATCTAATTTAAGAGTTTTTTGAAATTAACGTTGGATTCATTTTTCATCCAACATTGTATCTATAACATACAAAGCAACAAGAGACTGTCATCTAAAGAAATTTCACAGATAACATTATTTTTAAAACAATAATTTCTCATGAATGCAATTTTTTACTTAATAGCTGGCATTTGAGTACAATGAAGACACATGAAAATTACTTTTTAAATCAGGACAGAAAAAATATTCTGGTAACACAATCTTTTTAAAGCACTTTATTGAGATGTTTCTCACAAACTAGGGGGAGAAATAAAAGAAAATAATAAGGATATTTTAAAACACAAGTGAAAAGCACCAAAGACAATTCGGCACCATTAACTCTGATGAACTCCAGAGTTTCTGGTTTCCAGTTCTTTTAATCTACACTGTAATTTAGTATTCAAAGCTTTCTGAAAGAATACCAAATCCAGTAACTCCTGAAATGATACATAACAAGCAGTGACACTACTCCCTTAGTTCCTCTTAGGTCCACACATACATACCAATATAGTTCACCAAACATAAATCTTCCCTTGTAAATAAACAGATTAAGATTAAATATATGATACCATCTTTTCAGAAACAAGATTATTAGTACCAAAGCAGACTAGAACATGAATGTCACTAATTGAAAAACTAATAATTCCCTTTTTACTTCAGATGGCTTCAAGTGTTCAACAATATTTTAAAGACTTTTTTATACATGTTAAAATATAGCCTATTTTTCTTTAAGACAGAAATGTACGAACAGTACCCTTGATTATACCCCTGCAAATAGGGCATTTTCTTAGAGAAGGGGCACATTCCTGGCATACTACCAGATGACCACAAGGAATAAATACAATAGAAACTTCTTTGTCCATACACACTTTACAAGTTCGTTCTTCTTGCAACCTCCTCAATTGTTCTTCCAGTGACAGACCTAATAACAAGAAATTACTTTAGTAAAACTGCTTCCACTTCACTCCCCATTAAAAAAAAAAAGAGTAATAATTCATGTTGGTTTTAAATCTTTGTTTTACCTGAAACATCTTCTGTTGGAATATACTTCATATTCTTATCCACTGAGGAAAGAAAACATATAAAAAGCATCACTCTACTAAATACAAAACTGAGCCACCGCATCTAGCCAGTCCTAAGAATTTCTAAAATAATTTTCTCAACAAACTCACCAAATAAGTTCTTATACAATGTAGAGTCAATTTCTTTTAGACAGTTTTTGAAGATGTTGGCTGCAGCATTTCCTTTAACCAAAACGGTATCAATCAGTTCTCTCGCTTGTAAAGGTATCTGTGTTTTTTGTTTAATAATATCATGTTCCTGTTTATTAATTACATTGGCCTTTAAAAGATTATCCAAAATAGGAAGCACACACGTCAACTGTTGAAAGAGAGCCATTCTATTCTTCCGAATTAATGACAAATCATCTTCATTAAAAAAAGAAAAAGAAATCCATTAGAATTTAAACTCCTTTAACTATACTCATATAGTCACTAATAACCAACCCTACAAACAATTTAGGCACTAAAGTTCAAAAAAGAACAAAGTAACTTGTTTGCATTTGAAAGTTTGTTGTTTGGTAAACTTCCAGAGGAAGTCTCTGGTTCTGTAATTTTTAAGTCTACATGTTTACATGTCCTAGAACTCCGCTTTTATTTTGTTGCAAGTAAGAGATTTTTAGAAGACAGTAATAATTTCCCCCACCCTATATAATAATACTGAGTTATATTTCCATTATATCACTTTACTTTTGTAAGCACTTTCATAGTAATTTGTCTCATTTGATACAGTGATCCTGTCAATTAAACAAGGGAAGTATCACTGGCTCTCATTTTCACATAGGGAGAAAAAAGACTCAGAAAAGAATGAGTGGCCTGTCCAAGATCACAGAAAGAATAAGCTGCAGAACCAGGTATCCTAGACGACTGTTCTTTTCAACACCCCATATTTAAGACGCGGAATTGTAGTATTGTAAGGTTTGAGCTGTGAAGTCAAAACAGACCTACGTTCCAGTGTTGGCTAGGCTCACTCACTAGCTATGCGTCCTCATCTTTCCCCATACACCTCAGTTTCCTCATCTGTAAAATATACATAATGGTACCTTCCTCAGAGTTGTGAGGATTGAATAATACATGTAAAGCATCTGGCACAATATGTGGTACATAGTTAACTACCATTATTATTTTATAAATATCTATGTTTACAGCAATTTTAAGAAAAACTACGTAAGAATGAAGCCTGACCTTTTTATTAAAAGTCAACGTTTTTCCTTCAATATTGCATCCCATAAAACTCCATAGTTAATTTATATTTATGGAATATGGTAGTTCCTTCTTTTGGTATCTGAATCATTAAAAAATTTGTCCATTTTCAGACTTTCAAAAAAATTTTAAAAGTATATCTCTACAAAGTACCAGTTTAATGAGAAATAAATTATAAAAACAGAAGTCTATCTTCTTTCCCCTTTTACATCTTTCTAGAAGTGAACTGCTCTAATACTCTCAAAACTATAAAATTCCATTCTGTGACCACAACTTTTTCTTCTACTGAAATAATTCCTCTCACTGCTAACAAATTTGTTCTTCACCTTTTCAAGATCTTCACGACATTCCCAATTCTACCTGCACAAGGCTGTCTCCAGGCTTTGCTTCAAATCTCCTATTCCAATCTAAGTAGCAGTCAGGTGTTTCAATGAGGTTCTCTGTATTAGCACCCTTAAACTCATCTTCCATATTCCTTACTTGGCCTTTCCCCTATTAACACTGCCAAATCTGTAATTCAATACTATTTTCCGACCCACACAAAGTATGAGAAAGTCATAAATCTAAGGTGACAGTAATTTCATATAACCTTAGCTGGATTTCATTACTACTTAACAATCCTTAAATTGACCTTTCTTAGGCCCTTTCTTTCACCAAGTCCCTCCCACTTACCAAGTCAATCTACCTAATGGTTAAAAATATATATATAAATAAAGAAATAAATTGATGTGCTAGGAGCTGTGTTAAAGTGTTTTATTTGCAATATCTCATTTAATTCCAACAGCAACCTTATGGGATTCATACTATTATTATCCTCATTTTACAGATGAGAAAGCAGATGTCTGGTTGAATAAATAGCCAAGCTAGTAACTGATGGAGTTGGAATTTTTTTTTTTTTTTGAGACAGTCTTGCTCTGTCGCCCAGGCTGGAGTGCAGTGGCGCAATCTCGGCTCCCTGCAAGCTCCGCCTCCCGGGTTCACACCATTCTCCTGCCTCAGCCTCTCCAGTAGCTGGGACGACAGGCGCCTGCCACCACGTCCGGCTAATTTTTTGTATTTTTAGTAGAGACGGGGTTTCACCATGTTAGCCAGGATGGTCTCGATTTCCTGACCTTGTGATCCGCCCGTCTCGGCCTCCCAAAGTGCTGGGATTACAGGCGTGAGCCACCGTGCCCGGCCTGGAGCTGCAATTTAAACACAAATCTGTTTCAATGTAGAAATCCAGACTTTAAACATTTTGCTACATGGTCGTGCAATAATGTACTCTTTTTTTTTTTTTTTTTTTTTTTGAGACAGAGTCTCTCTCGCTCTGTCACCCAGGCTGGAGTGCAGTGGCCGGATCTCAGCTCACTGCAAGCTCCGCCTGCCGGGTTTACGCCATTTTCCTGCCTCAGCCTCCCGAGTAGCTGGGACTACAGGCGCCCGCCACCTCGCCCGGCTAGTTTTTTGTATTTTTTAGTAGAGACGGGGTTTCACCATGTTAGCCAGGATGGTCTTGATCTCCTGACCTCGTGATCCGCCCGTCTCGGCCTCCCAAAGTGCTGGGATTACAGGCTTGAGCCACCGCGCCCGGCCAATAATGTACTCTTAAGTTATTTCCTATCTTTACTTACAAGCTTAAAAAGAAAGCATCTTCCAACCCAATACTCCATACATATGCAACCTTCACCTCTCTGCTGGCCCTTTAACCCTGTCTTTTGCACACTAGTCTCGCCAGCTAGTGTATATACTCCTTGAGAGCAACCACCATGATTAGGCACAGTATTTGGCACTGGGGCTCATGCTCAATAAATATTTATTGAAGGAATAAATGATTACTCAAAATACTTGTTTTGAGGGGCCGAAACTTAACACTGTCTGGACGAATACAAAAATTAGTTTTCCTGTTATCCTTGGATTGGGCAGGTGGTTCTCATCATGCCCCAGAATTTCATTGTAAGTTCTATTTTTTGTATGAGGACCATTTAGCAAGGATTAGGGAGTAAAATATCATATTAAAAATATGATTTGCAGAAACTTAAAAAAAAAAAAAGGTCGAAAAAAGACCTGCATCCAACTTTAATATCTTGCATTTTCAAAACAATTTAAATTTGTTATGTATGAGAAAGAAATGGAATACAGCTCAAGAGCGAGCTTATTATGCTAAAATTCTCTGATTGGCATAAATCAGGGAATCTCAGCCAAAAATAAATATGTAGAAAAAAGCTGCAGTCAGTGGTTCTCAACTAGAAGCAATTGAGAGGGGTAGAAAAGGAGGGTTGGTTTCGAAATTACTGGAGGACTGCTACCAGCACTTAGTGGATGTGAAACAAGCATGTTGTTCTGTAACATGTGAGACAGTCCTAAGAGTTCCACTGAGAAATAATGCAGGTGACTAACATTCCTGAATACCTGATGCCATTTCTTCAGCTTGTCTTTCCTTCTCCTCTTCTCTTTTTTCATCTTCAGCATTAAGAAGTGCTGATACAATATCATTAACTGTTTTGTAGTTCTCTCCAGTTGTCAGGATTTTACTTTGAACTGTTTGTTTTACCAGGTCTCTACTAAAGCCCATTTCCAAGGCAGATTTAACCACAGGTGTATTCATCATGACGGCATCTTCTGAAGAACTTTCTCCGGGTCCAAAATGAATAACTATTTGAAAAGACACATGCTAATATTAAATTCCACAAACATAAACCTATGGAAAAAAGTATCACAGCACAATCTTTATTCATCCTTTACTCTCATATTCTGGTAAAGGAGATGAGCTACATGCATCAATTACCTATAACTCCAATAAAAGTCTGAACTTCATAATGGTCAAATGAGAATACAATTAATATGCTATACTCTTCACAAAACCCACCTCACTGGCTACATCCTAGACCTACTTAATGAAAGATTATCTAAGGATAAGAATTAGGAATCTGTATCTTTTAAATATTTCCCCAAATGATTCTGATGTACAGTCATTTCTGGAAACCAAAATGCTACACAAACTTAGAAGTGAGAAATAATCTTCTCCAGCCAGGAAAGTGGGGGAAAATCACAAAGACTTCATGGAAAAGTGGCATTAGAGTTTGGACTTGAAGGATGGACAGGGTCTAGACAAGTGGATAGCTGAAGCAGAGAGAATAACAAACAAAAATGGGAAGTATAGCAAAATAGAAGATCAGTTCACCCAGAAGATGTAGTGAAAAAGTATGGCTTAAGAAGTAATTAAAGCAATACGATTTTAGGCAGTGACAGATGCTCTGAAGAAAAAAGTAGTGTAAGGTCATTAAAAGAAACCGGGAAGCAGGAAGACATTTTAGATAGGGTAGTCAGGGAAGCATTTTCTGCTAACAGTCAATGCTAGCCCATATGATACTTTTATGAAAAAAATACAAAAAGACATAATTCTTCAAGATACTACTGCCATCTTCTGGGAAACTGTTACAATAAACATATAAATATATAATGTCAGCAATGTGCTCTCTTGTTCAAATATGCGTGGAATCCCTGTTTGGAGAAACGGCACCAGAACAAAGACTTAAATAACAAGGAATGAGCTCTATTTCACTTTTAAGTGCATCCCTTAAGGAAATACTTGATGTTCAAGGTAAGAGACACATGAGAGGATCGTTACAGCAATATTTACAGCAGGAAAAAAAAATCCAGAAAATAACAAGTAGCTCTCAATAGGGAATGGATAAATAAAATACAATATATGCTGGACTACTGTGAAAAAATTTAAAAATATACAAATGAACTAAACTGGTATAAATCTAGCCCATGTTACTGAGCGCTGGGTGTTAGAAGTTAGAAACAGAACTGTATGTAAGCATCAGAGGGGAATTTGGCATTGTCTACAGCATTTAGTTCTTTTTCTTTCCCTTATGAAGAATGTATACATCTATCACATGTGCAATCATTAATACTCGGGGCGGGGGGAAGGAGTAAGCTATGGAAATATGTCAAAGAAGTCTTCTAAGCAAAGAGAATAGCAAGTGTAAAAGCCTTAAATTAAGGGAAAAGCTTGACATGATCAAGAAACAGAAAGAAAGTGGCAGAAGGTAAAAGAGGACAATGCCCAGATGAGCAGAGCCTTCCTAAGAGTTCATATTTTATTCTAATTTTGGTAGACTATTCCAGGAGTGTTTTAAGCATGCAACTGATAAAACTTGACTTGTGTTTCAGAAGATGACTTCTTAATGTTGAAGATGAAAAAAGAGAAGAGGAAAAGGAAAGACAAGCTGAAGAAATGGCATCAGGTATTCAGGAATGTTAGTCACCTGCATTATTTCTCAATGGAACTCTTAGGACTGTCTCACATGTTACAGAACAACATGCTTGTTTCACATCCACTAAGTGCTGGTAGCAGTCCTCCAGTAATTTCGAAACCAACCCTCCTTTTCTACCCCTCTCAATTGCTTCTAGTTGAGAACCACTGACTGCAGCTTTTTTCTACATATTTATTTTTGGCTGAGATTCCCTGATTTATGCCAATCAGAGAATTTAGCATAATAAGCTCGCTCTTGAGCTGTATTCCATTTCTTTCTCATACATAACAAATTTAAATTGTTTTGAAAAAGCAAGATGTTAAAGTTGGATGCAGGTCTTTTTTCAACCTGTTTTTTTTTTTAAGTTTCTGCAAATCATATTTTTAATATGGTATCTTCTGTGGAGATGTACTTTAATGGGGTAAACTGGAATCAGGAAGACTTGTTAGGATGTTAGACACAGATGACGGTAGTTTGGATTAGGTTAATAGTGGTGGAGACAGTGAGATGTAGTCAGATTTGGCATATGTTATGAAGACAGAAATGAAAAGACTTTAATAGATTAAATATAAAAACTAAAGGAAGGAGAGGAATCAGGGATGATACCTATCTTGAGCCAACTTTTAATGCTAAGAAATCAGTACCATTAACTGAGATGGGGAAGATCAAAGAAGGAACAAATCTGATGAATGAAGAATGGGGGAGAAAATTTCTGGTTTGGTCCTATTAACTCTACGATGTCTGTTACAGCCAAGTAGAGATTTAAACAGTCAGCTGGACATTCCAGCTTGGGGCTCAGGAAATGGAGAAATAAATTTAAGCTGAGCTTTGAGGGGTACTCCATCATTTTAAAGTTTGAAAAAGGAGCAGCCAACAAAGGAAATTGTTCAGGATCAACCAGGGAAACAGAAAACCAAGGGTATGGGATCTGATTAGTCAAGCAAAAAACGTGTCTTAAGAAAGATGAGGCCAAGTGCAGTGGCTCATGCCTGTAATCCCAGCACTATGGGAGGCCGAAGCAGGCAGATTGCTTAAGTTCAAGAGTTTGAGACTAGCCTGGGCAACATGGTGAAACCCTGCATCTACAAAACACACACACACACACACACACACACACACACAGAGACACAATTAGCTGAACGTGGTGGTGCATGCCTGTAGTCCCAGCTACTCGGGAGGCTGAGGTGAGAGGATCACCTGAGCCAGGGAAGTTAAGGCTACAGTGAGCCATGATGGCACCACTACACTACAGCCTAGGTGACAAAGTGAGACCTTGTTTCAAAAAAAGAAAAAAGACAGACAAAGCACCCAATGATTATCAAATGCTGGTTAGCAGGTCAAGTGGTGGATTTGCTAACATGGCAGTCCTTGGTTACCATGACAAGAACAGTTCCAGCAGAACAAGTAAGAGAAAGAATGAAAGGTGAGAAAGTAAAACAGAGTAAGCATAGATAAATCTTCCTAGGTATTTTGTTGTAAAGGGAAGCAGAGTAATAAGATAATAGCTGAATGGGGACATTGGTTCATGGAAGTTTTCCTAGGATTAGCAAAAGTACATTATGTTTATATGCTAACATGAATGATTCAGGAGAGATGGAAAAATTGAAGACTCGAGAGAAAGGGTATGTCACTGCCAAAGTAACCTTCTTAAGTTGGCAGCAGGGGATGGAATACAGAGGACAAGTGGAAGTATTGGCCTTAGAAAAGGGAAAGGACAATTCATCTCTTATGAACGAACAGAAAGAAAAGTACAAGGATAAATTATGTAGCCTTGTGGTTTTGCTGGTGAGGCAATAAAGCAGCTCTCTTTTGGATTCTATTTTTTTAGGCAAGCAAGGTTATAAACTGACAAGGTGGGAAGAGAGTGTTAGAAAATTATCAAGAAAGAAAACAAGAAACAGTCATTTAAAGATTGACAAAGTGATTTTATTAGGAACTACGGTAGAACTTCAGGGGAGCCTACTTGACAGCAGTGGTTAAAAATTTTAAGAACAGCCCACACTGCTATCTATCTTTTCTAGGTCCATTACACAAGAGATAGCTGTCATGTACCCAGGTACTCTCCTTCCTAATTTCCCAGTCAAATACTACCAAATCCTTCATCCAGTCCTCCTGAGCCATAGTTTCTAAGATTCATACATCTTGGTCACCTTTCTCTGGTCCAGTTAACAAATCTACCAGTATCTTTCTTGAAATGCTGTGCCACAAACAGGATGGCCCTTGGTACATAAAACAGTGGATTATTACCTTAGCCATTTTAGACACCATAACATATGTATATTACATAAACTGGCAGATGTAGCTAACATTAAGCTCTAATCAAAAGCTATACTATTTCCTGCCCTTGCGTTGAAATACAACATACCTGACTTAAATACCTAACATCTAGTCTAATTCGTGAATCATATGTGAACTGCTTTTCCAAATCATGCTAGCTCACAGCAACCTTTTCTTTTCTGGGGGGCTTATTATTTGCACCGCTTATTTGGCATTGCTTCAAGCTATCTGTTGTTTTTCTTTTGCTTATGTCTCATTTCTCCAGTTGGAATGTCAGCACTAAAAGTGGTAAGTATAGCACTAGAACAAAAACTAGTGTGTATGCATATATATATATATATATATATATAAAATATTTATTAGCTGACTTCCCAGTATTTTTCCCTATGGCTTCAGAAACTCTTCTAAAAAGTACATACTTTCATTCCTATATTTGTTTTTCTTTGGAGACCGAGTCTCGCTCTGTCGCCCAGGCTGAAGTGCAATGGCACAATCTCAGTTCACTGCAACCTTCGCCTCATGGGTTCAAGCAATTCTCCTGCCTCAGCCTCCCGAGTAGCTGAGACTACAAGCACATCACGCTCGGCTAATTTTTGTATTTTTAGTAGAGATGGGGTTTTACTATGTTGGCCAGGCTGGTCTCGAACTCCTGACCTCAGGTGATCTGCCAACCTCGGCCTCTCAAAGTGTTGGGATTACAGGCATGAGCCACTGCACCCAGTCTATTCCTAAAATTCTTATAAAAATTTACACTCTATACTTAAAATTATTTCATACATACTTGGTGGGTCAGCATTTTCGTCTCCAGTAGTATCCGAAGTTGACAACAGCTATGAAACAAGAGAAAAGTTAATAGGTAAAATCAGATATCCCCAACAATCTGAAAGGAACAACACTAAAGTAAGTTTATGTTAAGTAAATGTATATATTCTTTTGAGAACTGAGTGATTTATGACCTTTACTTTGCTTTCTTTCACCCTAATCACATAGATTTCCTTAAATTTCATGTTATCCCAAATTAGAATTCAAGTATTTCTCTAGTTTCAGCAAAGTAGAAAAATGTATCAGTGGTTTCTCATTCCATTAGGAAAATAAGATTTTAACTGGGTTACTCTCAAAGGGTCTCAGAGCCTAACAAGTTATTTTTTGTTTGTTTTTCTGGAAAACAGCAAAGACACACTAAAGCTCCTTCTCCAATCCCATCACAAATTTGTACAGTGGCAGCATAAATGATTTTTCAAAATAGTAAAAACAAACAACAATCTTTTTAAAAAGCCCTAAACAATCAAGTTGATTACAAAAGTAAAAATTAAAGTTGTCATTAACATGAATGAAAATATGTATCTACAATTAATAAAACAGAAGTAAGTATAATTTCTAATATAGGTTGGTACAAAAGTGATCATGATTTTGGCCATGATTTTCAATGGCAAAAACCACGATCACTTTTGCACCAACCTAATAGTATTTTTATTATAAAGCAGAATTCAAAGTTGTTAATTTTAAAAATGTATTTACCTGTTCAAGAAGATGAGGATATCTACCTTGAATCTCATCAACAAACTCTTGGCCTTTCATTCGTATCAAGAACTCACACCTAAAACATATGAGGAAAATTATTTTTTTAAATTGTTTCATATCAAATATAACCTGATCATTCTAGAAAAAATGGATTTCAAATCTTTCATTGTATCCCATAGTAAAAACATTTTACATCACAACCCAGAACACATACATATCTAATAGGAACAAAATTATCATAAAACCACATACATCTTACTGTGTGTTATATATCATGGTATTTTCTAATTCAATCCATTAACATAACAACAACAAAAAGAAAAGCGTCTGCACCTACAAAGGGGAACAAGTTGACTCCCAAAAAACACTATTATATGCAATTTATTTTGTGCTTAAAGTGAACTACTTAACAGTTTCAGATACTATTAACTCAGTATTCCTACAACGTGATCTTTCACAATATAACTGCTCATCTTTCTTCAATGTTCACTCTTCCATTACATTTGAGCCACAATCCACTACCTTCCCTCCAAAAAATATGGAATCAAATATTTTTATCTATATATAATGTGACAGTGTTTCTCAAATATTTGTTTTTAAACTGATAGGGCTTCTTGAAGATGTGCCAAGAAGTTCACATACCATCTATATCCATTCTATTCCTTTTGTTTCTTCAACAAATGATACTATACAACAGGGTATATGTATTTAAAACAAAAAAAACCTCTGACCTATGCCCACATATATGCAAAAATAGCTAAAATAAAAGTAAAAATGGATCTTATACCTAAATATAAAACCTAAAATAATAAAACTTTAGGAAAAAGTACAGGAGAAAAATCCTTTTGTCTTTACATTAGGTAAAGAATTATTAGACAAAAGACCAAAAACATATTCCACAAAAGATAAAATTGATAAATTGACATCATCAAAATTGAAAACATCTGCTCTTCAAAAGATGTTAAAAAATGAAAAGCCACAGACTCAAAGAAAGTTTGCAAGAGTGACATCAGCAAGATGGCAGACTAGGAGACACCAGCCTTCTTCCACCCACAAAAAACAATAAAGAGACAGCTATCCACAAACAAATACAGCTCTGGAAGAACTCAATAGCCCAATCAGCCTACAGCAATACAGTGAGGAAAAAAAAAAAAGAGAGAGAGAATAACCACACAGAAAGGACTGCTGGGAGATCTGCTTAGCAGAGACATCTGGAGACGGCTAAGAACAAGGGGTGAGGGCTATCTGTATCAGTCATGTGGTGAGTGCCATCACAGTCCTCAGTGGCAAAGACTGCTAGGCTCCTCCCCAGAGCAGGTCCCTGGAGACCCCAATAACCCTCAGGATAGCCACAGACTTCCTGCAGGTTTCACAGTGAAGGACCCTATAGTGTTCATTGA
This sequence comes from Theropithecus gelada, assembly GCF_003255815.1. Taxonomy (NCBI): domain Eukaryota; kingdom Metazoa; phylum Chordata; class Mammalia; order Primates; family Cercopithecidae; genus Theropithecus; species Theropithecus gelada. Next base: position 94,284,300 of record NC_037682.1, on the reverse strand, counting down.
TGTCAACTGCAGTAGCCTACTCTGCAGAGGACACTGACAGCTTTCACCATTAAGGTAACCAGCACCCAGCACTGCTGTGAACCCCCTGGAGAGGGAGACACTACCGCACTCCTCACCCTGAAAAAAAGCAGCTCTTGCACTGCCCAGAGACAGTGCAGCCCCTCACCCCCACACATGCCCCAGACTCCAGAGCCACAGGTGCTCCACGTGTACTTGCATGTAAGACCCTTGCTCTGTGGCTGCTCTAATCATACACTTTCCAGATCCCAGCTCTCTGGCTGCTCTGCACACCTGCACTCCACACCCAACTTAAAGGCTGCTCTATGTGCACCCACATCTGAGGCACTAGAAGCACCACTGCTGCAGGCTAGTCAACATCCTGAACCCCAGACCCGCTGTCTTTCTGCAGGCACTTGCACTCCAAACCTTGGCTCTGTAGCTGCCCCACAGGTGTCCACGCCATCAGAGACATCAGTGCTGCCACCAACACCAACACAACAAAGCCCAAAGCCAGAACCTGTGCCAAAAAGAATCCCCTTGGCCACGATGTCTCCCATGGGAGAAAAAGTGATCAAGAGGTCCCCAGCAGCCTCTGCCACCAAAAAAAACCTTGCTGCTGGTATGGATACCTGCAGCCTTGGATGTTGAGGACCCCTGCAATCCTCACTGACAATGATCTGGGGTAAGAGAGCTACATGGAGTTTACAATGCTGGGCCTTCCACAGAGCCAGAACCACCACACCTACTGGCTGGCACCCTCACACTCACCCACAGGCAAATGTCTTTGCTCAAAAAAAAAACCAATCTATAATGTCTGAATGTAATTATTCCATCAAATACACAGATAACAACAGAAGGCCACAAGAAACAGAAAGAAAAAAAAAAAAGAAACATGACATTACCAAAGAAACACAGTAATTTTCCATAACCACCCCCAAAGAAAGGGAGATCTATCAACTAACAGATGAAGAATTCAAAACAATTGTTTCAAGCAAACTCAGTGAGCTACAAAAGAACACAGATAATGAAATAAAAATATATATACAAACAAATGAGAAATTCAACAGAGATAGGAATAATAAAAAGAAACATTCAGGAGCTGAAGAACATAACAACAAAAAAAATGCAATAGAGAGCATCAACAGCAGACCTGATTAAGCAGAAGAAAGAATCTGTGAACTCAAAGGCAGGTCATCTGAAATGATCTAGTCAGAGGAAAAAAAAAGAAAAAAGAAAAAAAGAATAGTGGAGAAAGCCTATCTGAATTAGAGGACACCATCAAGCAAAACAATATTTGCATTTTAAGAATTCAAGGCCAGGAACAATGGCTCACACATGTATTCCTAGCACTTTGGGAGGTCGACGCGGGTGGATCACATAAGGTCAGGGGTTCAAGACCAGCCTGACCAACATGGCAAAACCCTGTCTCTACTAAAAATATAAAAATTAGCCAGGCATGGTGGTGCGCACCTGTAGTCCCAGCTACGTGGGAGGCTGAGGCAAGAGAATTGCTTGAACCTGGGAGGTGGAGGCTGCAGTGAGCTGAGATCATGCCACTGTACTCCAGCCTGGGTGACAGAACAAGACACCATCTAAAAAAACACCAAGAAAACAAAAAACAAACTCGAGAATTCAAGAAGGAAAAGAGAGAAAGGGCAAAAAGATGATTTTTAAAAAAACAATGGCTGAAAACTTCATAAACCTAGGGAAAGATAAGATGTCCAGGTACAGGAAGTTCATAAGACCTCATAAAGATTCAACCCAAAAAAGATTTCACTGACACATATTATAATGAAACTGTCAAAAATAGAAGATGAAAGAGAATTTAAAAACTGTAATAGAAAAGAAACTCATTTTCTACAAGGGAATCCCTATAAGACCATAAGTGGATTTCTCTGCAAAAACCTTGTAGGCCAGGAGAGAGTTGGATATATTCAAAGTGTTGAAAGAAAAAACTGCCAGACAAGAATATGTATCCAGCAAAGCTGTCCTTCAGAAATGAAAGAGATGTAAACAGTCCCAGACAAACAAAAGCTGAGGGAGTTTATCACCACTAGATGCGCCTTACAAGAAATGCTGAAGAGTTCTTCAAACTGAAACGAAAGGACACTAATTAGCAACATGGAAACATACGAAAGTATAAAACTCACTGGTAAGATACATATCTAATTAAGAATATTCTAAATTTATAATAATCATGTGTAAATTACTTAATTCTAAAATACAGGTTTTTTAAAAAAAGTATTAAAAACTATAGCTTCAATACTTTTTTCATGAATATACAATATAAAATGATGCAAATAATGACATCAAAAACATAAAATATATGCAGGAAGGTCTGAGTAAGAGTACAGTTTTTTTATGCAATTGAAATTAAATTGTTAATGCTTGAAATAGACTACTATAACTAACTATAAGATGTTCTATGTAAGCCTCATGATAGCCACAAAGTAGAAACCAATAGTAGATGCACAAAAGATATAAAGGAATCAAAGCATACCACCACAGAAAATCATCTAAACACAAAGGAAGACAGCAAGAGAGGAAGAAACAAAGAATCTGCCAAACAACCAGAAAACAATTACAAAATGACAGTAGTCTTTACCCATCAATAACTACCTTGAATGTAAATGGGTTAAATTCTCCTATCAAAAGATAAAGAGCAGATGAATGGATAAAGAAAACAAGATTCAACTACAGGTTGTCTACAAGAGACTCAATTCACCTTTAAGTACATGCATGTGTATGGGAAAAAAGATATTCCATACAAATGGAAACCAAAATAGAGCAGAGGAAGCTATAGTTCTATCAGATAGGACAGACTTTACATCAAAAACTGTAAAAAGAGTCAGAGAAAGTAATTATATAATGAGAAAGGGGCCAATTCCACAAGAGGATATAATGACTGTAAATATATATATGCACCCAACATCAGACCACCTAAATATATAGAGAAAATATTAACAGATCTGAAGACATTAATAGATAGGAACACAATTATAGTAGAAGACTTCAAAAACCCTACTTTCAATAATGGATGGGTCATCCAGGCAGAAAATAAGAAAGAAAATATTGGACTTCAACTATACATTGGATCTAATGGACCTAACATACATACAGGTTGAATATTCCTTATCTAAAATACTTGGGACTAAAAGTGTTTTGAATTTTAGATTTTTTTGGATTTGGGAATATATGCCTTATGTTTACCAGCTGAGCATCCTAATCGAAAAATGCAAAACCAAAAATGTTTCAAAGAGCATTTCCTCTGAGCATCATGTTGGTATTCAAAAAGTTCTAAATTTTGGAACATTTTGGATTTTGGACTAGGGATACTCAACCTTTATACAGAACATTCCATCAAACAGCAGATAATACACATTCTTCTTAAGCACACATGAAAAATTATCCAGGGTAGATCATATAGCAGGTCACAAAACCAGACTCAACAAACTGATGAAGACTGAAGTCCTATCAAGTATCTTTTCAGACTACAATGGTATGTAACCTGAAATCAGTAACAGAATGAAAGCTGGAAAGCTGACAACTATGTGGAAATTGAACAAAATACTCCTGAATAATCAATGGGTCAAAGAAGAAATCAAAAAGAAAATTTAAAAAATCTGAAGAAGTATTAAAATTGAAACATGACACAGCAAAATGTATAGAACAAATGCAGTTCTAAAAGGCAAGTTTATAGCAATAATTGCCTACATTAAAAAAAATCTTAAAAATAAACAATGTAACTTTACATCTAAAGGAACTACAAAAAGTTAGCAGAAGAAAATAAAAATCAGAAAAGAAATGAAGACTACAAAAACAACAGAAAAGATGACTAAAACTAAGAGCTAGATTTTGAAAAGATAAGTAAAATCAACAAAGCTTTAGCTCGACTAGTAAAAAGACTAAAATAAATAAAATCAAAACCAAGAGACGTTACCATTGATAACACAGAAATGCAAATGATCATAAGAGACTACCATGAACAATTATTCACCAAAAAACTGGATAACCTAGAAGAAATGGATACATTCCTAGAAACTTGTAACTTACCAAGACTAAAATAAGGAAGAAATAGAAGATCTGAAAAGACTTACAACTAGTAAGAAGATTGAATCAGTAATCATAAATCTTCTGACAAAGAAAAGCCCAGGAACAGATGACTTCACAGCACAATTCTACCAAGAAGAAGAAAGAAAGGAGGAGGAGAAGAGGAGGAAGAGGAGGAGAAAAGAAGGAAGGAAGAAGAAGAAAGGAGGATGCAGAGAAAAGGGAGGATGAGGAGGAAGAAGGAGGAGGAAAAGGGAGGGAAGAGAGAGGAGGAAAAGGGAGGGAAGAGGGAGTAGCAGGGGAATACTTCCAAACTCATTTTACCAAGCCAAGCATTACTCTGACACCAAAGCCATACTAGGACAACACAAGAAAAGAAAATTACAAGCCAATAGCCCTGATGAGCACAGACACGAAAATCCTCAACAAATACCAGCAAACTGAATTCAGCAGCATACTAGAAGAATCATATATCAAGATCAAGTGAGATTTATACCTGGCATGCAAGGATGGTATGACATATGCAAATCAATAAATGTGATACCACACATTGACAAACTGAAGGATAAAAATCACATAATCAGCCAGGTGCAGGGCTCACACCTGTAATCCCAGCAGTTTGGGAGGCCAAGGTGGGTGGATCACCTGAGGTCAGGAGTTTCAGACCAGCCCCATCACTACAAAAAATAAAAAAATCAACTGGGTGTGGTGGCATGCACCTGTAGTCCCACCTACTCGGGAGGCTGAGGCAGGAGAATCACTTGAACCCAGGAGGTAGAGGTTGCAGTGAGCTGAGATTGCACCACTGCACTCTAGCCTGGGCAACACAGCAATACTCCATCTCAAAAAACAAACAAACAAACAAAATCATATAATCATCTCAACAGACACAGAAAAAGCATTTGACAAAATTCAATACCCTTTCAGGATAAAAATTCTCACCAATTTAGCTATAGAAGGAATATACTTCAACATAAGGACCGCAAGTGCACAGTTAATATCATACTCGGTAATGAAAAATCTGAAAGCTGGCCAGGCGCAGTGGCTCACACCTCTAATCCTAGCACTTTGGGAGGCTGAGGCGGGTGGATCATGAGGTCAGGAGTTCAAGACCAGCCTGGCCAACATGGTGAAACACCGTCTCTACTAAAAGTACAAAAATTAGCCAGGGGCAGTGGCACACACCTGTAATCCCAGCTACTCAGGAGGCTGGGGCAGAAGAGTCACTTGAACCCGGGAGGCGGAGGTTGCAGTGAGCTGAGATCGTACTACTGCATTCTAGCCTGGGCGACAGAGCAAGACTATGTCTCAAAAAAAAAAAAGACTTTCAGCTTTTCCACTAACGTGAGGAACAAAACAAGGGTGCTTACTCTTGCCACTTCTATTCAACATAATACTGGAATGGTTAGCCAGAGCAATTAAGCAAGAAAAAGAAAAAGGCATCCAAATCAGACTGGAAGAAGTCAAACTGTCTCTGTCTGCAGATGACATAATCTTATATAGAGAAAACCCTAAAGATGCCACCAAAAACAGTTAAAACTAATAAACCATCCAGAAGTTGCAGGATACAAAACCAACTTACAAAAGTCAGTACTAACAATGAACTATGTGAAAGAGAACTCAAGAAAGTAATCCCATGTACAATAGCACCAAAACAAACACTTAAGAATAAATTTAACCAAGGAGGTAAAAGAGAAATACAATGAAAAACAAATGACACTGAAAAAGGAAACTGAAAATGACAGAAATATTTTTAAAATCTTGTATTCTTGAATTAACAGAATATTGTTAAAATGTACATACTACCCATAACAATCTATAGATTCAATATAATCCCTATCAAAATTTCAATAACTTTTTTTTTCACAGAAATAGAAAAACCAATCATAAAATTTGTATGGAACTTAAGGCCCAGAATAGCCTAAGCAATCTTGAGGAAAAAAAAACAAAAAACAAAAAAACGAGGCATCATACTTCCTGATTGCAAGCTATATTACAAAGCTACAGTAATCAAAACAATATGATACTAGCATAAAAACAAAGACATATACCAACAGAACAGAGAGCCCAAAAATAAATCTACATATACAGTCAACTAATCTTTGACAAGGGCACAAAGAACACACAATGTTGAAATGACAGTCTCTTTAACAAATGGTATTGGGAAAGCTGGATATCCATATGTAAAACAATAAAACCAGACCTCTATCTTATACCACCTACAAAAATTAACCAGAAATGGATTAAAGACTAAACATAAATCCAGAAACTATAAAACTCCTTAAAGAAAATGTAGGCTAAAAACTTCCTTGGCACTGGTCTTGGCAATGATGTTGTGGATATGACACCAAAAGCACAGGCAACCAAAACAAAAATAAACTGGGACTACATCAAGCTAAAAAGCTTCTGCTCAGCAAAGGAAACAATCAACAAAATAAAAGGGTAACCTACAGAATGGGAGAAAATATTTGCAAATTATACGTTTGATAAGGAGTTAATATCTAAAATATATAAGGAACTTACACAACTCAAAGGCAAAAAAACCAAATAATTCAGGTTGAAAAAATGGGCAAAGGACCTGAATAGAAATTTTCTCAAAGATATACAAATGGCCAACAGGTACATGAAAAGGTGTTCAACATCACTGATCATCAGGGAAATACAAACTAAAACCAAAATGAAACATCACCTCCCACCTGTAATGATGCTTTATCATCAAACAGACAAGAAATAACAAATGTTGGCAAACACGTGAAGAAAAGGGAACCCGTGACCATTGCTGGCAACTTAGTAGTCATTATGGAAAACAGCATAGAGGCTGCTCAAAAAACTAAAAATAGAACTAGCATATGATCTAGCAATCCCACTCCTGTGTACATATCTTAAGGAAATGAAATCAGTATCTCAAAGAGATATCTCTACTCCCATGTTCAAGCAGCTATATGGAAACAACTTAAGTGTCACTGAGGGATGAATGGGGTATGAGCCTGGCCAGGCGTGGTGACTCACGCCTGTAATCCCATCCACATCCTCACTTGAGGTCAGGAGTTTGAGACCAGCCTTGCCAACATGGTGAAACCCCATCTCTACAACAATAGAGTAATTAGCCGGGCATGATGGCAGGTGCCTATAATGTCAGCTTCTCAAGAGGCTGAGACAGGAGAATCGCTTGAGGCCAGGAGGTAGAGACTGCAGTGAGCCAAAATGGCGCCACTGCACTCCAGCCTGGGCGACAGAGAGAGCCTCCGTCAAAAAAAAACAAATAAATAAAATCCTGCCATCTGCAATATGAATGAACCCAGAAGGCATTATGCCAAGTGAAACAAGCCAGAGAAAGACAAATACAACTGGCCCTCGAACAACACAGGTTTGAACTGCACATGTCCACTTTATGCAGATTTTTCTCAACCAAATGCAGATCATATCTGCAGATGTGAAACCCACATATTTGGAGGGCTGACTTTTGGATGCACAGGTTCTGCAGAGTCAACTTCAGGACTTCAGTATGTGTGAATTTTGGTATACATCCTAGAACCAATCCCCCAAGATTACCAAGGGACAACTATACTGTATGGTATCCAAAATCATAGAAACAGAGAGTAGAATGCTGGTGGCCAGCGATAAGGGGGTGGGTGAAATGGCAAGATGCTGGTCAAAGGACACAAACTTTCTGAGGATCTAATGTACAGCACATGGTGACTACAGCTAATAATACTGGACCTTATAATATTCAGTATTATAAATAATACTGAAATTTGCGAAGAGAGCATCTTTTAAAAGTTCTCACCAAAAAAAAAAAAAAAGAAAGAAAGAAAGTTACTACATAAGGTGATGGATTTATGGAGATTAAAGATTATTCCCAATTGAAATGTGGGCCAGGCTCAGTGGCTCAGGTCTGTAAGCCCAGCACTTTGGGAGGCCAAAGAGGGCGGATCACTTGAGGTCAGGAGTTTGAGACCAGGCTGGCCAACATAGTGAAACTCCGTCTCTACTAAAAATACAAAAACTACTGAGCATGGTGGTGCGTGCCTATGATTCCAGCTACTTGGGAGGCTGAGGCTTGAACCCAGGAGGAAGAGGTTGCAGTGAACTGCCATCTTGCCACTGCACTCCAGCAGTGATAGGTGATGAAATGAGACTCTGTCTCAAAAAAATTTAAAAAAGGAAAAAAGAATGTGTTGTTTTCAGAGAAGCATTTACAAAACGCACCCCTACATCTTCTCCCTTATTTAATCATTTAAAACAAAACACAAGTTACAAAAATAAAGATTTTAATTTTGTTTCATAAAGTACAAAATGTAGCAGTTCCAACACTGGAATTTGGAAGCTGTTTTTGTCTTTGATAACACAACATGAATTAAATTTCAAATTAAATGTACACAATCCCATAGATCCCAGCATAATTAAGTCATTTAAAAGTCTGATAAAACATGCATTTTAATTTTAAACGTAATAGTCATTTTTCAAAGTGTAAAAAAGTCAAAATTTATCTTTATATGACTATTAATGATATAACTTTAAAATACAACTTTTAACAATGTACTGATCCATAATGAAGTATTTGTTACTTCAAGTTTCTTTTTCATCATATATCACACAAAATGACAAAAATATTTTTTTAATTTCCTGAAGGGGTTCAAGAGAGTCTTCATTATTGTGAAAGACACTGAGGTAAAAACATAATCTATACGTATGATTCCACTTATATGTGGTGCCTAGAGTAGTCGAATTCATAGAGACAGAAACAGAATGGTGGAGCAGGGAGCGGTGGCTCACGCTTGTAATCCCAGCACTTTCCGAGGCAGAGGTGAGCAGATCGCTTGAGGTCAGGAGTTCAAGACCAACCTGGCCAACATGGTGAAACTGGGTCTCTACTAAAAACCCTGTCTCTACTAAAAATACAAAAAAATTAGCCAGGTGTGGTGGCGGGCACCTGTAATCCCAGCTACTCAGGAGCCTGAGGCAGGAGAATCGCTTGAACCTGGGAGGTAGAGGTTGCAGTGAGCCAAGATCATGTCACCGCACTCCAGCCTGGATGACAGAGCAAGGCTCCACCTCAAAAAAACAAACAAAAAAAGAAATAGAATGGTGGTTGCCAGGATGCTGGGGAAAGGGGTAACGGGGAATTAGTACTTGATGGGTAGACAGTTTCAGTTTGGGAAGATGCAAAGATTCTGGAGATGGATAGCAGTGTGATCGCAGAACAGTATCAATGTACTTAATGACACAGAACTCTACACTTAAAAATGGTTAAGATGGTAAATGTTATGTTATGCCCATTTTATCACTATTTAAAAAAAATTATCCAGGCCAACCCCTCCTCATTTTATAAATGACGTCTAAGTTCACATAGCTACTCAATTACAAACACAATTAATCTCTAATTTTATTTCTACTAATAACACTGCCCCTAAATTCTTTCTAGGCTATAATAAAAAGACACTGCTAGAGACAAAGTGGCTAAAAAGAGGTAAATGACAGATTATAAAAAAAGAAAATTGTACAGAAAAAATAACTTACAATTAAAATGGACAGTCAGATATGCTTTTTTTCTTTTTTTTGAGATGGAGCCTCGCTCTGTTACCCAGACTGGAGTGCAGTGGCATGATCCTGGCTCACTGCAGCCTCTACCTCCTGGGCTCAAGCGATTCTCCTGTCTCAGCCTCCCGAGAAGCTGGGACTACAGCCGTGTGCCACCATGCCCAGCCAGTTTTTGTATTTTTTGTAGATACAGGGTTTCACCATGTTGGTCAAGCTGGTCTCGAACTCCTGACCTCAGGTGGTCCACCTCTCTTGGCCTCCCAAAGTGCTGGGATTACAGGTGTGAGCCACCACACCCAGCCAAGATATGCTCTTAATATATGCATTTTTACATTTGCCTTATTCCTGCATCCATTCTGCGTCCCTTCTTGTTTTCCCGTTCTTACCTTTTTTTAACTTCTTTTTAATCTATTTTATATGTCTTTGTAATCCTTAAGTACTCTTTAAAAGAAGATGGGCAATAAATAAAATGTATGGCTATACTTGTAACTGACTTACAAAAGTACACAGAAGACTGCATAATATTTTTCAACAAAACAATTAAAGTTAAAATGTGATCTTTTAGAAGGATAATTCCCCAGCGGCACAAAAGAGGCTTTGTTATAATTTAACGGTAAACTAAATCATGTAAGCATGCCTACTTCTTTTAAGCACAGTTTTTTGTACAAATACCTTTTTCAAAACAATTACCTTGGAAACCACTTGGCATGTTCTACCCACGGATCATCTCCAGATTCCCAACACCTCAAGCCGCCATCACAACAAAAGCATTTGACATCATCATTGCGACCTTCAAGAAAAAAAAAAAGACTAAATATTGAAAACACATTATGTTCTAATATGTAAATCAAAATAAAATGATAAAATGTAGTTATTTGCTTCTTACCCACATAATAAAAACCAGCACTTGCAAGCTGCTCAGGCTGAACTGGAACACTGGATGGCCAGTACATAAACGTTCTCATTCGAGCTGCATGTGTCTGCATGCTCAGATTTGAAATGCTAAACCTCAGCGTTTCTAGAGAATTTTCCAAAAATGGACAGTTGGGAAAATGCCTCCGGTGTTCTGACATAGCATCATCCTTTGGTTCCCAGTTACTGAGCTTCCCACCACAGGCAAAGCAGGCTACCCTATCTCCAGGTCCTATATAATAAAAACCAGCTCTTGCCAATTCTGATGGTGACAAAAAAGTTAATGGCCACATATGGTAGGTAAGAAATCGGGCTTCTTCAGTACTCATTGCATAACTGTAGGGGTTAGTCCTCGATGGAGAGAAGTCTTCAACTGCTCTAGAATTAAGAGGGTTTGGTGAAAGGCTAGAGTAAGAACCACTGAACAAGCTACTATGTTCCAAGGTGGGAGATAATGAATGTGCAAAACTGTTTCTCATTGGAGAAGTATTCTTAGAGGTGGATCCCAGAGTAGCTGAAACCAGATTCTGAATAAAGCTACAGCTAGGATATAGTTGTTTATGCTTTTCAATAGGACTGTCTCCTAGTTTCCAGTTATCCAGCATCAGGCCACAACAGAAGCATTTGACCTTGTCATTCACACCAGTATAATAAAAACCAGCACGAGCAAGACTCCTTTCTGAGACAGGAACCCCGGCGGGGAAAGTTGAATATGTAGACATTCTGTAGAGTTCACAGGAAAAGTCATACTTCATTTTTTGTTTGTTGCTGTTTGTCCAATCTGACAAGATCGTGCTATCTTCCATTATACTCTTAATGTTTTGATACGAGGGACCTGGGAAAAGTCTTTGGGAGGCAGTTTTGTGCATGAGTAGGTGACAGTACTGTTTGATAGCTAAAACAGTCACATGAAATTTCTTCACACAAAATAAGATTTTTACCACAAAAAGAAATCAATGATAGACTCTTACGTAGAATTCACTACACTTTCTTTACTGGATTTATCTCAGTTTATATTCAGGTAGGATGAGTCTCTCTCTGAATTACCAAGATACTACTTAGAACACAAGTCTTTGGGGTTGTAGTAACTCTTTTACGTAATCTAAGTGCTATTTGTTCATAATCTTGAGTAATACTAACCTAAAGCCCTGAAGAGGTGGATGCCCTTTTGAAAATGTTGAAACTCCTTGATTTTTCACAGAGATTTATATTCTCAAAATTCTAAGCAACTACAGAATACCTAAATTACGCCTTTTATTTATATTTGGTTACAAGCTATGAAGCCTGGGTAACAGATCAATTACTGATTATGCCACAAGGTAAAAAATTACATGCAGGCTTCTTTCCCTATAAGCACTTTAATATAATGTCCCCAAAAAATCTCATTTTATTCCAATAAACAAAAGTAATTAAAATCTTCATATGGTCACACTATTTAAAGGCTAAGTTCACACACCTTATCACCATAGTATTTACATAAGCGGGCTATATTACTTCAGCTGACAACTTTTGGGGAAGTCAACACCCACAAGCTTTGTTGAATCTGTGCCTGTTATAGTGTTTGATGTCAAATGAATTTGGCTTAAAGTTCACAAACTATAAACTCTTCTATCTTTGTTAAATATCATTTGTATTTGTTTCTATTTCCTGCAGCATGTTGACTTTCTTCCTAACTTTGTATACCACTTTATTATTCTTGATCAACTGAAGGTATTTTCTCCATAAACTTAATTAGTTAGCCATAAAATTTCCACAGCACACTTTTCACACTGCATTTAAAAACTAAATAACCTGTTCATCATTTAAGGACTATTCAGCTATAATTATCAGTCATGCTGTAAACATTAATCAATTTATCACAAGACACAACTTGTCCTTTCTAGTGTTATCAGAAACGCCTAACAAAATACTGTATTACCAAAAAAGTACTGCTTAGCATAACGTATAAGTAATCAACTCTACTAGCCTTCTTTCTGAAAACTCTTCAATGTTTTAAAAATATAATTCATACACAAAATTACACTCCATAGAATTCAAACTATATCCCTTTATAAAGCTTCGAGATCTCCAAAATGGGATTTATTACTGCAAGGGGAAAATAGGGAGAGGAGGATTCTTCAGGGCTGTAAATCTGAAAAGAAAAAACAAAAGGTATTTTAGAAAATCGTATTTGCATGCCAAATAGAACTTACATACTCTTCAATTTATTCACTAAAGTCTAAGAATAATTTACATTTTAGATAACACATCTTAATTTCCAGCAATTTGTAACTACAACTTTCTAACTGAAAAAGCTCTTTATTAAAATAAATAAATGCAACATACTCCCATAGCACTAACTATACGTGTCTTTAAAAAGCACAACTTTAGAGACAGATGGAAATTTTCACACAGGAAAACATTTTGTCCTTGCTCTCCTCCCCTTTTCTGACCTAAAGGTATCTTTGGCACTCTGCTGGAGGCAAAGGAACATTGGTTAAAAAGGCAGAGAGAGCGACAAGGTACTCCACTAAACCCTGTCAACAGCAGTACAGCAGTAATCAGACAGCAACGTTAGTTTGTAATATCAAGTCTCTCCGCGACTAGGAAAACCGCAGTAAAATGTACCACGAGTTCATTAATATAAACCCTTAAACTCTGCCAATCCCTTACAATTTCAAAGCAACGACGGTAGAAAACAACCGAAAACAAAACCTAACACAGCGGCCTGTGAAACAGTGGCCTGACGCCCACTGGCATGATTGCTTTAATTACACGCGATCTTATATCCTATCTTTAAACGAAAGACTTTTATCTGCGAGCACCGCACTGCAGCATTCTCTTTATGCAAACTGCAGCTGGACAGGGGATAGGATGGAAGGGAAAAGAATAGAAACTATGGGATTTACCCAATAATTTCCCAGAGTTGTTTCTCACAATACACAACAGACTACTGGAATGACAGAGCGCAGTGGCAACTATGAAATATGAAATATCACCGCCACCGAAATATCTTCGTTTCAATGTATTACATTAAAAGAACGCCGAGGGCTGTTTAAAACCTTGCAAAAACTGCGAGAAAACATCTTGGGCAAAGTCCAAGGGCCAGAAGAGTGGGCGGCGGTCAGAGGAGGTTTGAAAACAAGTCATATTTTAAAAACGGCTTTGACTGCAAGTCTTGAAGTTTGGGCTTCCGAATCCAATAAAACCTTGGCGAGAGTAGAAAGCAGAGAGCCGCCGGCGACCCTCGACCCTTGGCCGAACGGCCTCAGGCCCCTTCCTTCCTCGCCCGACCGCCACATCAGGGAAGTGGGCCCCCGCGGGCCCGCGCGTCCCCACCCTCCCCGCGCCGCCCGAGTCCGGAAGAAGCAGCACTCACCGCAGTGCGGGCGCAGCAAACACGGAAGCTGCGCGGCAGCCTAGAGGCCTCCCCAGAGCCGGGAAGCGGCGGTACCGACAAGGAGATACGGCCGCCTCGGCTCGGATCAGCTCCGGCGCTCCCGAAGCCCGCCGCCCCATCCGGGCTCACGCCGACGCACGATGACGTCAGCGCGCCCGGCCGGAGACCTGCGTTGGCAGCCGCGCGAGGGCGCCCGGGAGGCTGGGGCCGGAAAGCGGAACCGAGCGCACTTGCGGCCGTGGGGAGACTAACCTCCGGGAAAGACGCTGGGAGGCCCAGGGACGCCCGGCGCAACTGGACTCCCATCGGGAGTCGCAGGGTCGGCCCTCAGGGGAACGGGGACTATCCGTATCAACTCGGTGTTTGTTCGTTTTCTTCACCTTGCGGTTTGTGCCCCCTCCACGTTTCCTCTCTCTCTGTGCCTACCATTCTCCTGGGGGACGTGGCAAACCGTGAGCCGCTGCGTTTGACTCTTGGGAAACCCTGCGGAAACGCCCTGGCGCCGGTGGTTTTGCGCGTCTACCCTGTGTCACCTCAGGGTTATGGTCTGGCCCCTGGCAAGGCTCCCCTAGTATGATGCCTCCCCCCGTCGAGATGACTGCATTTTGAGGATGGAGTCAGTCTGATGGCATTTTTTGCTCAAGTAAACAATTGTAACCGTTTGTGTAGCATCAGCGTTCAACAGCTGTCTGTGCAAATCGAAAAAAGCGAAGCGTTGGAAAGTAGGAAGCATCTGATGAATAATTTTGAAGACTCGATGAGTTTTACAATCAACTAGGTTATCTTGTTTTTAAACTTTTGGTTTTCTGTTCTGGAGACAAACAGTGCATATGCACTAAAGACAAAAGTGTCATTATTTCAGATGCTCATTGCCAGCAACGGGAACGGTATTGCAAGTCAGGCTTCACTCCCAGTATTTTCTGAATGTTTCAATAAAATGAAATATATACGTCCGCCTGTGTATTGGTGTACATGCACATATAATTGTACATAAACCACAGAGAAGCTCAAGTTTTTTTTTTTTTGTTTTTTTTTTTTAACGCTTAGGTAATAGAAGATTTGTAAACAAAAACCCTTGGCTTTTACTAGTCATGGACCTTTTGTATCCCCCCGCCATACTCCCCCAGTAGTGCCATAGACACAGTGGCATGCAGTAAATGTTTGTGCTATGACAGCCAACGAATGACTTTTGAAGTTGACGCTCTTTGCCCATTGAATCCAATGCTTGCTTCTCTCTGGGGAACTCCAAGGGGCAAATATTTTTAAAACTTCCAAATAGCGAACCACTTAATTAGGCAGCCGGGGGAATTCCAAGACCCTGAACCATTTCCCATTTCCTGTCCGTGTCATTTCTGCCTGCCAGTCAGTCACAGAACAGGAGGTCTACTGTTCCAATGTTAATAGTCAAAGAAAGTGAGTGTAACAGTTTGTAATACAGAGAAAAGAAATGCCATGGCTCCCAATGACTAAAAACTTCCAAAAATGCACGTGGGGCTTGGTAGTAGTTTAGTATTTAGTTCAAGTCACTATTTCTCGGAAAGTTACAGAACATTCCTAACATGTGGGAAAATATATATAGCAAGAATTGTTCATTCTGAACTCAAGTATTTCTCTTTTTCAGTTCTTGTCCTGACCAAAACAGTAAGATAATGAATATACTTAAGTATAGGGGAAAGCTTGCATTTCAAAAACTCAAAAGCCTTAGATATTTTTAACAAAAAATATATGTAATATTTAGGTATAATAAATAGTACCTCATAACTTTTAATCTTGTATAACTTTGTAGTCTAGTGTTAGTTAATTCAGTTACCTGTTTATTCAGTTAATTTTTTTTCATTTTGCTAGTATAAAGTTGCCGTTAATCTTAAAAAATAAGCTAGTATGTCTGCTGCAGTTGCCATTCTAACGTTTTTCATATATATGTAGAAAAAATGTTTACAGTATTTAAAACAATTTTGAAGAAGAAAAGTTGAGATTGGAAGGTCTTGTCCTACCAGGTAATGAGTTACAATAAAGCCATAGTAATTGAGACAGTCGTGTATTATTAAATGCACTAGGATGGACAATTAAACGAAGGAGATACAGAGCCCCGAAAAGAGACCCATATCAATGTATTTGGGAATTTGATATACTGGCATTATGTATTAATAAGAAAAGGATTAATTAGTCAATAAGTAATGCTGAATGAATGGTTATTCTAATAGAAAATAAAATTAGATCACTACCATATACTATTTAAAAATCTCTGCTTGATTTTTTAAAAAAACCCTTAAAAGTAAACAGCCATCATTATGAATCCAGGGATTTAAAGAAGTTTGGTGAGTTGTAATCCATCGCAGCTATTATCACTATTAGTGCTCAAGTTGTTTTATTTTAGGCCGGTGAGAGTTTACTCAGGTTGGCTCCTGAGTCTTTTTGATACTTTCCTAGTAGTCTTTGCTTTCTAGGCTCATTTTGTGTATTTCTTACTCCATACCCATAATAAGCCATTACTCCTAAGTGTCCTGGATCCTTTAGTGGGAAATGGTATTTAAAGAGCGTAATCTGAATGTTTGTCTCCTGTGAGTTAGCGCTGCAAGGAACAACAAACAAAAAATGTTTGTCGTGTTCATTGTTAATGAGTTTGATTGTTTCTATACCTGTTCAATGGACAAAGCTGGTTAGTATGGGTTTGTTTTGGTTTGGTTTTTGTTTTTTAAATCAAATATATCACAAACTCATTGATACTTCCGATTCAAATTCAGGAAGTCAAGGTTTTACTTAACCTCTTTGATTGCACATCTGTAACTCCCTTTGTTTTGAAAATCTTTGGTCTCCCCTCTACTTTTTCCTTCCTGCCCCATAAGTAATGACTTAAACACTTTTTATGATTCATTTTTTCATTTTAAAAATGTAATTATGCATGTTTATACCTACCCTTTTCTTAAATAATAGTAGCATACTTTTCTCCACCTTTTTTCACTTCATAATAAATTCTAGAGATTATGTAATACATATAGAACTATTCCTTGTTTCTATATAGTACTCCGCTGTGTAGATGTGCCATAATATATTCAACAACATAATTCAGAAAGCAGCCAAAAACTGCTAGGGCCATGTCAAAGACTAAGGATCCAACCTGAATAAGCTCCCCAGTCATAGATAAAATTAGTACCATAATATATTCAGCTACTTCCCTATGGATGGACATCTGGGTGGTTTCCAGCCTTTTGCTATTACAAATAGTGCTGCAATGAATAGTCATGGGAACACATCTTATTTTAGGATATATTCCCAGAAGTTAGTTCAAATGGTAAATCCATATGTAAATTTGCCTAATATGGCCACATACCCATCCATGGGTATGCTGGCATTTCGCAATCCAACCAGCAATGTATGTGAGTGCCTGTATTTCCCACAACTTTATCAGTAGAGTAAGTTGTCAGACTTTTGGATTGTTGCCAACCTGTTGAATAATAAATAGTATTTCAGTTCAGTTTCAATTTTTTATTGCTATATTATGAATGGGATTGAAAAATTTTTCCTATGCATCAATTGTATGTGTAATGTTTTATTTATTTTTTTAAGTTAGGTGAGTATAAAAGAATGTTAGGATTGGTTGTGTGTTATTGTTAAAGAAAAATATATTCTGACATTTGTTAAAATGGTAAGGAAGACTTTATTCAGGACTATGCAATCAAAACATTGTAACAGGGAAGCAAGATTGGGCTCAATTGGGAATACAGCAAGGACTGCTGGGGTATTTATAACCAACAGTTAGAGTAAGGAGGGTCAATGGATGGAAAAGTACTAAGAGGAGACATCAAGGATAGTAGGATTCTTGCTGAAGGCAGGCTAAGGGCTTACACTTCAGAAGTGGAGAAGGAGGAACTTGATCAGATATCAGGGTTGATCAGATATCCAGAGTGGCGGGATCCTCACTAAACTGACAGGATTCTTGTTAAGACTGAGGTAGGCCAACAATTACAGGTGGGGTAGGGCCCAAAGTCAAGGCCTAGTCAAGAAGAGGGCTCAGAAGAGGCCGAGTAAAGTTTGGTCAAAGAGATAGTCTTTGTCAGTATGTACACAGATGACATGCATATCTTCCTGAATTTTTGAATTTTTAAAAAAATTCAAATAGGACATTAAAAACTTACAGATTTGGGTCATATCAGAACTTCCCTTTCCAACTTTTAGCCACTTACAGGCATCCCAAGCATTACCTTTTCATCTGCTAAAAAAAAAAAAAAAAGTCACTTTATATTTCTGTGGTGAAACTTTGGATTTTAATTTTCATAAAACCCTTCATTAGGGTTTTGGAACTAGAAAGCATCCAATAGCCCACTTGATTTAATCAGTTTATTTTGTATATGAGCACTTAGCCCAGGTAACTGCCACAAAGATTTTTATAGATAATATTGGAACTCTTAAAATCCATGACAGCTTTAAAATGTTGGCATCTGTATCGAAAGTCAGGTTTTAAAATTTTACAGAAATATTATTTAAAGGCTTAATTAGTAAACCTTAATAATTTAATGTGAATTAGAATTTCAGCAACTTTAGTTTCAAAAATCAATGAATTAAAAGGAAAATAAAGGTGTTAAAGATTGGCCCGCGTATATTGGGCACATATTGTTTGCTTCTTCACATCAGGCTGGGACCATTAGCTCAAAAGCTTACCTTCTCTAAGCTCAAAATGTTATCCATGTAATCCCTTAAATACAGCTCAGATGGGCCAGGCACGGTGGCTTACGCCTGTAATCACAGCACTTTGGGAGGCCGAGGCAGGCAGATTGCCTGAGATCAGGAGTTTGAGACCAGCCTGGCCAACATGGTGAAACCCCATCTCTACTAAAAATTACAAAAATTAGCTGGGCATGGTAGTGCACGCCTGTAGTCCCAGCTACTTGGGAGGCTGAGGCAGGAGAATCTCTTCAACCCAGGAGATGGAGGTTGCAATGAGATGAGATTGTGCCATTGCACTCCAGCCTGGGATACAGAGCAAGACTCCATCTCAAAAATAATAATAATAATAATAATAATAATAATAATAATAATAATAAATGTTTAGGGGAAAATAGTCACACACACACACACACACACACACACACACACACAGAGCTCAGATGGCCATGTTTTTAGCCATTTAGAGTCTGCCTGCTAGCCAAAGATAAAACTGTACCTGGCATCTGTTGACCAAAGATAAGACAAAGCATAGGGCTATAAAAGACCCCAAACCTCTGCTGCCCTTCCAAGTTCTCTGACTCAGAGACTCCTCATTTTGCAGTTGTACAACATCGCCTAGACAGATAAACCCCATTTCTGCTTCTCCCGTACCCCGGGAGTAGTTCCCTTGCCTTCTTCCCCTTCTGCGTGGGGGCCATACACCTCTGCCTCTGGAAGGTCTCCGTCTCCAGCTATGAGGGATGTCCTTACATGCAGTCTCTCAAGCACCACCCAGATAAAGCTTGTTGCATGCTACTGCCACCTTGTGGTCACATCTCTTCTTTGATCAGCCCCAAAATCTGAACTCAGAAAAACCTTATGTTTAGAGGAAAATAGTCACAAGAAATCATATTGACAAACACCAGGCAGAGAGGACCTTGTTCTTCCTATACGTATTTCCTGTCAAGGAAGGAAAAAAGAATTCTAGGATCCCAAAAGCCGATGGAAGTCCAGGGAAAGCCTTTCCTATGGATTTCCAGAAGGCAATCACGCAAGGGACTAAGCACACAGAGGCACGGAGATATTAAATAATTGCCCAAGCTTACTCTGCTGTGATTGGAATCCAAAGTCTGAACTTTCAATTCCTGTGCTGCTGCCTCTTCTAAATTACAGTGTCTCAAATCAGATAATGAATATAGACACTTAGTACATTTGTGTTCCATAAATGTCAAGCTGGGCGCGGTGGCTCACGCCTGTAATCCCAGCACTTTGGGAGGCTGAGGTGGGTGGATCACTTGAAGCCAGGATTTCAAGGCCAGCCTGGGCAACATGGCGAAACCCCATCTCTACTAAAAATACAAAAACCGGGTGTGGTGACGCACACCTGTAATCCCAGCTACTTGGGAGGCTGAGGCATGAGAATTACTTGAGCCTGGGAGCTGGAGGTTGCAGAGTTAGACTCTGTCTCAAAAACAAAAACATAACAACATACCAAAAATAAATGTCAGTTAATTGTTGTTATTAAGATTCTAATGCCTATATCTGTACCTTATGCTCTTTCCAGAATTGAAATGCCATGCCTCCTCATCCGAAATCAGTTCCAATTCCCGTCTCCTACATGAATCCTTTTTAACTAGGTTGATCTTTCCTCTCTAAAGATTCCTTTTGATATCTAAAGGCAGAATTTGGCCCATGATCTACTTTATCAATGATTCTGCCTTAGTACTTTATCAGCAGTGGTATTTAAAGAGGAAGAAATCTCCTCTCACGTTCCATGTTAACTCACAGGAAGCCATTCATTCATTCATTCATTCACTCAATAAGGGTCTGTTCTGTCAGGCTCTTGCTCAGTGCTGCACATATAGTGGTGTTAAATACATGATTATTGTCCTCATGGAAATTTTGACAACACACTGTGGCATTAAAAACTGTAAATACAAATTGTGTTAAGTGTTATGAAGAAAAAGAACAAAGGGTCTACTAAAGAGACTATCAAAGGGATATGATTTAGATGGGAGAAGTCAGAGAAAGACAGTCTGAAAAAGTAACATGGAGGCTGACACCTGAAGAATGAGTAGGAATTTGCCAGGGAAAGAATGAATGAAAGATTCCAGTCAAAGACGCTGAAGCAAAAAAAGAAAGAGAGTTTGACATATTTAGAAACTAATGAAAACCAAGGTGGCTGAGAGATAGTGAGCAATGGGTGAGTGGCAGAAAATAAAGCTGAAGACTATTAAGGGCCATGTTGACCTGAGGAGGAGCAGAAATATTGTGCAACTTGGAAAAAAACCCTGTTATTTGCACAGTACAAATGCTGCAAATGAGACCTTGCCTAAATCTTGACTCAAGATTTAGAAGTGGGCATGGTTTTGTTTTGTTGTGGTTTGGGGTTTTTTTTGTTTTTGTTTTTGTTTTTTTTTCTGAGCTGGAGTTTCACTCTTGTTGCCCAGGCTGGAGTGCAATGGCATGATCTCAGCTCACCATAACCTCCACCTCCTGGGTTCAAGCAATTCTCCTGCCTCAGCCTCCCAAGTACCTGGGATTACAGGCATGTGTCACCACGCCTGTCTAATTTTTTGTACTTTTAGTAGAGATGGGGTTTCTCCATGTTGGTCAGGCTGGTCTTGAACTCCCGACCTCAGGTGATCCGCCCACCTTGGCCTCCCAAAGTTCTGGGATTACAGGTGTGAGCCACCACGTCTGGCCAGGAGTGGGCGTAATTTTTAAGAGATTAAGTAATACTGACCCACTGATTCTTTTTGTTTCAAGGGTACTTGTATTGCTTTTAAAATAGTGAATCTCTTAAACATCACATCTGTTTTGCCTGGAATTTTCTGTCATTCTTATTAGGACATGGTCTTACTATGTTGCCCAGATTAGTCTCGAGCTCCAGGACTCAAATGATCCACCTGCCTTGGCCTCCCAAAGTGCTGGGATTACAGGTGTGAACCATTGCATTTGGTCTTGAATTTTCTTAGTAACATACATAGTGTCTACTATGATGTGCAAGACAACAAAAGGAGGTGACCTTCACCAGTAGGAGCTGAAGATGGTTAAATCACATTGCCTGTGACCACAAAGGAACTTAATGGCTAATGGTATCAAGTGACATAAGGAAATTAAGAGAAAGGTTGGATGGAAGCTATAATGAGCATGGCTGAAGTATGAAATTAAGCTTGCTGCAAAGTCCTGTATGATCACCCTTATATATTGAGGTTTAAAACCTATGAATGAAGACCAGGTTGGCTGGTAGGTGGGGTTGGAGGCAATCAAATGGATTAATGCATGTCAAGCACCTGAAAATATCTGACATTTGTTCAACAAATGGAGCTACCATTATTATCTATGGTGATTTATTTTTTCTGAAAAAAAATTTCAAAATAACACTTAGGGAAATAACATAGTTGAATAAGTGAGTTGGTTATAATAGCTATTTATTACCAAAATGAGAAATGAACAAAAGTTGTACAGTGAGATGACAAGTTCAAATATTATCTGTAGTATACAAGAACTAGATAAAAAAAAAAAAAAGTTGCAAAAAGGGTGCCTACTATTTAAATATCCTATACTTGAGTTACAAATCACCTAAGCACAATTACAAATAATTCCGCGTAGCACCCATGCAGGACACTGGCTAGCATGTGGCTAGCCAGCAGAGTCTCTTAGCAGAGGCAAAATCAATTGCATCTCAAGGAAATAGTCTCCCAGCATCAGAATGAAGAGATGGATTCTTTCCTCCCCTCGCTTGGCCCCTAATTTTTATAACTCTAGCAGATGTTGGGGCTCAGAAAACCCGAAGTGAAAGCCTCAGAAGCAAAGTTTTTCTGTAACATTATCCTGCCCTCCTGTTTCAGCCTCATTCTCCCGGAAAGCAAGATATAGAAACTTGAATTCCCCTTTCCCAAGGTAGGTCATAGAAACCGGAACCACTTTTCCACAGTGCCAGACTTACATCATAAAGATAGTACTCTAATCTTCCCTCACCTAACTATGTAAGAGCTGGCCATAAATAAATTCTCTGACCTACCTTGTTTGATAGTAGGTTATAAGATCCCCATTCCATACAGGCCCTGCCCTATATCCAGGAGGAAGGAATGCTGCACAGAGACCAAGAAGAATCTGAACAGACAGGCCTTGCTAGGTCCCCAAGCTGAGTCTATTCCCATTAGATCATATCTTTTTTTCCAATCACTGTTCTTCAGGGCTGTCCATTCTTTATCAAACCTAAGCATAATAATGCATAGTTTCCCCTGTAGTTTTGGGTTTTCATTCTGAAGGCTCCCTGGTCATGTAAAACTTTGGTTAAATACATTTGTTGAGTTTTTCTCTTGTTAACCTGTCTTTTGTTATAGGATTGTCAGCTGTGACCCTTATGAAGGGGTCTTTCCCTTCTGCCCTTACAGAGCCATCTGCCCCTACACAGACATCTAGAACTGGTTTAGATGACTGGCCTTTGCCTGTCTTCCCCTGATTTTCCCTATTACAGTCTTACTTCTAGTCTTAAAGACCTAATACCTCTATAAGAAACAAAGGAGAGAGTTATGACTTGGACATGTTGAGTACCAAAAACGTAATGCAGAGGGGGACATTTTGTTGCACTGACAACATGGAACAGATTTATTTACCAGAACAACCTGTTGGTCCCAATCATTGCTAACCAGTGTACTTTCTAAGTTTCAGAATTAATACCAAAGAGGTAAGAATAAAACTCAGACCTTCTTCCAATAGGCGGGGCTGGCATCAGACTTCTTGAATGAATCAATAGACAAATGAATAAACAAACTTACTAAAGGGACTGTTTGATTCTTGTCTCCGGCATTCCATAAAATCCTATAGACTTTATAGTGTCTTGACCCCGTGCTCTGTGTCAATGAAGAAGCATCTTATAGGAAAGAATATAAACTGTAGTTCAATATTTAAGAGGCTTCAAGGAAGTATGGAAAGAGTCTGGGAGTGACTAAACTATCCAACGTCATAGAAATAAAGCTATTAAGAATAAGAGTAATTTTTGTTGCTTTATTAAATTTTTTCTCACAGAATTCTTTATAAAAATACCATGTCCCTAAAATGTCATTCAACATATATGCACACCTTCAATGTATAGGACGCTGATCAAAAAAGACAGAGAAATGTGTCTCCCTGGTGTTTGGTTTTTGTTCTGTTTGTTTTTACAGGCAGGGTCTCAGTATGCTGCCCAGGATGGATTCAAACTCCTGGGCTCAAGTAATCCTCTTGCCTCAGCCTGGGACTACAGGCACACACCACCACATCTGGCTTCATGTTGCCAGTATTAATGCAATGCCAAAATATTCAAAATTCTGAAAGGCAAACTCAAATATCTTAAATTTTACTTCACTTACAATTTCAATAATGCTGAAATGTTGATTGAATATTGTGTTTGTAGTGCTATCTCTTTTTTGTTCATAAGAACAACAGCCTATCATTCTCTTGGTTTCTAAAATGTATGTTCATATGGTTTAGATACATATAGTTATATAAATATGTTACACAAAACAATATTTTTTTGAGTTGTAAATAAATAAAAAATTTTAAGGAACCGAATCAGGATAAAAGTTAAAGTTATAATACATTTAATAAATTAATTCTAAAGTTTAGACAAAGTTTTGGTTCTTCTTCATGAAAGAAATGTACGAACTGTACCCTTGATTGTACTCCTGCAAATAGGACACTTTCTTAAAGAAGGAGCACAATCTTTGCATACTACTAGATGACCACAAGGAATAAACACTATGGACACTTCTTTGTCCATACACACTTTACATGTTCTTTCTTCTTGTAATCTCCGCAACTGTTCTTCCACTGGTAGATCTAGAAAGAGGAAAGAATTTTTCATAAAAGGCAATTTGCTTCTTCAATGAAAAAACCAAGAAAATAGACAATGTTTTCTATTGGTTTAAAATATTAATACTCTTACCTGAAACATCTTCTGTGGGAATATACTTTATGTCCTGTTGCACTAAGGGAGAAAAAGAAAAAGCATTACTATGACAAATAAGGTTAATATTTAGCTACAGAATATATTTTAAAAATGAACTCTTTAGACTTTGGCCAAATACTCATGTCAAGGCAACAAAAGTCTTTAATCTTTTTATGCAATTAATATCTATAAATTTGAT
This sequence comes from Theropithecus gelada, assembly GCF_003255815.1. Taxonomy (NCBI): domain Eukaryota; kingdom Metazoa; phylum Chordata; class Mammalia; order Primates; family Cercopithecidae; genus Theropithecus; species Theropithecus gelada. The sequence goes on along the minus strand of NC_037682.1, from coordinate 94,259,637 downwards.
TGAGTTTTTTTTCAAGACAGAGTCTCACTCTGTCACCCAGGCTGGAGTGCAGTGGCACAATCACAGCTCATGGCAGCCTCTATCTCTCAGGCTCAAGCCATCCTCCCACCTCATCCTCCTGAGTAGCTGGGATTACCAGGTGTACGCCATCACAACTAATTTTTTAAAAAAATTTTTGTAGTGATGGGGTCTCGCCATGTTGTCCTGTCTGGTCTCAAACTCCTGGGCTCAAGCAATCCACTTGCCTCAGCCTCCCAAGGTGTTAGGATTACAGGCATGCATCACCACACTCAGCCTGAATTATTTTCAATAATCATAAGTTATTAATAAGACCATATTTTCAATTGACTTAGAAAATTTTAAAAAATAATTTTCTACCACTCACCAAATAAATGCTCATATAACACAGCGTCAGCTTCTTGCAGAGAGTTTCTGAATACAGTGGCTGCAATATTTCCTTTTACTAAAATAGTATCAATCAGTTCTCTTGCTTGTAAAGATGTCTGTGTCTTCTGTTTAATAACATCATGTTCTTGTTCATTAATAATTCTGGCAGTTAGTAGACTATCCAGGATTGGAATTACACAAGTCAAATGTTGAAAAAGTGCCATTCTATTCTTCCTGATTAATAATAAATCATCTTTATAAAAAAGAAGACAAACATAAACATATTCAAACACTGCTCACAAACTTCCTTCCAGGCCTACATATGTAACAGAATAAAAACTGTCTTTAATTCATAATCAGTAAGGCATTGATATTGATTGCTAGGTTTAGGGGTATCTCATCTCCTGTGCTTAATAATAATGTTATTATAATTATAATTCAGGGTGCAGTGGCACATGCCTGCAGCACCAGCTACTCAGGAGGCTGAGGTAGGAGGATCACTTGAGCCCTGGAGTCAGAGACCAGACTGGGCAACATAGCAATACCCTGTCTCAAAAAGCTGTAATAATAATAATAATAATTATTATTATTATTATAGTAAGGACTAACATTTAGTGAGCACTGTGTTAAGAACTTTATACACATTGATTCATTTCATCTTCACAACAGCTCTTTGAGGTAGGTCCAAATAGCCTCATTTAACAAATGAGAAAATGAAGCCACAGTGAGGCAAGTAAGTTGCCAAAGGACACCACAACTAGCAAAAATCAAACTGAGGTAGTCTGGTGTCATGTACTGTGCTTTCAATCATTTTGCAATACTGGTAAGCTTTTAACCAAATGAAACTTAGAACCTATTAAAATTGATGTTTCAATTCAATCTAGGTAAATTGGGGAAAGATAAAATCAAGATAATTAAAACAATTTTTTCTTAAAGTATTCTTCCATAAAATTTCTTTTATTATTTATTTATTCATTTTTAAAACAGAGTCTTGCTCTGTCACCCAGGCTGGAGTGCAGTGGTGTGATCTCAGCTCACTGCAACCTCTACCTCCCAGGTTCATGCTATACTTGTGCCTCAGCCTCCTGAGTAGTTGGGATTACACCCAGCTAATTTTTTGTAGTTTTAGTAGAGACAAGGTTTCACCATGTTGGCCAGCCTCGTCTTGAACTCCTGGCCTCAAGTGATCTGCCCACCTCAGCCTCCAAAGGTGCTGGGATTACAGGTGTGAGCCATTGTGTCCGGCCCATAAAATTTCTTTAAAATTCCAAGTTGAGGCCGGCGCGGTGGCTCAAGCCTGTAATCCCAGCACTTTGGGAGGCCGAGATGGGCGGATCACGAGGTCAGGAGATCGAGACCATCCTGGCTAACCCGGTGAAACCCCGTCTCTACTAAAAAATACAAAAAACTAGCCGGGCGAGGTGGCGGGCGCCTGTAGTCCCAGCTACCGGGGAGGCTGAGGCAGGAGAATGGCGTAAACCCGGGAGGCGGAGCTTGCAGTGAGCTGAGATCCGGCCACTGCACTCCAGCCTGGGCGACAGAGCGAGACTCCATTTCAAAAAAAAAAAAAAAAAAAAAAATTCCAAGTTGAAATTTTAATTATTTCCAGAAATTAGACATATTGCCATTACCTGAATATTGTATAGTAAACAGGGAAAGGCAGTAACAGCATTTTGAATACTAAACCCTATTTGTAAATGACTACCTTCTTGTCCTACAAGATAACATCTAATTCTCCTTCAAGACCTAGATTTTGTATCCATTGGTAAAACATTTTATATTGTAAAACTGTGATTTTATTATCTCTTTGGAATATAACTTATGAATCTAAGTTTATTAATTTTCATATAGCTTACCATAAGCCATAAAGCTATTTCTAAAAAATAACTAATGACAGAGGCTGAGCTATCTGAAGAACTGTTTTGGGAGAGAGGATGGTTAGATTTTAGATACACTGACTTTGTCAAGTGATAGGACTCATAAAAAGAACCATTTAAGAAAGAATAAAAAATGGAAAAAAGAAAACATCAAAAATCGAAAACAACAACCAGAAAATAAAGAATTAAAATGGTGTTGTGTCAAAAAGACAAGGCTAAAGACATACTTTGAAAATAATTGAAGCTCTGAGAATAAATGAGAAAAGGGTCAGGAGCTAGAATAGTGTCTGGCACAAAGTTAATGCTCCATAAATATCTGTTGAACAAATGAACAACCAAGCCTTAGTTCTATAATTTAAAGAGTAGGAATAGAAAAGTAATAGTGAGGGGGTAGAAGACTTAGAACTTACTGTATTTTGTTAAATTATCTATATTAGCAAAGTAGGGATATATCAGAAAATAAAAATATAATGTAAACTTGGTGTTGAAGTATACTGGTTTTTCAATCTAAGATTTATTTTTGCAATTATACCTAATCTAATATAATCCATTCTCTAAAATTCTTAAGATTTCTAAAATTTAATTGCTAGTAACTGAGAAAAAGTCTCATTTCAAAGTTGTAGACTATATTCTGGTTTGTAAGTTTGGAAGACTTGAATATACCTTTGAAGCATATTATTTCCTTCCTTCCTTCCTTCGGAAGACTTGAGTATACCTTTGAAGCATATTATTTCCTTCCTTCCTTCCTTCCCTCCTTCCCTCCTTCCCTCCTTCCCTCCTTCCCACCTTCCCTCCTTCCTTCCTTCCTTCCTTCCTTCATTCCTTCCTTCCTTCCTTCCCTCCTTCCTTCCTTCCTCTCTTTCTTTCTTTCTTGAGACAGACTCTCACTCTGTGGCCCAGGCTGGAGTGCAGTGGCATATGATCATAGCTCGTTGCAGCCTCAACCTCCCTGGGCTCAAGTGGTCCTCCCACCTCAGCCTCCTGAATAGCTGGGACTACAGACACATGCCACCACACCCTGCTAATTTTTGTATTTTTTTATACAGACAGGGTTTTGCTATGTTGCCCAGGCTGGTCTCAAACTCCTGGGCTTAAGTGATCTGTCTGCCTCAGCCTCCCAAAGTGCTGTGATTACAGGCGTGAGCCACCACACCCAGCCATGTTATTATTTTATTCTGGGAAAAAATATCTTAAATTGCCTCTTTATTTATATCCCTACTGTTCCTGGGAAACTATAAAGTAATCATTAACCTAAATGTGTTTTCATTCACTCACTCAGAACACAGACTATATGCAGGCACCATACTAGGTAGTAGATATATATATATATATAAAAAACAGTGAGGCAGAAACACTAAGGGCTCTTTTTGACAATGTAAATTATTATATATTGTTGACTTGAAGTCATTTCTGGAGACTTTTCTGATTGTCTTTGAAAGAAATATAAATATTTAAGAAGTGGATAGTTTTAGATTTTATGGGGTCTCTCAATGGTTGTGGAGATAAGTGTTCTTTTCTTTGAGCAATTGTTGGCTGGTGACAAATGGCTACCACTAAGAAGGCTACAGGAAGGACATACTTGCCTAATCTTCACAGAGAAAAGAGAACTTGATGAGGCTGGGCAAAGGTTAACTGTGACTGTATTGCTGCTACACTAGTGGTTTATAGACTGAGTAATTCACACTTGGGTGAATGTATGATGCCATGTCACTATGATCTGATAGGTTTGTCCGGGTTGGGTCAGAAAACAAATCCATCTTCATGGGCAGGGTTGGATTTATCCCTAAATGAAATGGACGATCTGACTGTCAATAATCCTATGAAGAAATAGATCCCGGATGGCATTGGACAAGGATAAGGAGAAATCTTTGTTGTCCTTCTGAACTTTATGAATATTTGGGGGCCTGAGTTTTGATAAAGGAAAACATTACTGGGACATTCCTAGTGATTTGTGTAAACTTGCCAAAGCTACACAGAGATGACCCAGAAGCTAGGCAGAGAGATTTATGAGGATGAGCCCGGGGGCACTAAGAGGGGCCACATCTAGTTGCAGCTGTAAATCGACATTTATGATATAATTCCCTTCTGTTACCCTTAAGTCTCCAATAAGAGCTTGTTAAAAGTTGCATCTGTTTTTAGCTGTGTTGAAGGGACTTATAGGTCTGGTCCATGCTTGGGAAAGGAGAGATCAGCATTTCTTTTTGTCTAGGACAGAATGATAACAGCCGTCAAAACAGCCAGATGAGAATGGATGTGCCCAGAAGAGTTTTTGTGAAGGGCAATAGAGAACATAGTAGTGGATAAGGTTAGTATGGAAGGACATGAGCAACTTGTTCTAAGAAATTGTGAAACAGTACCCTAGGACTTGCCTAAATAATCAAAGGATGCTCTGAAAGACTCAGTTCTTGTGTAGGCAGGTAGGGGACTTAATAGTAGTTTGTGCATTAATGTATAGTCACAGGCTAAGACATGCTTTTACGTTAACGTTAAAATTAATAATTGTCCAGCCAGGCACGGTGGCTCATGCCTGTAATCCCAGCACTTCGGGAGGCCGAGGCGGGTGGATCACTTGAGGTCAGGAGTTTGAGACCAGTGTGGCCAACATGGAGAAACCCCGTCTCTACTAAAAGTACAAAAATTAGCCTGGCATGATGGCAGGTGCTTGTAGTCCCAGCTAAGGGAGGGAGGCACGGGAATTGCTTGAACCCAGAAGGCAGAAGTTGCGGTGAGTTGAGATCATGCCACTGCACTCCAGCATGGGTGACAGAGTAAGACTCTGTCTCAAAAAACAATTAATAATTGTCGCTGATCCCACCCTGATTTACTCCAAAGGGGAGTGAGCAACTAGCCTGAGATTAAAAATGTGCCATGCTGCAACAAGGATTCCATTTTCAAAACCTTAAGAAAAAAAAAAAGTGCCATGAATGCATAATTGGACACAGCATCAGCTATCCAGAGAAAAAATATGAATTAAGGAAAAACAGGAAAAAATACATCACACATTTTCAACTTATGGGCAACTCAAATATATCTGAATATGAATAAATTTTTTAGCATTTGAATTCAGAATACTAAACATGAAAAAAATCTGACTGGATTGAGTATATTTTCAGATATACTAGATGAGTATATTTTCCATAACATGTAGACTGGTATCAAATCCTTATGAAAATAGACTGTATTAATAAATCTACATACTTGATTCTTTTTCCTCAGTTGCTCTTTCTCTCTCCTCTTCCCTCATTTCGTCTTCTGCATTGAGTAAGTCTAACACAAGATCACTGATGAGTCTATAATTCTCTCCAGTTGCTAGGATTTTTCTCTGAACTGTGTATTTTACCAGGCTTCTACTAAAGCCCATTTCCACGGCAGCATTAACCACAGGGGTATTCATCATGATTGCATCTTCTGAATGGTCTTCTCCAGGTTCAAAACGAATAACTATATGGAACAAGAATTTAACACATATTAGGATAGCCTGTATATTTCTTAAAAATTAAAATTTGAATTGAAATCAAAAATGTTTTTACAATATTAAAAATGTAAAACCAACAAAATGTATAGGCATTATTTTGTATGAACATTGTTAAATTTAAAATGATATACACGTTCAGTCATCAAAATAACAACATGAAATATTGTACTTAGATGCAAAATACATATTACCTGTCATAACTGGATATACATATGTGAGCAGGAGAAGGAAACAGAATGGCAGGGATTACTTCCCACTAGAATTGAGATTCTTTTTCCCTATGTTGGATGAACAAATGAGCTTTCAATCAAGAATAATTCACATATTTTTTCAGACAGGTTCTTATATACAATATTGCTTCCTTGGAGTTCATTCTCAAGAGTGTAATCAGAGTGACTTTTTAAAAACACAAATCTGATTGCGTCACACTTCTTGAATTCCATCAACAATTTCATTGCTCTTAGGATAAAATCCAAAATAGAAATGGCTTACAAGGTCTCATACAATCTGAACCCTGTTTAGCTCTTCAGCCTCATCCCTTGCCACTGTATCATTCGCATTCTGCACTCTAGCCCAGGAGTCACAAACTGATAGCTCTGGTGTCAAATTCTGCCTGCAGTGCTGACCACTCATACAGCTGGCCTGCTTCACTCATTTGTCTATTAGCAACTCCTATTTCTGGCCATATAGAATTTTGTTCAGTTATTCAAAGGTGCCTATTCTCCTTTGTCACTTCGGTCTTTCATGTGCTGTTCCCTCTGCCTGGAATACTCTTTTTTTCCATTTGTCACTCAGTTAACTCCTATTCTTCCCTTGGATTTTCTGCTAAGACAAATATTTCCTCTGGAAAGCCTTTTCTGACCCTCCAAGTCTGGGTTCATTGTCCTATATGCACTCTCATATTACACTTTACTTTTGTTGCCATATCCCTTTCTCCTGTCTGTGTATTTCTCCGTATCCCGTAGATACATGAGACCAGGAGTTATGCTTATCCTGTTCTCTATTCTTTCCTCAGAACAGGAGATACACAATAAATATATATTGAATTGAACTGAACATGAGATAATGGAGTAGAGGAGCTTGTACAAATGTTAGCTGTATTGCATTTTAGGTTTAAGGTGATGTACAAGTCATTTAACTTTTCTGAGCCTCAGGATCCCTATTTAAAAAGGGGACTAATGTGTTCTATCCTTTCCCTTTCACAGAAAGAATATGTGAGCAATCTAATATCATAGTACATCTGTTCTCACACTGGCCCAAGAACAAGGGTTAGGCTGGATGTATGTAGCTTGTTAAAACTATACATGCCTGAGCCTCTCCTTTAGATACTCAGATTTAATTCAGTAGGTCTGAAGTAGAAACTGGAAATCTGTCATATTTTTTAAAGTTCTCCAGGCAACTCTGATATGCACTGAAGTTTGGGAAATACCAACACAGTATATTTGAAAATGCATTCATTGTAAATTATGAATCAATATAAAGGTACGTTACTGTTATCAACTTTCAATCTTAACAGTACCAAATGACTCTATTTAAATGCATTCATTATTATCCATTGCACTTACTTGATGACTCTGCATTTTCATCTTCTGGGCTGTCTGATGTAGATAGCAGCTGCAGAAAAAAATATATATATAAAAATTAAAATATAAATCTTATCTTACCCATTGCAATGAAAATGACCCAACAGACATATTTTATTCAATTTATTGCAAACTACTTGCTTACTAGCAAAATAATTTTTTAACCAAAAGCAATATTTCATTTATATTTGATAGTTATTCCCTAGGCCATAAATTAATAGAGTTTCAGTGTGTGTATATAATAACAAATAAAACCCATTTTCATTAAGGCAGGAAAAGGACTATACCTTTTCAATAATCCATGTGACAATCAATTTTTCTTTCATACACAGGTCTTACCTACCCTGGGTCATTCTTTGGGATAAGTTGGACCCTATATCAGTTTCATTGCTCATGGCTGGAATGGGATTGACCATCCAACTATTAAGTAAGTTATTTGTTTTCCCAAGAAGATTAGAAAAAGCAATAAAATTCTCTTTCTCAGATCTTTTGAAGGAAAATTTATATAGTAAAACTGTTAAATGCTACTATCCCAGTCATTTTTTTTCTCAAGCAGTTTAATTTATTGCTACTTGATTGAAAAAATGCTGAAAGAGAAACATCACAAGTGTCATTATCAGGAGACTACCATTTATGGATCTATTTTTCTCTAAAGAATAATACTTTCTAAGATCATGTCAGGTTTGATAAGAAAAAGAAAATGTATTTCTAAAACAACTCTTGTCTTTTCAGCAAAATAGCACTCTCTGTAATTATCAGAAAGTAATTTCTCTGATGGCGACCAATATTTAAAAAAAGAACTTTCCCTACCTACCTGTTCAAGTAGATGAGGATAACTGGCTTGAACTTGACGGATGAACTCCTGTCCTTTAATTCTTATCAAGTACTCACACCTAAAATGTAAAGAAAATAAAGTTTGAGGGATTATTTATACCAGTGAAATGAAAATATAATAAATAAATTTCTCATCTCTAGGTGTTTATTCCATTTCAAATCTGGTTGTTTGCCCCAAATCACAGAATCATTTAAGATCATTTATTCTAAACTTAATGTTACAAGCATAAATAAATCCTAGCTCACTGGGAACTGATTCTATTGTATTGCTTTCAAGAAAAAATTTTTTTCTAAAACTAACCTGTAAGTATCCTATGATAGGATCCAAATTTTTTGTGTGAATTTTTAATTGTTTTGTAAGATGCTTCTCATGACAGTTAACATTTTTCATACAGGTTGAATGTCTTACAAAATTAATATTTTTATATTTGCCAAGAAATATTATGCTTCCGCTATTTTTTTTTTTTTTTTTTAAGACAGAGTCTCACTCTGTCACTCAGGCTGGAGTGCAGTGGGATGATCTCGGTTCACTGTAACCTCCGCCTCCTGGGTTCAAGTGATTCTCGTACCTCAGCCTCCAGTGTAGCTGGGATTGCAGGTGCCTGCCACCACGCCCGGCTAATTTTTGCATTTTTAGTGGAGATGGGGTTTTACCATGTTGCCACACTGGTCTCGAATTCCTGACCTCAAGCGATCCTCCTGCCTCAGCCAAAGTGCTGGGATTACAGGCATAAGCCACTACACCCGACCACTTCAGCTAATTTTGAAAAGCACTAAATGTTTATCTTAATTTGGGCAGGACTAATCCAGCCATTTGTAGACTGGATATTTCAAATGAGTATAAACATACATATAATCAATTTACTCTTAATATATTGTGAAGTATAAATATTTCAGATGAGTATAAACATACATATAATCACTTTACTATTCATTTAGCATATAGAGAATGGTCAGAGATATTGTAGTGAAAGGCAGGTTGATATAAGCAAGAGGAAGGCGATTACTAGTAATCTACCAAGGCTCAAGTGGACAAGGGTCAGGAGCCTCTCAGTCTACTGAGGTCAAGTAAGTCCATCTCTCCTCAGAGCTCTTAGCTACTCTCTTCAAGTCTTCTAAGACTCTTGAAAACACACTAATGTTGGCCAGGCGTGGTAGCACTTCAAACTCCTGAGGTTAGGAATTTGAGACCAGCCTGCACAACATGGTGAAACCCCGTCTCTACTAAAAATACAAAAATTAGCTGGGCATGCTAGTGTATATCTGTAGTCCCAGCTACTAGCAAGGCTGAGGCATGAGAATTGCTTGAACCCAAGCGGCAGAGGTTGCAGTGAGCTGAGATCACACCACTGCACTCCAATCTGGGCAACAGAGCCAGGCTTCATCTCAAAAAAAAAAAAAAAAAAAGAGAAAAAAAAGTAATCAAAATAAGAATAAGTTAAGATGCCACATTTATTAATCAATATTAACCCATTTCCCCATTTGGAAAAAAACAGTGCAGCTTGTCGCCAGTGCAGTATTCTCAGGGCAAATGGGAAACAGGCTGAATAATAGCAAAAGTTTTGACCATGAAAAAATGTAATTTTAGGCCACATGATTTAGATGAAAAAGGAGAATGTAAAAAAAGTCTTTTGAAGCTGATATGTTAGTTAGTACATTAATTTTCTTACCCACATGATAAAAACCCACACTTGCAAGCTGATCCGGATTAATTAGAACGCTAGGCGGCCAGTTAAACAATCAAAAGGGTAACATATCACATTAAAATGCTGTGTGGCAATTAAAACACATGAGATGAGACTATACTTACCCTGATTTAGTATTGTAACCTGCCTGGCATTTCTAAACCCCTGTTTGTTCTTTTTATTGATTGTACTTATTTTCCAACATGCTCTATAACTTATTCAAGTTTTTATTAATTGTCTGTTCTCTCCTGCTATAATACAAACTTAGGCGACCAGGAGTCTTTGTTTTGTTCAACTGATTTTATGCACCCAGAACAATGCCTGGCAGTAGGTGATCAATTGTTATTGAATACTGAATGAATGGAAATATATCCAAGACATATGCTGACTGAAAAAACTTCAAAACTAAATAGAATATTTAATTGATGTAAAATTGTGTACATTTATTTCTATATCGATATTTATTTCTATATGTATATGTATTGTATACATTTATTTCTATATGTCTGGAGCGATGTTCACTAAAATGGTAACCATGTTCATCCTTAGGTGGTGAGATTTCTGGACAGTTTAATTTTCTTTCTCTGTACTTTTCTACAATGTGTGACTTTGTTTTTATAATGAGCATGTATTATTTAAATATATATATTTCTTTAAAAATTAAACAAAAATCCCCAAATATATTTCTTCGTTAAGTCCATCAAAACTTTTTAAGTAAGTATTTTGCTAAGTAATCCATCCTAAACTTATTCACAAATATATATTTGGAACAGAGTAAAGTGACAGCTGATTTAAGGTAAACACATATAAGCAATCTCATGATAATCACAAGAATTTGCAAAGAGAATTTCAAAACAATTACCTTGGAAACCACTTGGCATGTTCCACCCATGGATCATCTCCAGATTCCCAACACCTGAGTCCACCATCACAGCAAAAGCATTTGACATCATCACTGTTACCTAAAATTAATTTTGGACCAAAACATGAATACACATAATTTGCCCACTGAAATGTATAAAATGAAATGTATTTTTTTTAAATTAGCAGATTCAGTTTCTTACCCACATAATAAAAACCCGCACTTGCAAGCTGCTCAGGATTAACTAGAACACTAGAGGGCCAGTTAAAGAATGTTTTAAAGCGGGCTGCATGTGTCTGCATGCTCAGATTAGAAACTGTGTATCTCGAAGTGTCTTGAAGCTGATTTTCGATAAATGGGCATTTGGGAAAATGTCTCAGGTGTTCTGACATTGCATTATCCTTCGGTTCCCAGTTGCTCAATTTTCCGCCACAGGCAAAGCAAGCCACTCTGTCTCCAGGTCCAACGTAGTAAAAGCCTGCTTTTGCCAGATCTGTTGGCGACAGAAAAGTCAATGGCCACGTCTGAAAAGTAAGTAACCTGGCTTTTTCATTATTCATTGCACAGTGGTAGGAACTTCTCATCAAGGCAGAAAAATCTTGATTTGCTCTGGAGTTTACAGGATTTGATGGAAAGCTTGAATAAGAGCCACTGAAATATCCACTGTTTTCTGTACCCGGAAGTAATGAATGTGTGGAATTTGTTACTGAAGAAGGAAAAGTAGGCTGAGAGGTAGCTTCCGAGTTGTTAACTGAATTTAGACTCTGAACGAATCTGCAGCTAGGATACAACTTTTTATGCTTTTCAACAGGACTGTCTCCTCTTTTCCAGTTATCCAGCATCAGGCCGCAACAGAAGCATTTGACCTTGTCATTCACACCAGTGTAATAGAAACCAGCGCGAGCAAGACTCCTTTCTGAGACAGGAACCCCAGCAGGAAAAGTGGAATACGTAGACATTCGGTACAGTTCACATGACAAGTCGTATTTCAGTTCAAACGTGTTGGCACTTTTCATCAAATTTGATAAGAATATGCTATTTTCTACTATGTTCATGATGAAATGAATGGGGAAGAAAAGGGACTAGCCTTTCTCTGGGGAGGTAGTTTTGTGCATGGCTTTGCTTTTATTAGTTTTAATACTAGGTTGAAAAGCCAAAATGAAAAAATTTTTAATTATTTTTATTTCTATGCATTTAGAGTTTCAACATGGAAAGATTCTAAATCCTATACTGATACATTTTAAGGAAGAAATACACAATTGCACCTTTGTATAATCTTTATACATACAATGTAAACATGATGCTACAGAGTAAGCTGTGCTGAAGATTAAAACCCTTCACAGAAGAGTAAAGTGTATTAGGCCATCAGGATGCCAGTTAATGGCAGGCATCTCCACAGGTAGGTCAACTTCTCCAGGCTACTAGAATGTTTCAGTGGCATTCAATCAACCTGAAGATGTAATGTGTGACTCATGAAGCTTCTTTACATGGTGGAAAGCTCTGCTCTCAAGTGTTTCACAGTAAAAATATTCAGAATATGTTTATTTTGCTTTTTGGAAATTGTGAAATTTAGTAGCCGGGAAAAAAAAGCATAACACCTACCTCAAAGGAGGAAAAGAATACATTACCATATTTCACTGATTCTAAGATGGCTATTTTAAATCTTCTGTTATCAAGAAGTATTTTATAATTAATGGCATATCATATTTTAATTAGCAGCACTTTTATTTCTTAGAGGTACATACAATAATGGTATGATTTACAATTGAAGACATTTTGAATTCAATGAAATATGGTATATCCCAAATTTTTCTCCAATTAGTCATATTTTTCTTTCTACAATCCTTCTAATAAGGAGAACAAAACAATCTAAAATTTCTCTCCAGATAAAGAGCTTTACTAATAACAGGACTGGCTAACACATCTTAAAATCTGGTTTCAATATTTATTAAATAATTGTTATTTCCCATAGATCATCAGGAATATAATTGCTTAAGCATAATGATACTATTAGATCTTATGCAATTAAATATTCTATTTAAAATAAATCATCAGAGATTAATGTGTTTGTTCATTTAGTCTTTTGGACTCAGCTTCATGCTGTTGAAGCAACTCAGTGTTAACATTTTTTTATTCTAAGAGTATACTTGGCTAGAACACCGAAATGTCCTCTATAATTATGGTAGACAACAGGTGCTGCAAAAAAGGACTCTGCCGAAACTACCAATAACAAAACTGAACTTCATTGCTATATTCAGGTTACTTTTGGAAAAACAGAATCATGATATATATTGCATTCCCTTGGTTAAAAAATTTCTTAAGATAATTTAGATATGGCTGTAAAATAAGACCTTTCAAAGATTTTTTTAAAATTTTTTATCCCCCTTAAAGAACTAACATTGTAGAGTTATTTAACTTATCACCTACTGAAAACATTTTTGAACTTTTGTTTTTCTATATGTTTCTGAAGCCAACATCCAATCTACTCTGATAGTGGATTTATTTTTTAAAACAGTCAAAAGTTACCAAATGCCATGTATAGGCTAAGATGAATAATCAAATGGCATCAATGTAGTTTTGGTCAGAAATTATTTCATGGATAGCATACCTTGAACCAGAATTTATCGTGACAAAAAAAAAATAAATTTACCATTTCAACAGCGAGACCTTGTCAAAATTCAGAATTTCTCAATTATGACTTTCTAGCCATTAGTAAAGAGGTTCTGAGTCAGTAATACTAGCAATGACCAATAAGAAAGTCATTGTGGCTTTTTTTTTTTTTTCCACCAGTGATTTGCAAGCATGGTTTCCTGGATCTCAGAGATGTTGGACTTTTTGACTGCAGACTTCAATGGTTTGTTTCCAGGTGGCAGGAGAAACATCATATCTCATTACCGATAATTATTTCCCTCAAAGGTAAGTAATTGTATCTAACTTCAATATTCCTTTCCCTGGCCAAAAATTTTACACATTGTCATAAAAATCTTCTTTGTATTCATCACTGTCTTTATATTATTTTTCTTTCTAAATTTCTTCATTTCCTAAGATGTAACCTTCAACCATCACTCTCATCCTCATCATTCTCAGAGGTAACAGCCCACTTAAACACACTTTTGGACTTTTAAAATATCAATGGCCTTATAAATAACTGGATAATTTCTTGACCAATCATCACATTTATCTTTTTACTTCCTCTAAATTTGTTGCACCTATCAAAACGCTTTGTTCTTGATTTTTCTTTGTCACTGTAGAAGTATTTTAATGTGTCAAAGCTTTCATCTGCATATTTCTTTAGTTTGCAGAGGATTTATTATTAGCTTTTTGTTCAACGTAACTGTCACTCATTTTAAAATCTTTCCCAAACACCGGTACTGTTTCTATTCTACATAATGGGAGAATATGCCAGTAGGAGATTGCCTGGCCAACTCTGAAAAAAATGCTTTAACAATATGCCCCAGCTAGGATCACTTCCACAAATCAAATTCAAAATCAAACTCATTATAGTTACACCTTATATAACTCGATCATGTTTATAAAATTAGCATTCTTTGGATAGTAAAACACCAGTTAACTACTTAATTTGTTTACCCATGCACAAAACTACCTCCCGAGATTAGACTAAGTCCCTTTAAGGATTTTAGGTCTCCATTTTGAGATGTTTTGATTTATAGAAGAAACTGAAAAAAAAAATCTAGAAGAAGTTGTTTTCCTCCTTTGTAAACCTGTTCAAAAACAAACAAACAAAAAGACAGTTTTAAAAGTCAAACAATTCATAGATGGAACACAATGACTTTTTAAAAAAACATTTTCTCCAAAATAGAACACTAGTAATTACTGATCGTTTACCATGTATCAGGTGCTTTACTAGTCACTGTAGAGGCCAAAAAGAGATAAAAAAAAAAAAAAAAAAAAAAAAAAAAAAAAAAAAGGTCTCTGCCTGGTGCAGTGGCTCACGCCTGTAATCCCAGCACTTTGGGAGGCCAAGGCAGGTGGATCACTTGGGGTCAGGAGTTCAAAACCAGCCTGGCCAACATGGTGAAACCCCATCTCTACTAAAAATACAAAAATTAGCTGGGTGTGGTGGTGCACACCTGTAATCCCAGCTACTCAGGAGGTTGAGGCAGGGGAATCGTTTGAGCCTGGGAGGTGGAGGTGGCAGTGGGCCGAAATAGCGCCACTGCACTCCAACCTGGGTGACACAGCAAGACTCTGTCTCAAAAATAAAATAAAATAAAACCCAGAGGTTTCAAACTGGAAGACATATTATGTTTGGCTTATATAGAATTGCATTATAGTACTTTACTAATTTTTTATTTTTATTTTGAAATTTATTTATACTTAGAGAAAACTTATAAAAATGACACAGTTTCTGCATACTCTGCACTTAGCTTCCCCAAAGCTAACATCTTACCTAATTACAGTGCAATTAAAGAAACCAGAAAATTTACATTGTACCATGCTGTGGATTAATCTGCATGCCTCATTTGAATTTAATCCAGTTTCCAAATCCATTTGGAAACAGTATGGACCACAGTATTTTTAAATCTTACTGTTAATTGCCAACATTTTTAAATGTAAGAGACTTCCCATCACATTCTAGATTCCAAGCTTCTCTTGGAAAATCAAAAGATCTAGCAACACTGGGTCTATAGTCCTGCAGGGCAGCTAGAGCTGAGCAGCAGCTGTGCCCTTTAGAGAGGGAACGTGTTCTCTTTGATTCCCTGATACTGGGACTGACTGTTCTGGTAGTCTCCGCTAACAATAACAGTCTAGCAATAACAGACTGTTGCCATTTGTCATTGAACAGGCACTATTGTTTTTCTTACAGCAGAATTATGAGGAAAGTGAAATCAGTGTAACACATGTGTCTATCAAAAGTAACAAAAATGAAAAGTAGAAGAAGGACATATGTTTCCAGAAAAATAGGAGAACTTTTGTCTTTGTGGAAAGGAAGGATATTCCTTCATATCAAATATGCAAACAGAGTATGCTTTCATTTAAAAGAGACATCCCACAAGCTCTCATGCCATGGCTCACACCTGTAATTCCAGCACTTTGGGAGGCCAAGGTAGACGGATTGCTTGAGCCCAGGAGTTTGAGACCAGCCTTAAACTGGGTGACCTGGCAAAACCCCATCTCTACAAAAATACCTCAAAAATTAGCCAGACATGGTGGCACATGCCTGTGATCCCAGCTACTTGGGAGGCTGAGACAGGAGGTTCACTTGAGCCCATGAGGCAGAGGTTGCAGTGTGAGACTGCATCACTGCACTCCAGCCTGGGTGACAGAGCAAGACCCTGTCTCAAAAAATAAAAATTAAAAAAAAAGAAAGAAAGAAAGAAAAAAGAAAAAGAGAGACTCAGAGTTTTTCTCATTTATATCACCTCCATTTGAGTTTGCAAACCCCTTACACAAATCTTATCCTAAAGAAGCTTTAGGTCAGGCGTGGTGGCTCACGCCTGTAATCCCAGCACTTTGGGAGGCCAAGGCAAGCAGATGACTTGAGATCAGGAGTTTGAGACCAGGCTGGCCAACATGGTGAAACCCTGTCTCTACTAAAAATACAAAAAAAATTCGTCAGGCGTGGTGGCACGCACCTGTAGTTCCAGCTACTCAGGAGACTGAGGTAGGAGAATCACTTGAACCCAGAAGGTGGAGGTTGCAGTGAGCCAAGATCATGCCACTGCACTCCAGCAAGGTATATATTTGTGGAAATTCAGGCAACAACTATACAATAAATATACAAAAATATGCCAAGATGTCAACCCCAGATCACTTCAGCCTCTGTCCTAACAATTTCCAACACCTAGATGCAACCCTGTAGACTGGGACCAGCATCACTTAAGACTCCTTTGCCACCCCTTAGCAATTCCTTTTTGCCCTGCTCAGCCCCCTAGCCCACTGCCCTATGCACCCTTCTAAACCTTCAACACCTTCCTCAGATTTCTCCACTGCACTCCATCTCATTTTCAGTCCATTGCTTTGCCTTCTATTTCTCAAAGAAAAGAGATACCATTGAGCAGGAACCATCTCACATTCTCATATCCAAGCCTTTTTGGCTTACAACCTACTTGCTGCCTCAGTTAAAGACTTGCCCCCTTATGGGATCCTAAACTCTCCTACTGCCTCAGAAATCTTGTTCTTAATCCCATCTCCCTCATTGCTTCAACTCTCATTCCTCTCACTCTCAACTGGCCCTTTTCCTTCCACATAACAACCATGCTTAAATCTATCTCAACTCTCAAATGAAAGAAATTTTTAAAATTCTCTTTCGGCCAGGTGCGGTGGCTCATGCCTGTAATGCCAGCGCTTCAGGAGGCTGAGGCGGGTGGATCACAAGGTCAGGAGATCAAGGCCATCCTGGCTAACACGGTGAAACCCCATCTCTACTGAAAAGAAATGCAAAAAATTAGCCAGGCATGGTGGCGTGCACCTTTACTACCAACTACTTGGGAGGCTGAGGAAGGAGAATCGCTTGAACCCAGGAGGCAGAGGTTGCAGTGAACTGAGACTGTGCCACTGCACTCCAGCCTGGGTGACACAGTGAGACTCCGTCTAAAAAAAAAAAAAAAAAAAAAATCCCCTTTCAACCCCTCTTTCCACGGTAGCAACTACCCTGTATCGCCCCTTCCCTTCATAGCCAAGCAAACTGGACATGTGTGTACGGTTAATGTCTCCATTTTCCCTCTCCCATTTACTCATTAAGTCAGCATCACTTAAAACTGCTCTCAGTATTAATAACACCAATGGTTTTTTTGCCAAAACAAATGGAAATGTTTGCATCTGACATTGGGGCACACTTCCTCTTAGAAATGTCCCATTCCCTGGGCTTCTCTGATACCAAGCTCTTGGGATTCTTCTTTTATTTCTAGTGGCTCCTTCTCAGATTGGCTCAGTCCCCAACCTTTCGTCTTCTGACTCTTCCATTTAACCTACCAAGAAAGCAACCTCCCCAATCCCAGGGCTGTTGGGCATCCCTACCCTTTGGGCACGCGGCACATCCATTTCTATGACACTGGAGGGCAAGTGTGCCTTTTCTTTCTGCCTCCCCCTAGACAGTAAGGTATTTTAGAACCGCAGCTATTAATATGTTTCATCTCTGTACCTGCCCTCCCACTCATAGCATCTGCAGAGCTTGGCATATAGGGTAGACACAAAGACTTCCCGTTGAAGAAATAAATGTTAGCAAATGTGACTGAGCCCCGAGTGACCACAGTACTTCTATCAATTTTACATTAATGACCACAGAGTCTACTCAGTGATTGATTAGGATCAGGCTTTGGAGTCAGACATCTGGGGTGCTCAGTACCAAGCAGCCCGGTAACCAGAAGCATGACGTTGCACAAGTAAATCTCCAAGAGCCTCAGTTTCCTCACTGTCAAATGGAGATAATTATGGTAACTGCTCCTTAAGATTATGATAATTAAACGTGAAAAATACATGTAAATTCTTCAGAGAGAAACCTAGCATATAGCAGGTAGCAGTACTTAATGTTAGCAATACATAATAGCAAATAAAGTCAATAGTTAATATTATTGTTACGTTAGCATCAGGTACATGCCTTCGACACTGTATTGATCAGAGTAAGAGCACTACTAGGTTTCCATGCTGATCACCAGGAAGACAACCAAAAACTGCTGTCTTCCTACCACAGGTTGGAAACATGCCTCCATTTGCTCATTAAACATTTTACTTCCTTCCTGTGCCAGAGCTCTGTGTTAGGCTCGGTCCTGAAATTTATTTGGCACCTGCAAAGGCCCAGTGATAACTCTTGGCAACCGAATCAAAATGACACAGCTGCACAATTCCACTGGCTCACTCCAAAGGTAAAATAGAAATTGAGCACCTGGAACCTATCTAGAGCCTGCCTTTGGGCCCTGACGTTTGGTAACTGCGCCCCACCCACTGACTCTCAACCTCTGCAGCGCTCTAGCCCAGAGCGCCCCTCGGCCACCCGCTGGCACACCTCTTACCCCAGGGGAGGCGCGCGCGCGCACGCACACACACAAACACACAAGCACACAGCAGCCTTCCTCGCCCACCTGCTGCCCGCGCGCACACACACACACACACACGCAAGCACACACCAGCCTTCCTCGCCCACCTGCTGCCCAGAGGCCGACGACGCATGCACCAGCAAGGACAAGCCCAGTCTTTTCAAGCGACACCTGTCGCCCGGCCTGTTCCGTGCGGAGGGCGCGAGTCTCACGCTGTCTTTTAAATGCGTCACCCAAATCCCCACCCCTACCCGTAGCAGGCGTTCCGCACTCCTCCCAGTGGTTTGCATGTGCACTGGTGCTTTCCTTTTAGGACTTAGGGGAACTCCAGGGGTAATAACCACAGACACTTCCTCTTAATCAGTGGCCTGGCAAACCCGCTCGGGGATTTCCATGACCCAAAAGCATGACTTTTAACCGTGGCCTATCTGCGCGGCATTTACTGAAAGACATTTGCTTCATTGCTCGTGGGCCAGAGGAAATCTTGATAACAACCCATACAGAGAGGACGGTCATTGCTCAGCCTGCCTGGAAAAGGTCAATATGCCCTATTCACCCTCCATCTGCCATACACTTTACACGTAAAAAGGTTCGGGTTTTCAATCTTCTACTATAGCTGCAGAAGTCCAGCATTAAAAAAAAAAAAAAAAATCGAAACTTTGTGAAATCTTTCTATTTATTTTTACTTTTTGTTCTGATCAAGAAAGTAAGAGGTGAAAGGAAATGTAGGGGTATGTGAAAAAAATCATGCAGTTCTCCTTTGCAGTTTATTTTTACCATTTTAAAGATTGAAATTGCTTTGTTAATTTTCTGTATTGAAATACTTTTTGTTTTGTTTGGTGAGTTTTGGGTTTTTTTTTTAATAAGTAGGGTAGAGTTGGCTACTTAAAAAAATCCCTCCTTTATAGCCTTTGATTTCACAGGGCAGGTTTCTGAGTTGCAGTGCCATTCTCAGGGAAACCTGACATCTTCGAGTCTAACTGCACTGCCATATTTTCCTCAACGTTCTCTAAATAGTAACTTTAAGCAACTTTATCTGAGAGCCATCCGTACCAGGGTAAGAGATGGATTTGGGAGAGCTCATCTGATTTTCTGTCTTTCAGTAGATCAAAGACAGTTACCAACCAGAGGCAGAGCCCATAAAGATTATTTGGTACTTCATCATTCTGTGGAAACAGCATCCAGTGCATTCTGCACACAATGGACTGAGCTGAGGCATCTTCTGGTTTAGGTGGACTCAGCTGTCCATAGCAGCTGAAGTTCCAGTTGGAATTATTTCAGAAAGACTAAGTGTATTTATCATATGGAGACTTTAATCCACATTTGAGTCTGCTTCAATCAAGACTTTCTAAGCCATTTTCAACTCACTCCTGAGATTATGGAAAATAATTTGTGAGCCTTACACATTTTTGATTATGTACTCACCAGAAGAATTTCAAAAAGCTCTGCATTCCCTTGCCCATTTTTAACTTAACATTAAAACATAAAGCTCTTGTACATGTCAATAATCTACAAAATGTAAACATAGATATTTTTGGAAAAAATTGATAGAGCGCTCTTTTAAATGTATTTGATGGATCTTAATGCCATAGTAATTTGACATACATGATCATCCATGAAGAAATTATCAAGACATCTTTAATAACTGAAAATATTTTATCATTGCCTTTTGTCATTGAACATTCCAATTCCCCTACAGAATGTTAATACATGTTTATACTGAACATCTTTTATGATCTCTCTGTCACATATCTCTGAAACAAATACATATTATAAATTGAAATCCATTTTTTTCTCTGGGATCATAAGGATCTAAATGTTAAAAAAAAAAAAAAAAATCCTCTTTGGCCAGGCATGGTGGCTCACGCCTGTAATACCAGCACTTTGGGAGGCAAAAGTGGGTGGATCATCTAAGGTCAGGAGTTCAAGACCAGCCTGGCCAACATGGTGAAACCCATCTCTCCCAAAAATACAAAAACGAGCCAGGTGTGGTGGTGCACACCTGTAGTCCCAGCTACTTGGGAGGGTGAGGCATAAGAATCACTTGAACAGGGGAGGCAGTGGTTGCAGTGAGTCAAGATGGTGCCACTGCACTCCAGCCTGGGACAGAGCGAAACTTCATCTCAGAAAAAAAGAAAGAAAAATCCTCTTTGATTACATTATCATTGATATTGTTTTCATTACTTTTAAAATGTAATTGGTCAAGACAATATAAAAATATTGTAAATGTTGGCCGGGCGCGGTGGCTCAAGCCTGTAATCCCAGCACTTTGGGAGGCCGAGACGGGCGGATCACAAGGTCAGGAGATCGAGACCATCCTGGCTAACACAGTGAAACCCCGTCTCTACTAAAAAACATACAAAAAACTAGCCAGGTGAGGTGGCGGGCGCCTTAGTCCCAGCTACTCAGGAGGCTGAGGCAGGAGAATGGCATAAATCCAGGAGGTGGAGCTTGCAGTGAGCTGGGATCCGGCCACTGCACTCCAGCCTGGGTGACAGAGCGAGACTCCATCTCAAAAAAAAAAAAAATATATATATATCTATATAGTAAGTGTTAATAACTATTACAAATACAATTTAAGGGGGTTGCAGCTTGTATTTTAAGCAAGTGTTTCAAGTGTGCAGTCATGAATATTACCTATAGCTATAATATGTTAGGGTTCAGCACAGATTCTGTTCCTTTTTTTCATTTCTACACATTATAAATGCTGTAAACCCTATTTCACAGAAATAAGTAGATAAGTAGATAGGCCCAGAAGAAACATTATTATGGCAATTTTTTCACAATTTAAAAAATATGTTTTATATTTCAAAAGTCATTTAGTGATCTCTAATCAAAATATGTAATTACTTATCAGTAGACAACTCAATTTTGTTGAAATTGGTGGTTTAGAAACCACTGAACTTTTGGTACCCAGGTAGGGTTGACAGAGTTAGCAAATTAAAACAGAGAACACCTAGTTAAATTTTGATTTAATATAAATAATGAATGCATTTCTAGTATATGAATGTATTGTGCAATATTTGGTACCTATCTATACTAATAAATTATTCATTAGTTATCTGAAATTTAGATTCAATTTGGTGTTCTGTATTTTACCTGGCAACCCTATACCCAGATATTAGAGTTATTCATTTTCTCAACACTCATGCCGATCAATTATTTCAAATCATCCAGGAGGCTTCGACACCCAGAGAAATATACCATTTAAAACTCATGGTAGGTGAGAGGTAAGCCTGTTTTTTAAGAGAAGACAGAGAACCACTGTGAAAAGGGAGATGAGAAGACAAAACAACCCTGGCAACCTTCACAGTTCTTGTTTTCAAGCAGATCAGTTTTAGGAGAAACTACATATGAAAGTTGAGAGTCAGGCTATTAATTCCTTAAAACTATTTGAGCTCCCACCTCCCTGTTGGTAAGTCTTTGTAAAAACCCAGGGGCACACTTACCCCAATTTAAAGACTATGGCTGGCCAGGCACATTGGCTCACACCTGTAATCCCAGCACTTTAGGAGGCCAAGGTGTGTGGATCACCGGAGGTCAGGAGTTCGAGACCAGCCTGGTCAACATAGTGAAAACTCATCTCTACTAAAAGTACAAAGATTAGCGGGGCATGGTTGCGGGTGCCTGTAATCCCAGCTACTTGAGAGGCTGAGGTAAGAGAATTGCTTGAACCCCGGGAAGCAGAGATTACAGTGAGCTGAGATCTCGCTACTGCATTCCAGCCTGGGAGACAGAGCAAGACTCCACTGCCAAAAAAGTAAATAAATAAAAACAAATAAAGACCATGGCTTATGAAATCCTTGAATTGACTGAGTCCCACGGTTTTCAAACTGGTCATGAGAGCTAGGGTCAGGCCTACTAGGTTGGAAGCAAATTAACATGTCTCCTTTGCAACATTTTGCACAATTAAAAAAAAATAGTTTCTCTAGATAAATGTGTCTGGGCAAGCACTGTATGTATTTGCTCACTGCGTTATTCTAGTACTAGTAGAGTGTCTGCTCAAAGGTGCTCAGTAAACCTTTGTTTACTGACTAACAACAATGGAGCCAATCTATCCAAACTATCCACTTAGGCTTTCTCTATTCTAAACCTGCATCCATATCTTTAATGGTGTAACATACCTTGCATTTTCTTTCTAACTCTTTGTATATCTCACATACTTTATAACAAAAGCTCCTCTTTTCCCCTCAGCATCTAGCTGTTATCCTTGCACAGGGGCCATGCTAATCTTCTCGGTATGGTTCCAATTTTAGTATATGTGCTGCCAAAGCAAGCGCAGCCTAAATGTATTTTCTCTCCAAATACTCTTTTATTTTCTTCCAAGCCAGTGAATTCCAAGCTCCAAATACTCTTTTCACAACAGAAATACACAAGGAAACCTTTGAGGAAAGTGACAAGATAGACACATACTGTATAGCCATTACTATCTTCAGTTTTCTAGGTCTGTTTGTTTGTTTGTGGTTTTGTTTTTTCATTTTTATTTTTTTGAGACAGAGCCTTGTTCTGTCACCCAGGCTGAAATGCAGTGGCACAATCTCAGCTCACTATAACCTCAACCTACTGGGCTCAATCCATCCTCTCACCTCAGCCTCCTGAATAGCTGTGACTACAGTCATGGGCTACCATGCTTGGCTAATTTTTGTATATTTTATAGAGACAGAGCCTTGCCGTGTTGCTCCAGCTGGTCTTAAACTCCTGGGCTCAAGTGATCTATCTGCCTTGACCTCCCAAAGTGCTGGAATTACAGACATGAGCCACCACACTTGGCCTCTCAGTTTTCTAGTTTTTTTTCTACTGTCAGTGTATGAGCAAAGTGTGAATGACAGAGTTTTTCACCCCATTCCTGGCTTGGAACTCTGACAATCCCTGAGAGCGATATGCTTTCAGTATCCTATTATTAAATAATCAATTTAAAAGTATGTTTCCCTTGGGGGGAATTATTATTAAAAATATTTTTTCTCTGGAGGCAATTTCACATAATGTTGTAACAACTTTAGTTGTAGCCTAATGCTTTTTCACTGTAAGTTTTTAGATTTTTATGTATAAAGAAACCCAGGAATCTAGAACTGAAAGTGAAAGTGAAATCTAACAGGGAACATGCTGTTCTGATTCCAAAGTAAATCTGAGATTCCTTGTAAATGTTGAGAATTTCCTGGTCTGTTGATAACTTTATAACATCTTGCAAATAAAATACAATTAGATCAGCCTTGAATGAGTGCTAAAGACTAAATTTACAAAGAAACCTCCTCTAATGTAAAGCTGTAGTCAAGATGATGCAGTTTACCCCTCACAAATGGTGGCTTACTTTATTTTATACTGATAGTACTCTAATAAAATATAATTGATATCATGTAAAGTACACAGATATTAAAAGTGTGTAGCTTTATGATTTTGACAAATGAATGTACTCAGTTAATAACCATCAACCAGATCAAGACCAAGAACACCTTCCATTACCTCAGAAAATTCTTTCATGCCCTTTTCCAGTCAGTACCAAGCTACAATGCCCCCACCACCCCTCCCCCTCCCACAATCACTGTTATGATTTATCACCCTAGATCTCATTTGTCTGTCCTTGAACTTTAAACAAATGAAATCATATAATGTGTACTCATACTGGCTTCCTTTACTCAACATGTTTCTTAGTTTCATCAATATTGTAATGTATATCAGTGATTTGTTCTTTTTATTGCATAGTCGTATTCCACTGTATAAATATATCATAGTTTCTTTTTTTTTCTCTTTTTGAGATGGAATTTTGCTCTTGTTGCCCAGGTTGGGGTGCAGTGGCACGATCTCGGCTCGCTGCAACCTCTGCCTCCCAGGTTCAAGCGATTCTCCTGCCTCAGCCTCTTGAGTAGCTGGGATTACAGGTGTGCACCACCACGCCCAGCTAATTTTTTGTATTTTTAATAGAAATGTGGTTCATCATGTTGGCCAAGCTAGTCTTGAAGTCATGACCCCAGGTGATCCACCGGTCTTGGCCTCCCAAAGTGCAGGGATTACAGGTGTGAGCCACTGTGCCTGGCCTACTATAGTTTATTTTTCCATTTTCCTGCTCAGGTACATTTGTGTTGTTACCTGACTCAATCCCTTGTGAAAAGAACCTATAAACCTTTTTTTTTTTTTTTTTTTTTTTTTTTGAGACAGAGCCTCACTTTTTTGCGCAGGATGGAGTACGGTGTTGCCATCTCAGCTCACTGCAACCTCCACCTCCCGGGTTCAAGTGATTCTCATGCCTCAGCCTCCTGTGTAGCTGGGACTACAGACTCGTGCCACCACACCCAGCTAATTTTTTGTACTTTTAGTAGAGATGATGTTTCACCATGCTGCCCAGGCTGGTCTTAAAGTCCTGAGCTCAGGTTACCTACCCACCCTGGCCTCCCAAAGTGCTAGGATTACAGGCATAAGCCACTGTGCCCAGCCCAGAACCTATAAACATTTTAGATTTTTGTTTGTTTGTCTTTAATAATATAGATGAGGTCTCACTATGTTGTCCAGGCTGGTCTCAAACTTCTGAGCTCAAGCTCAAGGGATCTGCCAACCTCAGCCTCCCAAAGTGCTGGGATTACGGGTGTGAGCCATTGTGCCCGGACCATGTTAGTTTTTCTTTTGGTGAACCTATGAATTCTTCCTGTTGGCTAAATAGCTGGATATGGAATTGCCATTGGGTAGCTGTATGTTTTATTTTTATTAGAAATGGCCAAAAGTTTTACAAAGTCTTTGCACCATTTTACACTCCCACCAGCAGTGTATAAGAATTCTAGTTGCTACACATCTTTCCCAAGACTTAGTATTGTGAGCCTTTTTAAGTTTAGCTCTTCTTTTGGGTATGTGGTGACATCCCATTATGCTTTTAGTTTTTCTATCCCTGTTAATTAATGATGTTGATTATATTTTCATATGCTTCTCAACACTTTAGATATCATCTTTTGTGAGGTACCTGTTCAAATCTTCCTCCAATTTTTAAATTGAATTGATTGACTTAAGGGAATTCCTTATCTTCCCTGGGTTGAGTCCTGTCATTGACATGTGCATTGTGAACAGTTTCTCCCCATTTGTGGCTTGTCTCTATTCTTTATTAATACTTTCCTTTGATAAGTAGAATATTTTAATTCTGTGAAGTCCAACTTACAATATTTTTATATTCAGTGTGTTTTATATCCTGTTTAAGAAACCTTGGCCTATCCCAAGATTGTGAAGATTTTCTTTTAGAAGCTTTGTGGTATTCACTTTTATATTTAGGACTATTGAAATGTAAAAAGGGCCAGGTGTGGAGGTTCATGCCTGTAATCCCAGCACTTTGGGAGGCCAAGGTGGGTGGATCACGAGGTCAAGAATTCAAGACCAGCCTGCCCAATATGGTGAAACCCCATCTCTACTAAAACTACAGAAATTAGCCAGACATGGTCGCACGTACCTGTAGTCCCAGCTACTCCGTGGGTTGAGGCAGAAGAATCGTCTGAACCTGGGAAGTGGAGGTTGCAGTGAGCCGAGACCGCCCCACTGCACTCCATCCTGGGTGACAGAGCAAGATTCTGTCTCAAAAAAAAACAAAAAAAAGTGGAAAAAGTTCCCTTGTCCCCCTCGCAGGGCTTGCAACAGGGAGAATGGCTCACTTCTTCAGTGCCCCGCTGCTCAAACCTCTAGGGGGAGCATGCAGACGGGCAGGCTATGGGGCCCTGACCCTACGGCAGTGTCTAGGGGTGAATGTTTATAGCTGAAGGCCTAGTGGGCATGTGTTACAGGGTGCTCTTTTAGGTTAGCCATCCATAGGCGGCTTATGTTAGCTCAATTAGACCCTTGCCTTTTCGCAAAGACAGCTTTCTGTATCTCAGGGTTCTTTCCTTTCTGTACCAGAAGAATAGGATCACATGTGGGGTTGGAGAATGAGTGCAAGGGTTTATTGAGTGGAACTAGCTCTCAGCAGATAGGGGAGCCAGAAGAGAAATGGTTTTCCCCTGGAGTCGGGCAGCTCGGCGGACTTGGGCTCTTCTCTGACTGTCCCAGACGAACTTCGTGTGGTTCAGTGGTCAGTGGCCTGGCAGCCTCCTGGTGTGCTCCTATGCCAGTGCTTTCCTCTTGACGTCCAGCCGCCTGTGTGTCTGCCTGCTCGGGTCTTGGACAAACATTGGAAAACAACACAAGATCATTCAAGTCAGTATCTTCTACTTCTTTCCACAATTCCATAAACTGGCATCGATCTAAAGTATTTCCATATATATATTGCACAACTTTCATAACTGTATCCACTATGCTTTCCATGAGCCTGATTCAGAACACTGAGCACAAATGTTTTCAGTATGTATTTATGATGGATGGATGGAAGGAAGGAAGGAAGGAAGGAAGGAAGGAAGGAAGGAAGGAAGACATCAATCTCTTGTTTTAAAATTTCATAAATTCATAACTAGCTGAAATTCTTCTTTGACAATATTAAAGGTTCAAATATTTCTATACCATGAGTTTGACCTTTTAGTTTACAACTTGGCAACATTTCATAAATTTGGAAGTTCTTTGAGATGAAATATACCCAAAGTATTAATTGGGCATGACTTATCTAAAGGTGAAGGAAAACACTTGCAGTTTTTCAAAATTTTAATCAATTAACTTGATATTCTTAAAAAGGGCTTGTAGGCTATGGGCAATTGTTTGGTGGCATAATTTGAAATATCTTACTTTTTGTGAAATATCATTTTTACTCTTTTCCTAATAATTTTCTAACAATTTCCATAACTATAATAATAATGTATTTTACCATGTCCCCATGGTTTTCTTTTGTATGCCAGAATCCAAGCCATTTAATCACCGCCTAAAGTTACAAGCCCAGATCCTGTTAAGCATAATTTTTAAAAAAAATTTGGGGGAGTTGGGCACAGTGGCTCATGCTTGTAATCCCAGCACTTTGGGAGGCCGAGGAGGATGGATCACCTGAGGTCAGGAGATGGAGACCATCCTGGCCAACGTGGTGAAACCCCATCTCTACTAAAAATACAAAAATTAGTCAGGCATGGTGGTGCATGCCTGTAATCCCAGCTACTCAGGAGGCTGAGGCATAATTACTTAAACCCAGGAGGTGGAGGTTGCAGTGAGCGGAGATCGCCCCACTGCACTCAAGCCTGGGCGACAGAGTGAGACTCTGTCTCAGGAGGAAAAAAAAAAATTGAAACAAGGGTATGTGAAGTGAAGCTGCACCAAACCAGCAACTACAGTTGCCGCTGTTCTAGCTTCAGTTTTGCGATGTTTCCCTTGGCCAAAAACACACTAAATCATTTTTGAGTTTGAAGCATTTAGCAAATAACAACAAAGCATAGCCACCAGAAACATACACCTGATTGCTATGCCAAATACGGTAATGCTGTGTTAGCTAGTGGAGCTAATTTCTGTATCACTGTGTGGACATAACAGCAACATAAATTGGAAGATAGTGGACCCCGCCCCCTTGTTGGTAGAATCTTACTCCAAATGATGGAATTTGGAAATGGAAAGATAAGTAATCATCCCAGCTGGTATAATACTGAATTGTTTCAAAACCAACCCATAATTGATGCGAAGTAAAAGTACTGTGAACCCATTAAAATATGGCAGTATTGAAAAAATAAAGTACATTTAAAA
This sequence comes from Theropithecus gelada, assembly GCF_003255815.1. NCBI lineage: Eukaryota > Metazoa > Chordata > Mammalia > Primates > Cercopithecidae > Theropithecus > Theropithecus gelada. The sequence continues at coordinate 94,231,322 of NC_037682.1, read as the reverse complement.
CCTTCAAAAATATTTTTTTGTTAGAGATTTATTTCAGATTTCAGGTGACTAACTTAATCTATTCTTTTCAATTATTTTTGACTGTTGAGAGGAAACATCAAACTTGCTATGTAGTGTCTGAAAATATCTCTAATATTGTCTACTTTAATATCTTTAAAAGTTTGTACACAACAAGCAAACAGCTTTTTTGTTTTGCTCTGCCACAACAAATTGCAATTCCCATTCATTGCAAACTTCAAGACATACTTTCTTCCAGTCTTTTATTTTCTTTACTGTTTCTGGTTGTAGTACTGGTAGGCTCTGCATTGCCATTTGATTCTACATCACTAGTATGTTTTAGCTTTAAACTTAAATTTTTTCCCATACTTGCTTTTAAAATTAGAACAAAATATAATTCTGTTATAATAATAAGCATTTTTATTTAATTATCAGTTACAATTTATATAGGTATCAATTTAACTTGTGAAACCTGTGTAAAACACTCAAATAATCATGTTACAATGTTACATGGGTGCATAGGAAAAATCACTTAAATGATTTTGTGGACACCAACTAGACTGGTGTTTATATGACATGACACACATGTGCACAATGCACAGAACAATGTCACAATGACATTTTACATGATGCAACAGTAAAAGTGAAATGTAGCCCTATGAAACCAATGGAGTTGTATTAATGCACAAATATCTTACATTGGTTCAATTTTAATTTAAATATAAATAAAAATTACACTGAAATTTAAAAATTTATTTTCTCAGTGGTGCTAGCCCCATTTCAAGTGCTCAAATACCCATGTGGCTAGTAGCTATCATATTTAACACAACAGCTTTGTGCCATACATGATTGGTCCTGGCTTGCTTTTGAATCCTGACTTTGATCTTCTCATTGTTTGCCGTGCGTTGGACTCTCGACCCTTCTTCTGGTGGAGGTTAGCTCAGACTCGTTGCCCCTCACTGTTCTCAATTAAATCAGACTATCGTGTTCTCGTTTCAGCTTTTCTGGTCCCTTCCTGTAGCAGCAGCTACTTGGTTAGTGCTTCTCCTAGACCAGCGTGACTTCTCTGCAAGGTTGGTGGAGTAGGATGGGGCAAACATTATTAAGAAGGAAACAGAGGTCAGGATTAAGGAGGAGGCTATTACAAAGCAAATGGAAGTTCTAAATAATTCTTTCTTGTCTTGGACAAAGACTTTCAAAAACATTGCAGAAGATATTACTTAAGCACAGACGTAATTATTTTTGAAAATCGCACAAAATAGTGGAAGAACTGAAAATGAGCCAATATTCTAATTTTCAAAAAGGAGAAGAAAGAAGATTCTGCAGACAATTTAGACTGAAGGCATTTATTAACCATCTTAAGCAAGATCCTAGTATGAATCTGTCAAAGAGTGCCATGTGAACTTTTAGATAGCGAAGTAGTGGTTGCCAGGTGATAACTTGCATTCATATGAAACAATTTGGGCCCAACACACCCACTTCCTGTTTTGATAAGCCGATGAGACTGGTGGTAAGGCTGCAGATGTTTGGATTTCATTAAAACACTTGGCAAGCCTTTCACAATATTTTTGTGGTAAAATAGACACAAACAGGTGGAATGATAGTATCACATTGCATCTGATGTTCAATCCAACTGGATATTTGTTAAACTGGTTCTTTTCTCCCTGTAGAAGATTTGGACAATGTCTCTGGACAGGGTCTGATATCAAATCTCTCCTTAAGATTTAGTGAATATGATTAAGAGTAGATTGGCTGAGGACACTGGGCATCGTTTTTATAGGTAGCAGGAATCTCTGGCTTGATAGCCAGTAAATTGGATAATAGTCTCAGAATTCAAGCAGATCCCAATAGTTCAGATTTGTGGTTTAAATGTATCTCATCAGGGCATCCAATAGCTCAAGAATGGAATTGCAGAGATGTGATTCGCAGTATAATTTGTGTTTACCTGAAGTCATACCAGCTTGGGGTGGGGCAGGGTACGGGGAGTATATACAGTTCCATTACTGGCCATCTACCTCTTCCCCTCCCTCCCTCCACTCCCCCTCCCCCCTGCTCCCACAGCACACTGAGTGGCTCTCAGTGAACGGCTTGAGTTGGTTTTGAAACAATTGTTTCAGCATTCAAACAATTCAGTATTATACCAGCTGGGATTACTAATCTCACTATTCATTTGAGGTGGGACTCAGCCAACAGGGGGCAGGTTCCATTCTCTTTCAACTTTTGTTGCTGTTTATGTTCACACAGTCATACAGAAATTAGCTCCAGCAGCTAATACAGCATTACAATATTTGTCACGGCAATCAAGTGTATGTTTCTGGTCTCATCTGCTGCTAGCACTGATCTGGCGTTAATGCCTTGTAGCCTCTGCCCTGCCAGTGGATGCAGGTTGTTGCTGTTGCTCCCACTTCTACCTGGGCAAGCTCCAGCAGATCCTTGGTCCCACTGCCACTTGATCACACTTAAGTTGTAAGAAAGAAGTGCTTAACTGATCCCACCACAGTTAAGAAGTGCTCAATTTCCACTATGCAATGCGGAATGATGATCTTCAAAGGTAAAAACTGATTTTTTGCTGAAGAAGCATTTCTATTCTAGAGGACAGAAATGGAAGTTGGAATCTGCAGCTGTCTGGCTGCTTTTCTAGTCCCCCCACATTGCCCTGAATATTGATAGTGGAGTGCCTTGGGGCTTTTCTCATTGCCATTTATACTCATCATCTGAAGAAAATTATAAGCTGTACACTTATAAATTTATATCTATAGTCCATATTTCTACACTGAGATTTATTTTCCTTTTAATTATTTGCTGGTATAGTATACCTAAGTGTGTTTCAGTGTAACCATCTGGCATCATAGTTATCTTTGTTTTTTGTTTTGTTTTGTTTTGTTTTTTGAGACGGAGTCTCGCTCTGTCACCCAGGCTGGAGTGCAGTGGCCAGATCTCAGCTCACTGCAAGCTCCGCCTCCCGGGTTTACGCCATTCTCCTGCCTCAGCCTCCCAAGTAGCTGGGACTACAGGCGCCCACCACCTCACCCGGCTAGTTTTTTGTATTTTTTAGTAGAGACGGGGTTTCACCCTGTTAGCCAGGATGGTCTCGATCTCCTGACCTCGTGATAGCCAGGATGGTCTCGATCTCCCGAACTCGTGATCCGCCCGTCTTGGCCCCTCAAAGTGCTGGGATTACAGGCTTGAGTCACCACGCCCAGCCCATAGTTATCTTTTATTCATCTAGAATTTGTACCCACTAGAAGATAAGTCTAATGAGAGCAAGGACTTTGTATCCTCAGAACATAAAGTAGTACCTGCCACTTAGTAGACTCTTAGTACATATTTAATGAAAAGTTTAGTTCAATATTAAGAATTTCTTAACCACAGAAGTGTTCACAAATGGAAAGGACTTGCCGGGGATATTGAGCAATACATGCAACTAGTAACCAGAAACAGGGAGGAAACTAAAAGAGATTCTATATTTTATTTGCATGAAATGTGACTATTATAGGATTAAAGGTACAAATTTAGTTGAATTTTTCATAAGCATAACCAATTTCTCTCTCCATCCTCCAATTCTTTTTTTCCCCATATATGTTCTCTCTCTCTCTCTCTCTCTCTCACACACACACACACACACACACACACACACACACTTTTACATAACCTGGATGCTGCTACTTGGAAACCATCCTGCCCCTTGAGATCTTGGTTGCCTTGAGCTCAAGTTGCATGACCTGGCATGCCAAGATTTCTATGAATTACTGAAAATTTCTGTGGTCCATAATCCCCTGAGCCTCAAGAATGTTCATCTATGTTATCACTGACCAACCAGCACCAACATAGATGTGAAACCCAGCCTTTGCATAATTTTCCACCAGCCAAAGTATGTAGATTCTACAGAATCAGTGGGGTCGATCATATCACTTACTGCCCACAATGACTTGCACATTTCTAGGAAGTCCTTTGTAGACTCTTTTCCTCCAGTGTTCCATCCAACTTCTTTCTTCTTCCTCTTCCCCCTCTCCCTTCTCACCTCCTCCACTGACCCCTTTTGTCCCCCCTCCTCCTCTTTTATCCTCTTATCTTTTCCTCCCCTTCCCTTACCTCAACTTTCTCCTTTTCTCATCTTTAAATCACATTGAAGAACACTAATTTTTTTTTCCTCTGTAAAGCACTGTCCCAATCTACACCCAGGCTTTGGTATCCGCCATTTATCTGACATTTACCTATCAAATGCCTCTATTCCAAATAAAGATTATTCTTTACCCACAAACAATTGTGGTGCAAAGTATCAATATGATTTTTTAATTGCCACTTGGTACATCAATAACACATTTTGACCTCAGTACATATATGTCAGTCTTTACTCCTGTTTAATTGTTACTCTTTAGCCTGAATTAACACTAAGAAACCTAATACTGGAATTAATCCATATATGGTGATATGGATTAGATGTTGCCTCCAACCTCATGTTGAAATGTAATCCCCAATGTTGGAGGTGGGACCTAATGGGAAGTATTAGATCATGGGACAGATCCTTCATGAATGGCTTAGCACCATCTCCTTTGTAATGAATGAGTTCTCACTCTGTCAGTCACCTGAGATCTGGTTGTTTAAAAGAGCATGGCACTTCCTCCCACTCTCTCTTGCTCCTCTTCTCTCCATGTGACATCTTGGCTCCCATCACCTTCTGCCATGATTGTAAGCTTCTTGAGGCCTCATCAGAAGCAGATGCCAGCGCAATGCTTCTGGTAAAGCCTGCAGGATTGTGAGCCAATTAAACCTTTTTTTCTTTATAAATTACCCAGCCTTGGGTATTTCTATATAGCAAGGCAAGAATGGACTAACACAGAAAATTGGTACAGAGGAGGAAGGCATTGCTAAAAAGACACCTGAACATGTGAAATTGGCTTTGCAACAGAGTAAGAAACAGGCTGAAAGAGTTTGGTGGAGTCAGAAGAAGACAGGAAGATGAGGGAAAGTTTGAATGGTTGTGACCAAAATGCTGATAGAAATATGGAAAGTGAGAGCAAGGCTGACAAGGTCTCAGATGGAAATGAGGAAGTTATTGGGAACTGGAGCAAAGGCCACCCTTGTTACACCCTAGCAAAAAAGCTTGGCTGTATTGTGTCCCTGCTCTAGGAAACTGCAGACATCTGAACTTAAGAATGATGACTTGGCCGGGCGCGGTGGCTCAAGCCTGTAATCCCAGCACTTTGGGAGGCCGAGACGGGCGGATCACGAGGTCAGGAGATCGAGACCATCCTGGCTAACACGGTGAAACCCCGTCTCTATTAAGAAATACAAAAAACTAGCCGGGCGAGGTGGCGGGCGCCTGTAGTCCCAGCTACTCGGGAGGCTGAGGCCGGAGAATGGCGTAAACCCGGGAGGCGGAGCTTGCAGTGAGCTGAGATCCGGCCACTGCACTCCAGCCTGGGTGACAGAGCGAGACTCCGTCTCAAAAAAAAAAAAAAAAAAAAAGAATGATGACTTAAGGTATCTGGCAGAAGAAATTTCGAAGCAGCAAATTATTCAAGATGTAGCATGACTGCTTCTAACAGCCTACTTCAGATGCAGGAACAAAGAAATGACTTAAATATAAGTTGGAACTTATATTTAAAAGGGAAGCAGAGCATAAAAATTTGGAAAATGTTCACCCTAGCTCTGTGGTAGAGAAAGAATCCAAGCAGGCTGTGGACCAACCACTTGCTAAAGAGACTGGCATAACTAAGAGAGCCAGTTGCTAATATCCATGACAATGGGAAGAAGGCCTTAAAGACATTTCAGAAATCTTTGAGGCAGCCCCTCTCATTACAGGCCAGAGACCTAGGAGGAAAGAATTATTTCATTGCTGCCCTGCTTAGCCTTAGGACACCGCTCTCTGCATCCTAGCCACTCCAGCTCCACCCATGGCTCACAGGGCCATAGGTACAGCTCAAGCTGCCACTTTGGAAAGTGCAAACCACCGTAAGCCTTGGCAGCTTCCACATGGTGTTAAGCTTGCAGGTGTAGAAAATGCAAGAATAAAGGAGGCTTGGCAACTCCCACCTAGATTCCAGAGGATATATGGGAAAGCCTCAGTGCCCAGGCAGAAGCCTGTAGTAGGGACAGAGTCCCTACAGAGAAACTGTACTAGGGCAGTGCTGAGAGGAAATGTGGGTTTTCAGATTCTACAGAGTCCTCAGCAGGACACTGCCAAGTGGAGCTGTAGGAAGAGGGCTACTACCCTCCAGACCTGAGAATGGTAAAGCCACCAGCAACTTGCAAGCTCAGCATGAAAAAGCCACAGAAACTTAACTCCAGCCCATTAGAGCAGCCACGAATTGCATTCTGTAAAGCCATAAGGGCAAAGCTGCCCAAGGCTTTGGGAACCCACATCTTGTACCAGTATGCCCAGGATACAGGACTTGGAGGCAAGGGAAATTATTTTGGAATTTAAAGTTTAATGCCTACTCTGCTGGGTTTCAGACTTGCATGGGGCCAACTGCCTCTTTCTTTTGGCTGATTTCTCCCTTTTGGAATAGAATGTCTACCCAATGCCTGTACCACCATTGTATCTTGGGTATAAATAACTTGTTTTGGTATCATAGGCTTGTAGGTAAAAGGAACTCAACTTGAGTCTCAGATGTGACTTTGGACTTTTGATTGAATTAATGCTGGAATGAGGTAAAGCTTGGGGGACTGTTGGAAGGGATTATTGTATTTTATAATGTGAGAAGGACATGAGATTTGAGGGGCCAGAAGGGGAAGGATATGGTTTGGGTGTTAGACTCCTCCTAATCTCATGTTGAAATGTAATTCTCAATCTTGGAGGTGGGGCCGAGTGGGATATATTGGATCATGGGGGCAGATCTTTCATGAATGGCTCAGCACCATCACCTTCATGATGAGTCGGTTCTCACTCTGTTAGTTCACCTGAGATCTGGTTATTTTAAAAAGGGCATGGCATTTCCTCCCTCTCTCTCTTGCTCCTGTGCTTTCCATGTGAAATGCTAGATCCCAATTGCCTTCCAACATGATTGTAACCTTCCTGAGGCCTCACCAGAAGCAGATGCCAGCACTATGCTTCCTTGAAGCCTGCCGAACCATGAGACAATTAAATCTCTTTTCTTTATAAATCACCCAGCCTTGGGTGTTTCTTTATAGCAACACAAGAATAGACTAATGCATATATTAAGTGAATTCTTATTTAGAATAGTTATAAAAAATTAGACATTAAAACCATCTTACTGAGACTTGTTTTTCAAGATGGCCGAATAGGAACAGCTCCGGTCTGCAGCTCCCAGTGTGATCAATGCAGAAGACGGGTGGTTTTTGCATTTCCAACTGAGATACTTGGTTCATCTCATTGGGACTAGTTGGACAGTGGGTGCAACCCATGGAGGGTGAACCAAAGCAGGGTGGGGCATCGCCTCACTGGGGAAGCACAAGGGGTCAGGGGATTTCCCTTTCCTAGCCAAGGGAAGCCGGGACAGATTGTGCCTGGAAAAACAGAACACTCTTACCCAAATACTGCACTGTTCCCAAGGTCTTAGCAACCGGCAGACAAGAAGATTCTCTCCTGTGCCTGGCTCAGTGGGTCTTACACCCACAGAGCCTTGCTCACTGCTAATGCAGCAGACTGAGATCAAACTACGAGGTGGCAGCCTGGCTGGGGGAGGGGAATCTGCCATTGATGAGGCTTGAGTAGGTAAAATAAGTGCCCGGGAAGCTCAAACTGGGCAGAGCCCACCACAACTCAGCAAGGCCTACTGCCTCTATGAACTCCACCTCTGTGGGCAGGACATAGCTGAACAAAAGGCAGCAGACATCTTCTGCAGACTTAAACGTCCCTGTCTGACAGTTCTGATGAGAGCAGTGGTTCTCCCAGCATGGTGTTTGAGCTCTGAGAATGGACAGACTGCCACCTTAAGTGGGTCACTGAACCCTATGTAGCCTAACTGGGAGACACCGCCCAGTAGGGGCCAATAGATACCTCATATAGGCAGGTGCTCCTCTGGGACGAAGCTTACAGAGGAAGGATCAGGCAGCAATATTTGCTGTTCTGCAATATTTGCTGTTCTGCAACTTCCACTGCTGATACCCAGGCAAATGGGGTATGGAGTGGACCTCCAGCAAACTCCAACAGACCTGCAACTGAGGGACCTGACTGTTAGAAGGAAAACTAACAAACAGAAAGGAATTGCACCAACATCAACAAAAAGGACATCTATACCAAAACCCCATCTGTAGGTGACCAAAATCAAAGACCAAAGGTAAAGGGATGGAGGAAGATCTACCAGGCAATCGGGGGGGAAAAAAAAAGCAGGGGTTGCAATCCTAGTCTCTGATAAAACAGACTTTAAACCAACAAAGATCAAAAAGAGACAAAGAAGGCCATTACATAATGGTAAAGGGATCAATTCAACAAGAAGAGCTAACTATCCTAAATATATATGTACCTAATACAGGAGCACCCAGATTCATAAAGCAAGTCCTTAGAGACCTACAAAGAGACTTAGACTCCCCCACAATAATAAAATAAAGACTTTAACAACCCACTGTCAACATTAGACAGGTCAACGAGACAGAAGGTTAACAAGGATATCCAGGACTTGAACTAAGCTCTGCACCAAGCAGACCTAACTGACATCTACAGAACTCTCCATCCCAAATCAACAGAATACACATTATTCTCAGCATCACATTGCACTTCTTCCAAAATTGACCACATAGTTGGAAGTAAGGCACTCCTCAGCAAATGTAAAAGAACAGAAATTACAACAAACTGTCTCTCAGACCACAGTGCAATCAAACTAGAACTCAGGATTAAGAAACTCACTCAAAACCACTCAACTATATGGAAACTGAACAACCTGCTTTTAAATGACTACTGGGTACATAACGAAATGAAGGCAGACATAAAGATGTTCTTTGAAACCAAGGAGAACAAAAACACAATATACAGAATCTCTGGGACACATTTAAAGCAGTGTGTAGAGGGAAATTTATAGCACTAAATGCCCACAAGAGAAAGCAGAAAAGATCCAAAATTGACACCCTAACATCACAATTAAAAGAACTAGAGAAGCAAGAGCAAACATATTCAAAAACTAGCAGAAGGCAAGAAATAACTAAGATCAGAGCAGAACTGAAAGAGATAGAGACACAAAAAAACCCTCCAAAAAATCAATGAATCCGGGACCTGGGTTTTTGAAAAGATCAACAAAATTGATAGACCGCTAGCAAGACTAAGAAAGAAGAAAAGAGAGAAGAATCAAATAGACACAATAAAAAATGATAAAGGGGATATCACCACCGATCCCACAGAAATACAAACTACTATCAGAGAATACTAAAAACACCTCTATGCAAATAAATCAGAAAATCTAGAAGAAGTGGATAAATTCCCTCCCTGGTTTAGTCTTGGGAGAGACATACACCCTCCCAAGACTAAACCAGGAAGAAGTTGAATCCCTGAATAGACCAATATCAGGCTCTGAAATTGAGGCAATAATTAATAGCCTACCAACCAAAAAATGTCCAGGACCAGACGGATTCACAGCCGAATTCTACAAGAGGTACAAAGAGGAGCTGTTACCACTCCTTCTGAAACTATTCCAATCAATAGAAGAAGAGGGAGTGCTCCCTCACTCATTTTATGAGGCCAAAATCATCCTGATACCAAAGCCTGGCAGAGACACGACAAAAAAAAAAAAAAGAGAATTTTAGACCAATATTCCTGATGAACATCGCTGCAAAAATCCTGAATAAAATGCTGGCAAACCGAATCCAGCAGCACATCAAAAAGCTTATCCAGCACGATTGAGTTGGCTTCATTCCTGGGATGCAAGACTGATTCAACATATGCAAATCAATAAACGTAATCAATCACATAAACAGAACCAAAGACAAAAACCACATGATTATCTGAATAGATGCAGAAAAGGCCTTTGACAAAATTCAACAGCCCTTCATGCTAAAATCTCTCAATAAAATAGGTATTGATGGGACATATCTCAAAATAATAAAAGCTATTTATGACAAACCCACAGCCAATATCTAACTGAATGGCCAAAAACTGGAAGCATTCCTTTGAAAACTGGCATAAGACAGGGATGCCCTCTCTCACCACTCCTATTCAACATAGTGTTGGAAGTTCTGGCCAGGACAATCAGGCAGGAGAAAGAAATAAAGGGTATTTAATTAGGAAAACAGGAAGTCAAATTGTCCCTGTTTGCCGATGACATGATTGTATATTTAGAAAACCCCATTATCGACCGGGCGCAGTGGCTCATGCCTGTAATCCCAGCACTTTGGGAGGCCGAGATGGGCGGATCACAAGGTCAGGAGATCGAGACCACCCTGGCTAACACGGTGAAACCCCATCTCTACTAAAAATACAAAAATTAGCCAGGCGCGGTGGCAGGCGCCTGTAGTCCCAGCTACACGGGAGGCTAAGGGAGAAGAATGGCGTGAACCTGGGAGGTGGAGCTTGCAGTGAGTGGAGATCGCACCACTGCACTCCAGCCTGGGTGACAGAGCGAGAATCCATCTCAAAAAAAACAAAACAAAACAAAACAGAAAACCCCATTGTCTCAGCCCAGCATCTCCTTAAGATGTTAAGCAACTTCAGCAAAGTCTCAGGATACAACATCAATGTGCAAAAATCACAGGCATTCCTATACACCAATAAAAGACAAACAGAGAGTCAAATCATGAGTGAACTCCCATTCACAATTGCTTCAATGAGAATAAAATACCTAGGAATGCAACTTACAAGGGATGTGAAGGACAACTTCAAGGAGAACTAACTACAAACCACTGCTCAACGAAATAAAAGAGGACACAAACAAATGGAAGAACATTCCATGCTCATGGACAGGAAGAACAAATATCATGAAAATGGCCATACTGCCCAAGATAATTTATAGATTCAAAGCCATCACCATCAAGCTACCAATGACTTTCTTTACAGAATTGGAAAAAACTACTTTCAAGTTCATATGGAACCAAAAAAGAGCCCGCATTGCCAAGTCAATCCTAAGCCAAAAGAACAAAGCTGGAGGCATCACGCTACCTGACTTCAAACTATATTACAAGGCTACAGTAACCAAAACAGCACGGTACTGGTACCAAAACAGAGAACAGAGCCCTCAGAAATAATACCACACAACTACAACCATCTGATCTTTGACAAACCTGACAAAAACAAGAAATGGGGAAAGGATTCCCTATTTAATAAATGGTGCTGGGAAAACTGGCTAGCCATACGTAGAAAGCTGAAACTGGATCCCTTCCTTACACCTTATACAAAAATTAATTTAAGATGGATTAAAGACTTAAATGTTAGACCTAAAACCATAAAAACCCTAGAAGAAAACCTAGGCAATACCATTCAGGACATAGGCATGGGCAAGGACTTCATGACTGAAACAGCAAAAGCAATGGCAACAGAAGCCAAAATTGACAAATGGTATCTAATTAAACTAAAGAGCTTCTGCACAGCGTAAGAAACTACCATCAGAGTGAACAGGCAACCTACAGAAGGGGAGAAAATTTTTACAATCTACCCATCTAACAAAGGGCTAATATCCAGAATCTACAAAGAACTTAAACAAATTTACAAGAAAAAAATCAAACAAACCCATCAAAAAGTAGGCAAAGGATATGAACAGACACTTCTCAAAAGAAGACATTTATGCAGCCAACAGACACATGAAAAAAGGCTCATCATCACTGGCCATCAGAGAAATGAAAATCAAAACCACAATGAGATACCATATCATGCCAGTTAGAATGGCAATCATTAAAAAGTCAGGAAACAACAGGTGCTGGAGAGGATGTGGACAAATAGGAATGCTTTTATACTGTTGGTGGGACTGTAAACTAGTTCAACCATTGCGGAAGGTAGTGTGGCGATTCCTAAAGGATCTAGAACTAGAAATACCATTTGACTCAGCCATCCCATTACTGGATATATACCCAAAGGATTATAAATCATGCTGCTATAAAGACACATGCACACGTATGTTTATTGCAGCACTATTCAGAATAGCAAAGACTTGGAACCAACCCAAATGTCCATCAATGATAGACTGGATTAAGAAAATGTGGCACATATACACCATGTAATATTATGCAGCTATATAAAAGGATGAGTTCATGTCCTTTGTAGGGACATGGATGAAGCTAGAAACCATCATTCTCAACAAACTATCACAAGGACGGAAAACCAAACACTGCATGTTCTCACTCATAGGTGGGAATTGAACAATGAGAACACTTAGACACAGGGTGAGGAACATCACACACAGGGGCCTGTCATGGGGCGGGGCGATGCGGGAGGGATAGCATTAGGAGATACACCTAATGTAAATGACGAGTTAACGGGTGCAGCACACTAACATGGCACATGTATACATATGTAACAAACCTGCAAGTTGTGCACATGTACCCTAGAACTTAAAGTATGATAATAAAAAAAAAGACCAAAGGTAAATAAAACCACAAAGATGGGAAAAAACCAGAGCAGAAAAGCTGAAAATTCTAAAAACCAGAGTATCTCTTCTCCCCCAAAGGATTGCAGCTCCCTGTCAGCAATGGAAGAAAGCTGGACGGAGAATGACTTTGACAAACTGATAGAAGTAGGCTTCAGAAGATCGGTAATAAACTTCTCCCAGCTAAAGCAGCATGTTCAAACCTATCACAAGGAAGCTAAAAAATTGAAAAAAGATTAGATGAATGGTCAACTAGAATAAATAGTGTAGAGAAGACCTTAAATGACCTAATGGAGCTGAAAACCATGGCACGAGAACTTCATGACGCATGCACAAGCTTCAATAGCCAATTTGATCAAGTGGAAGAAAGGGTATCAGTGATTGAAGATCAAATTAATGAAATAAAGTGAGAAGACAAGTTTAAAGAAAAAGAGTAAAAAGAAACTAACAAAGCCTACAAGAAATATTGGACTATGTGAAAAGACCAAATCTATGTTTGATTGGTGTACCCGAAAGTGATGGGGAAATGGAATCAAGTTGGAAAACACACTTCAGGATATTAACCAGGAGAACTTCCCCAACTTAGCAAGGCAGGCCAACATTCAAATTCAGGAAATACAGAGAACACCACAAAAATACTCCTCGAGAAGAGCAACCCCAAGACACATAATTGTCAGATTCACCAAAGTTGAAATGCGGGAAAAAAATGTTAAGGGCAGCCAGAGAGAAAGGTCGGGTTACCCACAAAGGGAAGCCCCTCAGACTAACAGTGGATCTCTTGGCAGACACCCTACAAGCCAGAAGAGAGTGGGGGCTATTATTCAACATTCTTAAAGAAAAGAATTTTCAACCCAGAATTTCATATCCAGCCAATTTCATAACCAGAAGTGAAGGAGAAATAAAATCCTTTACAGACAAGCAAATGCTGAGAGATTTTGTCACCACCAGGCCTGCCCTACAAGAGCTCCTGAAGGAAGCACTAAACATGGAAAGAAACAACCGGTACCAGCCACTGCAAAAACATGCCAAACTGTAAAGACCATCGATACTAGGAAGAAACTATATCAACTAATGGGCAAAATAACCAGCTTACATCATAACGGCAGAATCAAATTCACATATAGCAATATTAACCTTAAATGTAAATGGGTTAAATGCTCCAGTTAAAAGACACAGATTGGCAAACTGGATAAAGAGTCAAGACCATCAGGGTGCTTTATTCAGCAGACCCATCTCATGTGCAGATACACGCATAGACTCAAAGGGATGAAGGAAGATCTACCAAGCAAATGGAAAGCAAAAAAAAAAAAAAAAAAGCAGGGGTTGCAATTCTAGTCTCTGATAAAACAGACTTTACACCAACAAAGATCAAAAGAGACAAAGAAGGCCATTACATAATGGTAAAAAGATCAATTCAACAAGAAGAGCTAACTATCCTAAATATATATGCACCCAATACAGGAGCACCCAGATTCATAAAGCAAGTCCTTGGAGACCTACAAAGAGACTTAGACTCCCCCACAATAATAATGGGAGACTTTAACAACCCACTGTCAACATCAGACAGATCAACAAGACAGAAGGTTAACAAGGATATCCAGGACTTGAACTCAGCTCTGCACCAAGCGGACGTAATAGACATCTACAGAACTCTCCACCCCAAATCAACAGAATATACATTCTTCTCAGCACCACATCACGCTTATTCCAAAATTGACCACATAATTGGAAGTAAAGCACTCCTCAGCAAATGTAAAATAACAGAAATCACAAGAAACAGTCTCTCAGACCACAGTGCAATCAAATTAGAACTCACATGAAAAAATGCTTACCATCACTGGTCATCAGAGAAATGCAAATCAAAACCACAGTCAGATACCATCTCATGCCAATTAGAATGGCGATCATTAAAAAGTCAGGAAATGACAGATACTGGAGAGGATGTGGACAAATAGGAACGCTTCTATACTGTTGGTGGGAGTGTCAATTAGTTGAACCACTGTGGAAGATAGTGTGGCAATTCCTCAAGGATCTAGAACTAGAAATACCATTTGACCCAGTGATCCCATTACTAGGTATATAACGAAAGGATTATAAATCATGCTACTATAAAGACACACGCACACGTATGTTTATTTCGGCACTATTCACAATAGGAAAGACTTGGAACCATCCCAAATGTCCATCAATGATAGACTGCATTAAGAAAATGTGGCACATATATACCATGGAATACTATGCAGCCATAAAAAAGGATGAGTTCATGTCCTTTGTAGGGACATGGATGAAGCTGGAAACCATCATTCTCAGCAAACTACCACAAAGACAGAAAACCAAACACCAGATGTTCTCATTCATAGGCAAGAATTGAACAGTGAGAACACTTAGACACAGGGTGGGGAACATCACACACTGGGGTCTGTCAGGGGGTTGGGGGCTGGGGGAGGGATAGCATTAGGAGAAATACCTAATGTAAATGATGAGTTGATGGGTGCAGCATACCAACATGGCATACATATACCTATAATAAAGTATAATAAAAAGTATAATAATTTTTTAAAAAGCATCTGACCATTTTAACTTTTGAGGTAAATGGAAATTAAGTGACTTACTTTTTTTTTTTTTTTTTTGGCAGAGTCTTGCTCTGTCGCCAGACTGGAGTGCAGTGGCATGATCTTGCTCACTGCAACCTCTGCCTCCTGGGTTCGAGCAATTCTCCTGCCTCAGCCTTGCATGTAGCTGGGATTACAGTTGTCCGCCACCACGCCCGGCTACGTTTTGTATTTTTAGTAGAGACAGGGTTTCACCATGTTGGCCAGGCTGGTCTTGAACTCCTGACCTCAGGTGATCCACCCGCCTTGGCCTCCCAAAGTGCTGGGATTACAGGTGTGAGCCACCGCGCCCGGCCACTATTCGTATAGATAGGAATGAATTTAATTCCCTCCTCCTCTGTGAGAGCTATCTTTTTGAAAAAAAAGTAGTTTATTGTCTTTACTGGTTATAAAATTAACACATACACAATCGTAAGATTAGAAAATATGGACAATTAGGATAATGAGTATGATAGCTAATAGTTTTTTAGTATCCATGATGTGTTCAGCACTCTTTTAAATGCTTTACATATAGAAATATGTTGAATTTCTCATGTTACCCATGAGGTAGGAAATATTATTGCCACCATTTTGCTGATGATGAAACTGAGAGGTATGGAAGGGCTAAGTTTTTTTCTCAAGGTTACACAACCAGATAATAAGGATCACAAATAATCACATTATCTAGAGACAATCATCATTTCAGTGAATATCTGCCATGCTTTTCTGTATCATATCTTTATTTAAATGAGACATTAAATGACAATTTTGTAACCTGCATTTTTTTTAGTCTGTCTTATTTATTTGTTACTCAAAAAATCTTATTTTTGACTAGATTCAGACTTGGAAGTAGAAGCTCGCAGAGAGGACAGTCTGCGTCTCTTGTCAATCTGTTCTTGGTGCTTCTCTTTAGCTTCCTTCATTCTCTTGGCCAAAAGTTTAGCATATTCTGTAGCCACTTCCTTATTTTTCTTAATTCTGTGTTTCTTCAGAGCAATACGCCACCGTTTGTGCCGCAGTACACGTGGAGTAAGTAACAAGATACTGAATCTTGGGTGATTTGGTCCTAGGTTTCTTACCTTCTTTGTTTAACAGCTTTCTTACAACACACTGGTGGACATCATCATATTTAGAGAGACTGAAAAGTTTGCAGATTCAGCTAGCTCTTTCGGGCCCGAGGCAACAAGGCACCATACTATCAGTCAGTCCAGGAATATCCTTCTCTCCTTTTTTTTACAATAACCAAGTAGAGAATGCTCAGATTGGAATCCACAATGCAACCACAAGCAGATTTTCACTTTCTTTTTCCAGTTCTCCTTGGTCTGTAACATGAATGCCTTTTATTCAGTAGCAGGTGGACATGGCCATTGGTCAAGACACCCTGATTCATAGGGAAACCTTGTTTGTTGTTCCCACCGCTGATTCAGACCACATAACCCTTCCAGTCTTTACCCAGAGCATCAGCAGCAACTTCTGTGGCCACACGCTTCTCATAAAAAGTATGAAGTTTGTGTCCATTGTCCACTTCAATGAGTTTCTGGCAGCCAGTGGCTGGGAAGGAGATGTTCGGCTTCATCTTGAAGCAGCTGATTGCTTTCAGGGCACCATGAAAAAGAGCTGTAGCCTGCATTTTTAACTTAATAATATTACATCAGCTGGACATGGTAGCATATGCCTATAGTCTCAGCTACTCAGGAGACTGAGGCGGGAGGATTGCTTGAGCCTAGGAGTTTGAGACCAGACTGGGCAATATAGTGAGACCCTGTCACTGAACAATTTTTGTAATTATCAGGGCATGGTGGAGGATGCCTGTAGTCCCAGCTACTCGGGAGGCTGAGGTGGGGGGATTGCTTGAGCCCAGGAGTTAAAGGTTGTAGTGAGCTGTGATCACACCACTGTGCTCCAGCCTGGGCAACAGAGCAATATCGCATCTCTATTTAAAATAATAACAACAATAATATTGCATGGATAGCTTTCCATGGCAATAAACACAATCTTCACCATCATTTTTATGGCCACAGTGTTCCACTATATGAAGTTATGTAGTATAGCCATGATATAGTACTTTAAACAATGTTGAGATGAACATCTTATCCATTCATTTTTTGTTCACCTGTCTGATATTTTATCTTGGTACAAATTTTGAGAAGCATTGTCACTAAATCCAAGAGAATACATCAGTTTATTTTATATACTTGAGTCTAGAGATAACTGTATTTTTTATGCATTATTTTCAAAACTTTTCTAGATTGAATATTAACAATAAAATGGGTAATTAGGTGCCTTCCCATTAGAGAGGAAACAGATTGTTGTATGTTATTTTTTCACATCAAACTACTATCAGTAAATTTGGCAAAAATAAACGGATGAATATATTTCCTCATGAGCTCACTGGGCTTCTTCTCATAGTCTGTCACACTGAAAACATTTAATGGAGTTGTTAGCACCTTCTAGTGGTAAGAAAGCAAAATCTGACAGTGATGGCTCAGGTTTGTATGGGTTGTTTTAAAGTAAAAAAATCCAAACAGGAACAGAAAACCAAACACCACATGTTCTCACTCATAAGTGGGAGCTGAAAAATGAGAACACATGGACACAGGGAGGGGAACGTCATACACCGGGGCCCGTCGGGGGGTGGGGGACGAGGGGAGGGAGAGCGTTAGGACAAATACCTAATGCATGTGGGGTTTAAAACCTAGATGATCGGTGCAGCAAACCACCATGGCACATGTATACCTATGTAACAAACCTGCACATTCTGCACGTGTATCCCAGAACTTGAAGTAAAATTTTAAAAAATAAAATTAAAAGAAGAATGCAAAAAATAAAAATAAAAAAACATAATCTATAGCTTCATGGTATTTTTACTTTTTACTTTTCTTTCGTTTTGTTAATATGACTGCAAAGACTAGGAAAGTCCAAAAAATAAATCAGATATTTTGATGTTAATATGAACATAATTTCATCTTAAGTATGAAACCATGTATTGTAGTTCAGCTCTAAAGGTCAAGATATTTCAGGGAATGTTAGGTGTTTTTTTTAAAAAAGGTCAACTTTTCCCACTGTCTCAGACTTGTAAACACCTACTTAAACTGTAATTGTCTTTGTGGTTAATTACTTTTTTTTTTGGAGACAGAGTTTCACTCTGTCACCCAGACTGGAGTGCAGTGGCCCGATCTCGGCTCACTGCAACATCCACCTCCCAGCAACCTACACCTCCCGGTTTCAAGCAATTCTCCTGCCTCAGCCTCCCAAGTAGCTGGGATTACAGGTGCCCACCATGCCCAGCTAATGTTTATGGTTTTAGTAGATATGGGGTTTCACCACGTTGGCCACTGGTCTCAAACTCCTGAACTCAGATGATCCACCCACCTTGGCCTCCCAAAGTGCTGGGATTACAGGTGTGAGACACTGTGTCCTCCCAAAGTGCTGGGATTACAGGCGTGAGCCACCGCACCTGGCCTGTGGTCAATTACTTTTTATTTAACCTCCAACTCAGCATAATACCACTGACTCATATTTACCTAGAAATGCTAACAGGATAGTATTGTGCTAAATCACATTCATCTGGCAACAAGAATAGATGTGACATTGTACATTTAGTAACAAAAGAAAGAAAATGCGGCCCTATTCAGACGAGAAAGTACTGAAGAAGAATTATCCTCCTATTTTTTCCAATTGCATTCCCTGCACTGAAAGGTACAGCAGATCTCTGTCCTCATCTTATGGTGAGAAAATTTAAAACGCCACTATGAAGATCATCTATTTGACATGATTCAGAACTGTGAACATCATTAATTTGGCTCTTCCCTTATATGACAAGTCTTCCTAAGTTTTTCTTAGTTTCTTAGGACTTCAAGAATGTCCTAAGAGTGTTTCATAGTTCTGAGACTTAGACCTAAGACTATAATAGGGTTATGACCAAGAGGGGATTTGAGTATAAGATCAGTTGTAACTCCTAGCTGTGTCCTTTTGTTTCCAGAATATTCCTCCCCATCAGAAGCTCAGGTAGCCTGAGCTTCTGTTGGCACCACAGAAGCTGCTGTTGGCACCACACCTTCTGTAAAAATAACAAGGTGGCATGCTGAGGAGGCAGTGAGATACCACAGGACACATGAGAAATTCATCCACGTTGGGCTCAAAATAAGCCCTTCCTGGCCGGGCACGGTGGCTCACACCTGTAATCCCAGCACTTTGGGAGGACATAGTATCTCACACCTGTAATCCCAGCACTTTGGAAGGCCGAGGCGGGGTTGATCACCTGAGGTCAGGAGTTTAAGACCAGCCTGGCCAACATGACAAAACCCCATCTCTACTGAAAAAATACAAAAATTAGCCAGGTGTGGTGGGTGCCTGTAATCCCAGCCACTCATGAGGCTGAAGCAGGAGAATCGCTTGAACCTGGGAGACGGAGGTTACAGTGAGCTGAGATCATGCCACTGCGCTCCAGCCTGGGTGACAGAGTGAGACTCCATCTCAAAAAAAATAAAATTTAAATTTAAATTTAAATTAAAAAAAACAAACAAAAAAACCCTTCCTAGCAGAGAAGATGGTAGCAGCATTTACTGGAGAAAATTGGACAATCTACTCCTTCCTTTCTGAAAGCAACTTTTTAGAGGGTGGACAGTTGTTGCTGCACAGAGGTTGCTCATCCTTATTACTGCTGCTGTGTACCTTTCTCTGTGTTCTGGAACTCTTCACTCAACAGTCTTTACCTGAGGCCCTATTCTTGGGGCTGGGGATGCCATGAACAAGACAGGCAAAGTCCTGCCCTCGGTAAGCAGACATTGTAGCTGGGGAGACAGTGCACAAGTGAATAGTGGATATGATCCAAAAGAAAAGACAGTGGGATAGGAAGGAGATAGCAGTGATGATTCTAGAGAGATGCTCAGGAAAGCCCTTCTAGGGAGATTTCATATTTGAGCTGAGATCTGAAATAAGTGAGCCATGTGGGAAGGTCTAGGGGCGGAGAGAACAGCAAGTGTGGAGCCCTGAAGGGGACTGAGCCTAGTGCTTGTGAGGAACAAGAGGACTGCCAGGGTAGCCAGGGGGAGTACAGGAGGTGGGTGGGCAGGCGAGCAAGAAAGGCCATCGAAATAATAGGGTGTTCTCCATGGCAAAGCAAATGTTATAAGACAGTCTCTGAAAAAATGCTGATGGCCAAAAATTTGGACAATCGGTAATAAAATTAATGACAAATGCCACACTGTAACTGAACTGCAATGAAATTTACCTCTAAATGCATCTGGGATTTAGCTTCCCGAAACCAAGGCATATTCTGGAAAATGTTATTAATTCACTCAAGTATGTTTTCAGCACATAGAATATGCTTAGCACCTACTAGTGGATGAAGATACAGTGTGGAGTTCGTAGCATAGCAAGAAAGAAGCACAACAAAGTTCAAATAAATCTGGATTTGTGGATCATGGTGAGTGTCATGGAGAAAGACATCAGGGGGATGGGAGTGAAGAGAACAGGAGAGGTTGGGAGGAACATGCCTTGAACAGGTTGCCAGCCTCCTGTCTGGGGAAGTTGCATCTGAGCTGAGACCTGAGTGAGCATGAGAGGACCGGCGGGAAGACAAGCTTCTAGAGAGTGGGAACATGTGTCGAGACCTGCACTGAGCAAGCGCGGCTGGAGAGGAGTGAATGAGGAGAGAGAAGCAGTAGGAGAGGAGGGAGCCGGGTTTCTCAGCCTTAGCACTGCTGATATTTTGGGCTGGACAATTCTTTGTTGAGGGCTGTCCTGTGCGTTGTAGGATGTTAAGCAGCATCCCTGGTCTGTACCACTAGATGCCAGTAATACTTTCCTCTGCTCCACCCCAAGCTGAAACTACTAAAAAAGGCCCCAAACATTGCCAAATGTCCTCTGGGGGGCAAGAGAAGCACTGGGCTAGAGGCTCAGGCAAGGCCAAGTCAAGCGGAGCTTTGAAGGCCATGATAAGGCACTTTATTCTGAGTCTGATGGTGTTATAGAGGAATGTTATGCTCCCCAAAATTCATATGTTGAAGGCCTAACCACCACTGTGATGGTATTAGGAGGTGGGCCTTTGGGACGTGATTAGGTCTTGAGGGTAGAGCCTTCATGAATGGGAATTAGTGGCCTTAAAGGAAAACACAGGAGAGAGTTTGCTTCCTGTCTTCCTGCTTTCTGCCATGTGAGGATACAGTCAGATAGACATCTGTAAACCAGGAAGCTGGCCCTCACCAAGTTCCAGACCTGCCAGCGCCTCCATCTTGGACTTCCCAACCTGCGAAGCTGCGAGAAACAGGTGTTTGTTGTTTAAGCCACCAAGTCTATGACAATTTGTTAGAGCAGCCTGACGTGACTAAGACAAATGGAAAGTCATGGAAAATTCCAAGTAAGGGAAATACGTGATCCCAAATACACCACAGGTAATTGAACCATGTATTATTATCTTTGAAAGTTCTCTTTCAAGAGTATTGAACCATCGTAGTCACTACTATTTTGACTAGAACCTGCCAGTTCCAGTTTACCCTCAGCTTGTATCTGCCTGCATCCAAATCTTGCGTTAGGTTCTCTCCCTGGAGTAACTTCTGCTGGTTCAGACACAACCACCACCACTGACGCTGTTTTAAGCAGGCAACTGGGGAAGAGTATGGACTGAAACACACTTTGCCTATCTGAAACATGGGGATCTTATCCATCTCAAAGAGCTGTTGCAAGAATAAATGAAAAAAGTGCCTGGCACAGCCTCTGGACATACTGACACTCTATAAGTCTTAGAAGGAAGTAGAACAAAACACTGTGGCAGACACAGAGGTGTACCCCTCAGATCTCCTTTCAAGAAAAAATTTTGCTGCTCAACTGCCAAGAATGCAGTGAGCTGACAGCCTCCGCTGTTACTACCTCCAGAATCTGCCACTTTTTAGCTAAGGTCATGTTCTTCCTGGAGGGGCACCAGGGCCTGGATATTTCTGCAAAGTGCAGGACTCCTCTAACAGGCAATATTGCTCCAGAGCTCTCTGTTGGGGGGCGGGGGGTGGAGACTCAGATCTGTAACGTTGTCTGAGCTTTTCCACCCAATACCGCTTCTCCAGTCTCTTTCATTTTTCATAGGCATTACTTCCCACTAAGCCTCTTGCACTAACTCTGTCTCAGATCTGCTTCCCAGAGGACCCAGCTGATGCATCTCTCTATTTACTTTGCCCCCTGCCTACAACTTTCTTCTTTTTCTGTGCTTCCAGATTGCAGAGTTTTCAGGAAACTCTTACAAGCCTCCTCCTCTGCGTTTCCACAAAATTTTGTTTATACCTTTATTATAGAGGAGGAAAAGGGAACAGTACTTATTGAACACCTGTTGTAGGCCAAGAGCTGTACTGAGGAAATTTTATGTTTGTGTATCCACATTCACTCCGAGTTTTCATACTAGCCTGGTAGGTAGAGCTTAGCATTCTTATATTGTAGATAAAAACTCAGAGTTGCAGTGGTCTATATTCCAGAATAATATTTCATTTCAGTCTGATAAAGGACCCTGCTATTTATTTTCATTATACTACTAAGCATTTAATGTACTTGATTGTACTTTATCTGATTGCATGTCTACTTTGGGGGAGTAGAAATGCCTTAATTGTTTTTATAAACAATGACAGAACCCGGTTCTATGTAATATACATGTAGTAAATGCTTACTGAATGAGTGAATGAATTATGGCTAGATTGGACTTGGATTTACTCTTGTTCTATGTGAAAAGGTGCATTTTGAATAATTGCCAAAATGCATGATAATGAGACTACCACAGGCCTGGATATAGCAGAGCTGCCCAGTTGCTGTTAAATGCTGGGATTAGATCAAATGAAAACCACCGGATTCTATGGAGGCACTAATGGGATTTGCAGCTAGGATGTTTCAGATTTTAAAAACCTGTCACATATGATGAGGAAAATAAGGCCAGGTCAGCTGGGCCTGAGGCCAAATGGAGAAGGAGGTCAGGTTTAAGGATGAAAATGGCAGACCTAGTTGATTTGCAGAAAGCAAGGGATCCTTACAGCTTCTCGGGGAGAGAAACGTAAATGTTAGATGTAAGTCTAGGGAAGGACCTTCTGAGTCTGCTACAACAGATGGAGGTCGGGGGAGGTTGCGGGGTGGGGCCATGGTAACTGCAGGAGCTGGATCATGGTGGGCACAGGATGCAGGTGTTAAGTCTGCTGCAGGAAATTCCTGTTTTTTGGTTTTTGTTTTTTTCTGAATGAACAAATAGCTCAGCATATTATCGTTATTTTTGGCTCCTAAGTTTGAGACATCTGAAAAATCAATTGCTGACGCTACACTCCCACTGCAGTGCTTCACGGCTTGCCCCCCATTTTGTTGACCTGAAAATTTAGAGAGTTGCAATAGAATAGATAATATCTGAGATTATTTCCAAGGAGCAAATGTCATGATTCTCAGCCCCCTAGAGGGCTGGCGGGAAATGAAGGAACAGCCATAACGGGGCAGGATCAGGGGAGTTCAGACATACATGACTGACTTGATCCGGACGAATAGCCACCACCTTCCCCCGGACTTGTGAAAATTTGCAACACAGATCCAGATAAACAGTGCCATCTAGTGGCAACTCTCTTGAGCTCATCCATCCATTTATCCACCAGCCATCCATTTAATATTTGTAACATGTCTACTACGTGCCCGCTACTATTTAACAGTAACAAGAAAGATTCTGAAGGCTCCTCCCTAGTGAAACATTCTAACCAGGGACAGACAAGTCCCAAGTCCCATAGTGGTGGTGTAGACCTCATTAATTGACAGTTGAGATGTTTCCAACTTGGAGGCCAAAATTAAATATAATACACTAAGCTACTTGTTCCCTTTTTTAAGTGAAAATTATCTTGTAATGTAGAGAAGATGAATCCGGGAGTTCCAAAATTAGCCTGGGCAACATAGTGAGACTCCATTTCAAAGAAAGAGAAAAAAAGTAAACAGGAGGTTTTTAAACTCTTATTATCATAGCCTGACTTCATTTTTGATGTTTGCTGACAGTTTTCAAGCCCCTTGCCCCCCAACTTCCTTGTCCTTTCCCCACCTCTGGGTGAGGTGGTAAGAAATCCTGAGTGCTTCCTCCTTTGGCACTGAAAGTGAGTTAAAATCATGCAAGCCTTGGCCAAGTAAGAACCCTACCCTCTAATCACAGTAAAAGCACAGTCCGTCTCCTTTCCCTGCTGTCTCAAGCCACGCTTGGACCTGCTTGGGAGCCACCCTGTTCTCCCCAGAAAGCCTCCATCCATCATGTGATTAATAAAATTAATAACCCTTTTTTCTTTTTTTTTGAGACAGAGTCTCACTCTGTCGCCCAGGCTGGAGTGCAATGGCGCGATCTTGGCTCACTGCAACTTCTGCTTCCTGGGTTCAAGCACTTCTCCTGCCTCAGCCTCCCAAGTAGCTGGGATTACAGGTGCCCACCACCATCTCAGCTAATTTTTTATATTTTTAGTAGAGATGGGGTTTCACTATGTTGGCCAGGCTAGTCTCCAACTCCTGACCTCAGGTGATCCACCGGTCTTGGCCTCCCAAAGTGCTGGGATTACAGGCGTGAGCCATCATGCCCAGCCCATAATTCCTATTCTTATATATGATAATGGAGGTAGTCCTGTCTGTTCGTATGGCATTTCCAAGTTATTTGTCCCATCATAAGGGCCATGGCCAAAACTTCTATAACAAAAGACAGATTAGTAAGAGAAAAGCATAACAAATATATTTAATCAAATAATTTTGTGATGACACAGGAGCCTTCAGAAATGAAGACCCAAAGACCCAGAAAAAATGTTCTATTTTTATTCTTAGGTTTGATAAAGAATGGACAGCCATGTAGAAATGTGATTGGACGAAAGTCAGAGACTAGGGAGGGAAACCCAGCAAGGCCTGTCCGTTCAGATTCTTCTTGGCCTCCCTGTGTAGCATTCTTTCCTCCCTGGCATGAGGCAGGACCCCTCCGGAATGAAGGTCTTCCAGGGAGAAAGGAGAGAGTAACCTTTCTAGATGTTACGGCTCGCTTTGCAGGCAGAGGGATTCAAATTTGTATGACCCAAAGTGGGGAAGAGGAATTATGGTTTCTGTGACTCACCTCAGGGAAGAAAGGTGGATGGGAAACAGGCAGGTGGGAGAAGGTCAGAGAAAGACTTTGCTTCTTTGCTTTGGGGGGTTTTTTGTTTGTTTTTGAGACAGGGTCTTGCTCTGTCTCCCAGGCTGGAGCTCAGTGGTGTGATGTGGGCTTACTGCAGCCTAAATCTCCCGGACTCAAGTGATCCTTGTGTCTCAGCCTCCCAAGTAGCTGGGACTACAGGTAGGTGCCACCCCATTCAGCTATTTTTAAAATTTTTTGGAGAAATGTGGTCTCTCTATGTTACTCAGTCTGGTCTTGAACTCCTAGGCTCAAGCGATCCTTCTGCCTCGGCCTCCCAAAGTGCTGGGATTACAGGCGTGAGCCACTGCCTGAGACTTTGCTTCTTAAACTGCCTCTGAGGCTTTCTAATCTCCTTTAGTTCAAAGTACTCAGAATACAAAAATTAGCCGGGCGTGGTGGTGGGCACCTGTAATGCCAGCTACTTGGGAGGCCAAGGCAGGAGAATCACTTGAACCTGGGAGGTGGAGGTTGCAGTGAGCCGAGATCACACCACTGCACTTCAGCCTGGGTGACAGAGTGAGACTCCATCTCAAAAAAACAAGCAAGCAAAAAAAAAAAAATCAAAGTACTCAGCAGGCCAAAGTGCCATATTTGGGGTATTGTTTCCTGAGCCCCAAGAGATGCATTCTCAAGAACACTAGAAGGTGAAAGAGAACTCCCATTCCTCATCTCTCCCCATGCCAGAATTTTCTCAGATCATCTTCCCCTCACTCCACTCTCCAAGATACCAGAACAAAATAGGTTGCCAAAATACAAAATGCCTTTAATTCTATTTTACTAAAAATACAACCAACAAATATCATATTAAACAATTTGAATAAGTCAAAATGCAGTGACAAATATTTTAAATACATATGTTCAGAAAAAAATACCTTGTGTGGCTTTTTCTTCTTTAATTTACTTTTCTCTATTTCCACATAGAGAAAGTGTCAACCCGTCCCCTTGGAATAGATTTTTTACTATAAAAACTGGCCATCTTAGCTTCCATTCTGTTTTGTTTTTCTTATAGTCTGGGCCCTAGGTTTTTCAAGCCGAATAATAGTAAAGGAAAATGCAGAACTGAATAGAAATCCTAACAGCTGTGCCAGCTTCACTGGCATCTTTCTGGCTATTTAGCTCCATATTCCTGGAGTTCAGAACAACCAAAGTTTTGCTATTTAAAAGTCCATTGACCCTCTTAGGAAGATTTGGTCCCATTGGCACTTTTCTTTGAGACAGAGTCTGGCTCTGTCACCCAAGCTGGAGTAGTGATACAATCTCAGCTCATTGCAACCTCTACCTCCTGGGTTTAAGTGATTCTCCTGCCTCAGCCTCCTGAGTAGCTGGGACTATAGGCCTGCACCACCATGCCTGGCTAATTTTTGTATTTTTAGTAGAGATGGGATTTCACCATGTTGGCCAGGCTGGTCTGGAACTCCTGACCTCAAATGATCCGCCTGCCTTGGCCCTGGGATTACAGGAGTGAGCCACCATATCCAGTCCCCTACTGGCACATTTTAATGTGCTAATGTTTATCCATAAAATGAAAGCTTGCTTTAAAATCAGGTTTGTGCCATTAGTCAACGATTTCAAGATCAAAATTTAAATAGTTTATTTAAATAGAAAACATATGAAAGTAGATATATCTGTTTACTATTCTTTGCGTGTTGGGTTTACTATCCTGTAACTTCGATATTTTACTAATTAAGGCTCTCTGAGTTGCAAAAAATGACCTGTGCCAGCTTCAGCAAACCCCAAAGCACAAATTAATCAGAATGATGTAGGTTTCCCTTGGAGTAAGCAAGAAGCAGAAACAGGGGGCTGCATCAAATAGCCTCAGGCCCTGTAACCCCCTATTTACATTTGTAGTTCAACATTCCAGGCTCTTTTAAAAAAATGATCTGATAGGCCAGGATCAGGATTCATCCATAGACCAATCACCCGTAGCCTCTGGGCAGTCTGCTAGGAATGTCCCAGCTGTTGGCAGTTCCTGGAAAGGGAGGAATGATTCTGAGCAGGGTGTGCAACCCAAGATGCACCTGCCGCATGCACTTCGACTCATTTTCATGACATTCCTCCTCACGGTACAGATAAATGATGTTGCTCAAGTCCAACACCTACTTTTCTGCAAATGTAATCCTCAGGCTTAACTCAGTTAATGGAACTAAATGCCTATGATATGTGCAAGAAGCTACATATAAACAAGTATAAAAAGGCAGAAAAAGGTATCCCCATTTCATGCTATAACTTCCAAAGAGTTTTGTGGTTTACATGTAGTTTCATACTGACTTCTCAGTAAAAAAAAAAAAAAAGATCTATTTTCCTGATATGAGAGACTATGCCAGCACTTTATACCCAGAATCTTTGATTATCATAATAACTCTGTGTAGTACACTGAATAGTATCCCAGAAAAATTCACATCTACTTGGAATCGCAGGATATGACTGTGTTTGGAAATAGGGTTATTGCAGATGCGATTAAAGTAAGAATGGAGAGTTCATACTGGAGGGGGGTGGGCCTCAACTCCAAGGAAATCGTCACTATAAGAGACAGAAGAACACACACAGACACAGAGAAGATGAGGCAGATTGGAACGAAGGGCCTACAAGCTAAGGAAGGCCAAGGACTGCCAGAAACCGCTACAGACCCAGAGAGGCCTGGAGTGATTTCTGTCTCAGAGCCTCTGGCAAGGAAGCAACGATGCTGATTCCTTGATTTTGGATTTCTGGCCTCCTGAACTGTGAGAGAATGCATTTCTATTATTTTAAACTACCCAATTTGTAGTAATTTGCTATGGCAGCCCTGGAAATCCAATACAATCCACAAGGTAGATATCCTTAAGTAATTTGCCCAAGTTAGGCAGCTACTATGTCAGTGACTACTAGTCATCTACCTATTACCACCCTTTCCTTTTTTCTTACCAACAGAGAAAAGTTTTATTTGGGTTGGCAATATGCCCACCCTAATTACTACTTTTTCCAGCCTACTCAAAGTCACTGAGAGAGAAGCAGAAGTCATTGGGAAGACTAAATAGAGGAAACTGAGTTTTTTCTCCCAACCCAACACAGACATCATGACTGAGCTCCCATAGCCAGGAAAAAACTTTAGAATAGAAATCATATTCTATTTTTTTTCATACAGGGTCTCACTGTCATCCAGGCTGGAGTGCAGTGGTATGATCCCAGCTCACTGCAGCTTTGACCTCCTGAACTCAAGCAATCCCCCACCTGAGCCTTCCGAGTTCCGAGTATCTAGGACTGGAGGCTCGCGTCATAACTCCTGGTTAATTTTTTTTTTTTTTTTTTAAGACGGAGTTTCATTCTTGCTGCCCAAGAGTTTCACTCTTGAGCAATGGCGCGATCTTGGCTTACTGCAATCTCCGCCTCCCAGGTTCAAACGATTATCCTGCCTTAGCCTCCCAAGTAGCTAGGATTACAGGTGCCCATCACCAAGCCCAGCTAATTTTTTGTATTTTCAGTAGAGACAGGTTTTCACCATGTTGGCCATGCTGGTCTTGAACTCCTGACCTCAGGTGATCCACCCGCCTCGGCCTCCCAAAGTGCTGGGATTACAGGTGTGAGCCACTGTACCTGGTCTAATTTTTTTTTTTTTTTTTTTTTTTTTTTTAATTTTTGAGACGGAGTCTCGCTCTGTTGCCCAGGCTGGAGTGCAATGGTGTGATCTCGGCTACCACAGCCTCCGCCTCTTGGGTTCAAGCTATTCTCCTGCCTCAGCCTCCTGAGTAGCTCAGACTACAGCCATGTGCCACCATGCCTGGCTAATTTTTGTATTTTTATCAGAGATGTAGTTTCACTATGTTGGCCAGGCTGGTCTCAAACTCCCGACCTTGTGATTCACCCTCCTCAGCCTCTCAAAGTGCTGGGATTACAGGCATGAGCCACTGCACACTGCCTTGCTAATTTTTTGTATTTTTAGTAGAGACAGGATTTTGCCATGTTGGCCAGGCTGGTCTTGAACTTCTGACCTCAGGTGATCCACCCACCTTGGCCTCCCGAAGTAGTGGGATTACAGGTGTGAGCCACCACACCCAGCCCCTGAAATTTGAATTTAAGACAATTTTTAACATGTCATGAAATGTTATTCTTTTGATTTTTTTTTCAGCCATTTAAAAATGTATCAACATTCTAGTCAAAACAAAACAAAACAAAACAAAACAAAAAACAGGCAGTAGACTGGATTTGACCTGCAGGCTGTACTCTGCTAACCCCTGCTTTAGACAGATGTACATTTATTCTATTTTTTTCTTAACTTGGTACATTTTTTTAAATGCATACTAATGATGAACTTCTTAAAGTCACAGTGCTGGTTATATTGACCCACCAAAAAAAAGTGGTTGCAAATCATAGTTCCAAAATGTATTTGAGGCAGAAGATTGTTCAGAATAAAAATCACTGAAAAGATATATTTTTAGACAGAACTCCTTTACAATTACTTCTTGATACACAATGGAATTTAACTCTGCACTTATATTCTAATTCTACTTTGACAACGGAACTATTGGAAAAATTTTGGCATATATTTCTCTAGTTTTGGTTTTATATTTTCTCTATAACTTAAAAAATCTAATTATCATTCTTTTTCACGAAGGCACTCAATAAATGCTTTTTGAATGAATGATCCAGTCTGTTAAAACTGAAACATTTGCATTCACCCTGCCTTAGGCAAAATTGTAATGAAAGTTATCTTGAACAGGCACAGCCCGTATTTTTCTCTCTACATGGTATGTCTTCTGTTAATATTGTTTTTAAACCAACCTTTTCCCTTTCCTTCTCTTGCTGAGATCTCAATACCCTTGTGATCCCTTCCACTTTTTATTAAAACCTGTGCTCAGGGTGAATAAGAGTGTTACTCTTGCTATATTGTAAATAACTTGTAGCAGCAAACTGTTTTACTACTCTGTTGGGCTCATTTGCGTTTTAACAGAATGAATGAAGCTTTGTATCTGGCATCTTAATACTCAGGGAACCAACAGGTGGGGAAAGCATTTTTTCCAGGAACCTCAGGTAAACTTCTGCTTCAGAAATCATGTCCCACAGGAAGTCACCTCCTTCGCCTATGAGGAAAGACGACCACGCTGTCACTGGGCGGAATGGTCACAGCTGGCCTGTGGTGGAATCATGCATTGTAACAGGCAAAGGTTCCAATCAAGCCTGTCCTCGCCCTAGATCTGGGGCTGATAGTATTCTACGAGAAGAGCCATAAAATAAGAACAGGAATCATCTGCATTTTGGAAACACCAACACAGAGACCTATTTTGGAAAAAAACAGTGTCTGAAACGGAAAGCTTAGGGGAGACACTTCAAAGAACTCCCTGCTGAAATTTTAAAGCCCCACCACATAAAGAAAAAAGCTTGAAGTGTTTGACTAGCACCTGACAATTTATGTAGAATATCAACTTTCATATCACTAATATTTATATTGCCTAACTTTTATAAGGAACATAAAATATACACATGACTATTCAACCTGCCAAAAAATGATAGCTCGGGACACTGTCATTGGCCTTGGATCATCGCTTGCATTGAGCAACATAATAATTCAGAGCACAGACAGAGTCTCAGACTCACGGGGAATATAAAATTCTTATCCAAGGACAATGTAACCCACTTGCAAATATAACAGTGCACGTGCAATTTGTCGTGTCTCTCTTTCCGCTTTTGTTCATTTGCTCTCCACTAGGGGATGTGATCTCTGAAACTGCTCTTTATGCAGATGGTTTGCAGGGGCTGAGTGAGAGCGGGAGCTGAAAGAGAAACAAGACCTTCGAGTTCTCACATTACATTATACTTTCCAACCGTTTGAAGTTAGTGTAACCCTTCGCTAAGTACTTCGCAAACTTTAAACTATACATCTGTGAAGCTGGGTTAATTTTTTTTTTCTTCACATTACCTTTCACCTACTTTAAAATAAACCACTCATTGTTCAAGAGGGAAAAATCAAATTCGTTTTTCCAAAGCAATCTATAATGGAGTAAAACATTGTTAGAAGGTTTGCAATTAACTAATTTACTGTGCAATAAATCTCAGAGGGAATGTAAGTTAATGAGGAAATCATTTTTGACCTTCAATATTTAGGCTTCTTTTATTATTAACAAAATATAAACTTTTTTAAATTGGAAAAGTATATGAACCTGATTTTTTAAATGTTTGCACCATGGAGAAACATAAAATTAAAGTGAAAAATGAATAGCTTGTTTTCTTGTATATCTGGGTTTGTTTGGGTATTAAAATAATGAAAGCAAACATATGGAAATAAGAAATTTGTTTGCAAATTTATTAGTTTAACTTTAGTTTTAACTCTATTTTCCCAAATTTTATCACTTAGAGATGACAAAAACCATTTTAAATCAGTTTAGAAAGTGTAAAGCAAAGGCCTACTGTGTTCCAGGCATGATGTTAGATACCAGAGGTGATATGAGGATGGAATGACCTGGAATCCTTAACTCTATAATAGACATTTGTATAAAATAAAATGGAAACTTCATATCTTGGCTGGTAAGGCCTTTAATGATCTTCTTTGCCTGGTTTCCACTGCTTTATCATACACACCTTGTCCTGCAGCCATACAAAATTATTTTTAATTCTCCAAACATGCCAGACCTTCCCAAGCCTTTATGCCTTTGCAAATACAGTTGTGTCTTGGTATCCGTCGAGGTTTCAGGACACTCCACAGATACCAAAATCCAAGGATGCTCAAATCCCTGATATAAAATGGTGTAATATTTGCATATAACTTACATACATCCTCCTGTACACTTTTGTTTGTTTGTTTGTTTCTGAGACAGGGTCTCACACTGTCATGCAGGTATGATCTCGGCTCACTGCAACCTCTGCTCCTGGGTTCAAGTGATTCTCGTGCCTCAGCCTTCCAAGTAGCTGTGACTACAGATGTGCATCACCATGACTGCTTGCCTCAGCCTCCCAAAGTGCTGAGATTACAGGTGTGAGCCACCATGCCTTGTCTCTCTTGTATACTTTAAACCATTTCTAGATTACTTATAATACATACTACAATTTAAATACTATATAAGTTGCTGCTATACTATTGTTTAAAAAATAATGAAAAGAAAGTCCAGGCACAGTGGCTTACACCAGTAAACCCAGCACTTTGGGAGGTTGAGGCGGGTGGATGACCTGAGGTCAGAAGTTCAAGACAAGCCTGGCCAACATGGTGAAACCCCGTCTCTACTAAAAATACAAAAATTAGGCTGGGCGCAGTGGCTCACGCTTGTAATCCCAGCAATTTGGGAGGCCGAGATGGGCGGATCACGAGGTCAGGAAATCGAGACCATCCTGGCTAACACGGTGAAACCCCGTCTCTACTAAGAAAACCCAAAAAAACTAGCCAGGCGAGGTGACAGGCGCCTGTAGTCCCAGCTACTCGGGAGGCTGAGGCAGGAGAATGGCGTGAACCCGGGAGGCAGAGGTTGCAGTGAGCAGGGATCATGCCACTGCACTCCAGCCTGGGCGACAGAGCAAGACTCCACCTCAGAAAAAAAGAAAAAAAAAAAAAAATTAGCCAGGCGTGGTAGCACATGCCTATAATCCCAACTACTCAGGAGGCTGAGGCAAGAGAATTGCTTGAACCCAGGAGGCGAACTGTACTCCAGCCTGGGCAACAGAGCAAGGCTCTGTCAAAAAAAAAGAAAAAGAAAGAAAGAAAGAAAGAAAGAAAGAAAGAAAGAAAGAAAGAAAGAAAGAAAGAAAGAAAGAAAGAAAGAAAGAAAGAAAGAAAGAAAGAAAGAAAGAAAGAGAGAGAGAGAGAGAGAGAAAGAAAGAAAAGAAAGAAAGAGAAAGGAAGGAAGGAAAAAAGAAAGAAAGAGAGAGAGAGAGAAAAATGTCTGTACATGTTCAGTACAGATATGATTTTTTTTTCCAAATATTTTCCATATGCAGGCGGTTGAATGCACAGACGCAGAGCCCATGGATGTGGAGAGCTGACTACTCATCTCTCTACTTACAAGGCCCTTTCCCTTGGAATACTCCATGAAGCTCTAGTCATCTTTCACATATCCACGCAAATCACCACCACCTCTTCTTTAATGACTGCCAGGTCCCTTAGGTAAGTAAAAGTCCTTGGGTCTGCCACACTCAAGCACGCCTATGTAACATATTTCTCACAATGGTTTCTTTTTCTTTTTCTTTTCTTTTTTTTTTTTTTTTTTAGACAGAGTCTCACTCTGTCACCCAGGCTGGAGTACAGTGGCGCAATCTTGGCTCTCTGCAACCTCCGCCTCCCAGGTTCAAGCGCTTCTCCTGCCTCAGCCTCCAGAGTAGCTGAGATTACAGGCACCCACCACCATGCCCTGCTAACTTTTTATATTTTTAGTAGACACAGGGTTTCGCCATGTTAGCCAGGCTGATCTTGAACTCTTGACCTCAAGTGATCTGCCTGCCTCAACCTCCCAAAGTGCCAGGATTACAGGTGTGAGCCACCTCGCCCAGCCCTCACAGTGGTTTCTAATTAGTGATTTCTTTTTCTGTCTGTGGTGAGCTCCTTGAGAGCAGGGGATGGGAATTTGTCACCTTGATATTCTCATTGATTATCCATCATACCTAGCACACGGTGGGCAATATTGAGAGTGCTGTGGAAGCAGCCAGGAATGAGTGACTTCCTCTTTCTGGCTGTAGGGAAAGACTTCCCAGAGAAGCTGACACGTGGCTTTGATCAGGAATTTCTCAGGAAATACCAAGTAAAGAAAATACCATGTGCCAAAGTATGTGCGTTGGTGTGGAAGCAAATGAGGCTCTAAAGTGGGTTGTGACTGGACTGAGAGGTCATTCCTGAGAAGTTCCAGAGTTTGGCAGCAGCATGATGGACACATTGGAAGGTGATGTGATTAGACATAGGGAGAACTGTTAGGAGACTATTCTCATAGTCTACGTAAGAATAGATCATGGCCTATGTTAAGATCACAGCAATGGGAATGGAGAAAAACATTAAGATTAGAGAAGTGTTTAGGGCATAGAATTGAGAATTGATTTGATGTAGGGTTCTGGGATACGTTTTAAGCACTGAGTCATATGATGAGGCTTATACTTTAGAAAGATCACTGGCGGCGGCTGCGTGGAGGGCAGATGGGATTAGAGGTGCAGGCAGAGGAGGAGGCCATGTAG
Organism: Theropithecus gelada; assembly: GCF_003255815.1. Classification (NCBI taxonomy): domain Eukaryota; kingdom Metazoa; phylum Chordata; class Mammalia; order Primates; family Cercopithecidae; genus Theropithecus; species Theropithecus gelada. The sequence continues at coordinate 94,197,012 of NC_037682.1, read as the reverse complement.
AATACTACTCCCACCAGCTCAATTTCAGCCATGTTGTGTGCTAAATAGACTTTGGGGAACCAGCCAGTTGACTGGACTTTTACTTATTACATTGTTTCCATGGAAAAAGTGATTTGAGTCTTAAACTGATTTTCAACCACGTTTTTGGAACATAGCCCATTTGTAATTTGAAACTGGCTGTACTGAGGGATGTGGTATGGTGAGCCAGGGCTTAAAGCAATATGGGTGCCAGTGTCAGTTAACTTCACAATAAGGACAAACAAGTGATGTTGTGTATGTGAAGAAATTACCACTTTTCTGCATCAAATACAATTTGTACTTTTCCACTCCTATTAAGTGATTACTACCAAATTGCTAGTTAGTAGCAACAGAGATCAACTTTCACAACGTTTTCCTTGACTGCCAGTAAGTCCACAAGCTATCTATTTCTCGTAAATAATAAAAAGTATATGATGACAGGAAACATTCATACATGCAACATTCGTATTGTGAGAACAAACGGATGATGATATGGGAAATGAAAATCAGGTGGAAACAGATAAAAGCAGAGGTAACCACTTGAAAGAAAAGTCTTCCATTGCCTTTAGGTTTAAAACAGGAAAAAAATGTCATCAGTGCACAAAACAGTCTCAGGACAGGGAACTTTAATTATATACATTGTTTATAGTTTAAAACTTCAGTTTTCTCTGCAAGATAGATCTTGGCTCAATCATATGGCAATTAATAGTTAGGGATTTTTACATACTGCAAAATACCCTGTCCCACCATAAGATACGTCCCCACAAAACCTGCTGGCCCCAAGGCTAATAACTAGGTTAAGTCACAATATAACCCAGATGGGGTCATGCTGGGTCTGATAAGGAAGGAAAGGAACTGGTACAAAGAGGCTGCAGGTCCCAGCCAGCAAGTACTGGCAACAGCCAGGAGACTATGCGTGGAATTAGACTAAGGAGAGTGAAACATGAAAAGATAAGGGAAAGGATAGTGGATAAGGGAAAGTTAGAGTTTATCAACTCAGAGCAGAATATAGCATTTAACACCTGGAAAAGACCCGCAGAAGTGTCGCAGATAGGCTACTAGGATGACTTCTAGAAGCAGGGAAAAGTGAAGCCCACACTAAGTGAGGTGGACATGCTGGAAAGCAGAAGGTATTAAAAGGCTAAGAGAGGCCTGGCGCAGTGGCTCATACCTGTAATTCCAGCACTTTGGGAGGCAGAGGAAGGCAGATCACTGGAGGCTAGGAGTTTGAGACCAGCCTGGCCAAGATGGTGAAACCCCATCTCTACCAAAAATTCAAAAATTAGCCAGGTATGGTGGTGCACACCTGTAGTTCCAGCTACTTGGGAGGCTGAGGCACGAGAATCACTTGAACCCAGGAGGCAGAGGCTGCAGTGAGCTGAGATTGCACCACTGCGCTTCAGCCTGAGTGACACAGCAAGACTCTGTCTCAAAAACAAACAAACAAACAAACAAACACAATCAGGGGACTATGTTCCATGGCAGGGCCATTTACCCAATAGATATATCAATTTCCAAAGCAACAGAGAAGGTGCTGATGAGAGTGGCGCCAGTATCACTGCCACGGTTTGAATGTGTCCCCTCCAGAATTCTAGTGTTGCCAATGTGATAGTGTTAAGCAGTGAGGCCTTTAAGAGGCAATGAGGCCATGAGGGCTCCTCCCTCGTGAATGGGATTAAGTCTTTTATGAAAGAGGCTTCACACAGCATTACCTTAGGTTGCTCTTCAGTTCTGCCATGTGAAGTCACAGCGTTCTGCCCCTCTGGAGGATGCAGCCTCACCAGACACCAAATCTGTTGGCACCTTGATCTTGGACTTCCCAGCCTCCAGAACTGTGAGAAATAAATGTCTGTTTTTTTATAAATTATCCAGTCTTAGGCATTTTTTTGTAGTAGATCAAATGGACCAAGACAATCACCAATAAGGTCAGTAGGGGCTTTTCTCTCTAGGCCAGGGCTGCTATCAGGAGGCATCATTACAGGATAGAGGTCATTAACAGCCACAGGGTTTTAGGACCCTAAAGCAGAGGCCAGGTGGAAGAGCTTAGCTATTAAAAGGTGGGTATATGCAATTACCATAATGAATGGCATGATCAGAGGGGCAGCCAGAGATGATTGACCTAAAGAGTTATGGAGATGGTTAATAGAACTCAGCCTCCACACAGGCAGCCAGCAAGGGGGAACTCAAGCTATACAATCCAAAGAAATCAAAGATGGATAAACAGGAGGCTGAGAGCAGTTAGTTCAATAAAAAGTCATAATGCTTCTCCAAGTTTCTGAACCTTTTTTTTTTTTTTCTTCCTGAGATGGAGTCTCGCTCTGTTTCCCAGGCTGGAGTGCAGTGGTGTGATCTCAATTCACTGCAACCTCCACCTCCCAGGTTCAAGGGATTCTCCTGCCTCAGCCCCCTGAGTAGCTGGGATTACAGGTGCGTGCCACCACGCCTGGCTAATTTTTGTATTTTTAGGAGAGACAGGGTATCACCATGTTGGTCAGGCTGGTCTTGAACTCCTGACCTCAGGTCATCCACCCGCCTCAGCCTCCCAAAGTGCTGGGATTACAGGCATGAGCCACCATGCCCAGCCCCATTTCTGAACCTTGAGCCAGTTTTTCAACTTTGGAACCCACTAACTAAAAGAGAGGGTATGTCTCCAAGAGGAAGGACCCTGCAACACCATGGCAAGTTTATATGGTAAAGATTCTCCCAGCCCAAGAGACTAGTGGCCATGTGCTCAAATAGCTGCACACTGGAGAAGGGGCATTTCAAGAACCACTGGATGCCAATCTGATTTGAAATTGATACTCAGAGACTCAAAGCAATATCATGAGTCTCCTGTAGAGTGAAGCATATGACAATAAAATAATAAATGGAGTTTAACTTAATTCATAAATGGAATGGCTGTGCATTCCAGTGGACATTCCAATGTCCATTTCCCTACTCCCTAAATGTGTTACTAGAATAGATGTATTCAGCAGAAACCCACGCTGAATCTTTAGCCAGTGAGGTAAGAACTATCCACTAACGTGGTAGCCTAGGGGAAGTTCCTGAAACTACCCTTCCCTCCTCCCTAGCCAAGATACTAAACCAAAAATAGTATCTCATCCACAGAGAAATGGCATACCTTCATAACACTCTTTATGGAAGATAGAAAGGAATGCTATGGAGAAGAATAAATCGGGGAAGGGTGACAGACAGTACTTGTAGGAAGAGAGTTGCCATTTAAAATATAGCAAACAGGGCTGGGCTTGGTGGCTCACACCTGTAATCCCAGAACTTTGGGAGGCCAAGGTGGGCAGATCATATGAGGTCAGGAGTTCGAGACCAGCCTGGCCAACATGGTGAAACCCCGTCTCTACTAAAAATACAAATATTAGCCAGGTGTAGTGGCATGTGCCTGTAGTCCCAGCTACTCAGGAAGCTGAGGCAGGAGAATCGCTTGAACCTGGGAGGCAGAGGTTGCAGTAAGCCAAGAGCACACCACTGCCCTCCAGCTTCAGCAACAGAGTGAGACTCCATGTCAAAAAAAATTAAAAAATTAAAATAAATTTTAAAAAAATACAGCAGACAGGAGGGACTCACTGAGAAGATGACATTTGAGCAAATACTTGAATGTGAGGGCTGGACGTAAAATAAAGAACTTCAAGATCAACTCCAAGGTTTTTGGTTTCAGAATCTAGGAAAGATGGCATCATCATTACTGAGATGTAAAGAAGAGAAGACAAGGCTTTGTTGAGCAGCTAGATACACAAGTCTGTAGTTCAAGGGGGAGTTTTAGGCTGAAGATGAAAAAGGAGATATTAGCATATACTGGTAGGCGGGGTTTAAAGCCATGAGAGTGGGCGATATCAGGAAGAGACTAAGCGTACAAGAGACAAGAGGACTGAACGTTGAGCCTTTGTAATAGGGGAAATGAGGCTGTAATCAAGGGAGAAGAGGATCAACAAGGAATTTTATAATGCTAGAAATAAGATGTTTGCGATGGAAATGTTCCTGTAAAGAGAGGAAATTTGATCATGCAGAAAAGAAAGTGGAAACTGATAGAGTGACATCCTTAGGCATTTGAAGGGATGGGATCTAGAATACAAGTGGAGGTGTTGATTTTAGGAGTGTAAACAGTGTGTGCCTAAAAGCACAAGGAAAAGCAGAGCATATGGGCAAAAAATGCAGGAAGGTGGGTACTTGTGGTATCAGGAGGATATGAACATTCTCTTCTGATTGCTTCTATTCATTCAGTGAAATAGGAAGAAATGTTACCAGCCAAGAGGGCAAAGATGTTTAGGCTTTATACTCTGTGGGATAGAGAACCACTGAAGTATTTTGAGAAGGGCTATAACGTGATCAGATACGGGTCTAATGATCTAGGACTCAAGGTAGTGAAGGGCATGAGATAGTTAGAGCCATTCAGACAGAGGATGATGAAGTGCCTTAATAATGTCAGTGGAATGGGAAGATGTGGTATGGAGGCTTTTAGGAGATTAAATTAACAGATATGGTCAGGTTTCCCAAAATAGCCCCCCACTCTTCATCTCCTTATCTTTATTTATTTTCTGTATAGCACTTACCAATATCTGACAATAAAATCTACACTTGTTTGTAGGTTGACTGTGTCCCTCACTAGAATGAGAGAGAATGTGAGCTGTGTTAGGGTGAAGACTTTGTCTGGTTCACCCTTCTGGCCTTCCACATACAGAAACAGTGATTGGCACTTACTGGAGCCTTAATAAATACATATAGAAACAATGATTGGATGGAAGGGACAAGGTAGAGGTAAGAGTCAAGGATAACTTCAGAGTTCTGGCTGGGGTCATTGGGAAAATGTTGGTTTGAAAACACACAAGTAGCTGGGATTACAGGCACTGGCCACCATACCAGGCCTAACTATGCTAGTTTCATCATTACTGTGAAAGATACGTCTGTGAGTCACTGATAAAGGAAAAGAGGAAATATATCTAGACAAAAAAGATAAATGAAAGAAAAAATTTTGCTGGCGGCCAGGCGCGGTGGATCACGCCTGTAATCCCAGCACTTTGGGAGGCCAAGGAGGGCAGATCACCTGAGGTCAGGAGTTTGAGACCAGCCTGGCCAACATGGCGAAACCGCGTCTCTACTAAAATACAAAAGTTAGCCAGGCGTGGTGGCAGGTGCCTGTAATCCCAGCTACTCAGGAGGCTGAAGGAGGAGAATCGTTTGAACTCAGGAGGCGGAGCCAAGATCGCACCATTGCACTACAGCCTGGGTGACAAGAGCGAAACTCCATCTCAAAAGAAGAAGAAAAAAAATGCCAATTAATAAGCAAAATATATTTTTAAAATTAGAACCATGAGAGGTATGAAAAATGGCTTTCTTTGGCAACAGAGTTTAGAATATACTGGTATTCAACACAGAATGTTAGACCTCTTAAATCCCTTTTGAAACAAGACTGAAGATTAATAAATGCAGGAAATAGTGATATCCCAAAAAGCCATTTAAAACGGACACTAAAGGGAAACCAAAATTTCATAAAGTTTGGATTTCATTTTGAAAAACAATGAAATTATAAAACAAGTATATATTTATAATTCCAATAAATCAAGTATTTACCGTTTTATTGACATCACTTTTCAGGTATTTTTCACTATGTTTGACTTATCATTTTTATAAAAATGTAAATAGGCTTCGCCAATTTTTTTCAAAATGTCTCTATTAATCCTTTGCTAATCTAATCATTCTCTTTGGAAGCACTTACCTTGTCATCATTCTTGTTGATTTTTTTTTTCTTCAGCTTTTAGGTAATTTCCCTAGCAAGATTCCTGTTTGTGCAAAGAACTTGCTATCTCCATTATTACTTTCGTCAGCTTAATGTAATCCTGTATATTTGACAAGATTTGCAATTTCATTTAGAAATCAATTTGCAATGACCAAGAGACTGCTTGCCAGGCAAAGATGTAGACCCAGAGGAGTGTTTGAGGATAATTCTTTATAGTTTCACGCTATGCCTTTAAATGTAGGGATTTGATATTAACTACTCTGATGACCCGGAGCCTCCCAGAGCTGGAAGGAAACTTCCAGCATTTTATCAAACTCTTGTTTTATAACTAAGCCTCAAAGAATGGAAAGAGCAATTCCAGATCACTGAACAAATTAGGAGCAACTCAGGGCAAAATTTCAGACCTACATTCTGCCTCATATAACCACACACAAAAAAGGACTTGGTGCTGACAAGACTCACTCTTTTAGAACTTGCCCACCTGGAGGAACTCTGAGGAGGAGCCAATTAACTCATCCCCACACCAGCTCAGTCACCCATCCCATGCAATGATAGGGCTAGACAGAGAGAACCTGAAGCCTGCACTGAGCACATCTGAGATTAAATCACTGTTCACTGGGTTTAAATAGGGATGACAGCACAGTTATTCGCTAATCCTGCAAACTGCTGTTTCAAAAGCAATGCTCAGGGGTGAATCATTAAAATAAAAACATAACCAGCTCACATATCACCTAACAGGAAATGATGGGAGAGGAACAACCCAACTAACTTGTTTAGGCTTTTAATCCCCCAAATCAGCCTGCAAGCCTGAGCCTGAAGCCTCAGCCCTGCCCAGCTCCACCTGATGAAGCTCTGTCTCCAGAACATCTTCAAGGAGGAGCTGGTCTTAACGCAAGTCTGATAACACTTTTCACTGCCTCCTGGCTTCTTGATCCCGGAAGCTGGGCACGTGGAGGCGAGTGAGAAAGCAAGTTTACAAAGCGGCAGTTGATTAATGTAGGTATAAATGTTTTATTTTTCCAACTGAATAATAAAATTTGGTTTGAAATCAAGCCTGGTTTACAGGAGGGATATTAAAACCCAACTCAATTCTAGTTATAAAGAACTAACCCATCCTTCTAGTCATTTTTGAGAATTCAGAATGACATGGCCTGACGTGAAAAATTCCAAATACTTTAGACTCTAGGGGAATTCTTTGTGTGACCCTCAAATGAAGCTGCTAATAATGAGCTTAGGAGCTAAACTGTGCCTTGCATCGATGTGATCTCTACCCAGAGGAATCTTTCTAAAATCCAAATCACATCATATTCTCTTGCTTAAGATATTCAATGTTCCCTCTCTGCTTCAAGATAAAAATCTATAGCCACTAGAATTTATAATTTAGGAATTCTTTCATGATCTGGCCCCATGATCCAGCTTCACCTTTCCAGAGGGTCTGTACTACTTCCAGCTTCTCCCTGTCCTTGCTCTCATCCTACCTCTCTAACTAGCTGCAACGTGCTCTTCCTCCACAGCCCCCTCTACCTGTCCAACACCCAGCAATTCCACCCTCACAGCACTTCCCACTGCCCGTTTACCTGTTGGTCTTCTCCACTAGACAATAAGCTTCTTGGGGGTTATTTTGCCATTAAATCCCCAGTGTCTGGAAACAGGTAGACCCCCGGTAGCTATTTGCTGAATCAGACTGAATTTGGAAAGAAAAAAGAAAGAAACGAGCACTAATGAATACCTGTCAGAGCTTGGCACATAAACAATATAGATACATCATTCTTTTAATCCTCAGACAACTGTGAAATGTAACGATCATCAACCCCGTTTTGTGAATAAGGAAACTGAATCTCGAGAGTCCAGTCACTTGAGCAAGGTATATACAGGAGGTAGTACAAAATTGTCGCTAAGTCGGCCAATGCCCTCTGCAGCAGCCGAGCGGCGCTGCCTCCTGACTACCGGAGATGCCTGGGGCTGCCAGAGCTCGCTGAGCAGAGATCCAAGCTCCGGGCCCAAGTACAGGCAGGTGTTCGTGCAGAGGCCCCACCCACCCTGGTTGGAGCCCCGCCCCACCCGCATGCCCCGCCTACTCCGAGGGTTGCCCCAGTGGAGAAAGCCCCGGGGCCGCCGGGCGTGCAGGATTGACAGGGCATGCCCTGGCATTCCGGAAATGCCGTGGAAAACAGCGAAACTTCAGCTCCAGGTGGCCTAGAGGAGTAGCAAACGAGAATGTGGAGGAGGTGTTCACTGCAGAAGGGTCGTCCCAAATCTGGGACCCAGGGTTCCCCGCAGCCCCGCAGAAGCCAGTCAGGCCGTGGTGCTGGAAGCTTCTCAGACTTGCCTCTCATTAAAGTCCTAGGGTGGTTATAAACTCCAACTGTCACGGCAAGTTGTGTTTTTGGAGACTCTTCCAGCTCCGCCAGGCTGTAAACAACGACTTTGCCTTAGAAGTTGCAGTTGAATAGGAAGAGCTTGGAAGAGCCCTTTGAGTTGTATTGCCAAGTCGGAGCTTTTGAAGCTTCTCCGAAGTTTACTTGAATTTCAGCCCGAACTACATCTTTTCCACAAGGGCTGGACATATTTCAGGAATCTAGTGTTTCCTTGGGGAATGTTTTCCTCCCCCTGCGCTGGAAGCTGCTCTCCATGTTTTCCCCCTCTTTCATTCCCATGGGCTGAAACTGACCCGCCCTGTGTGGAGCAAGTCCTCTGTAGGACTCTGGAGATCCGACCGGGACATCCACCAGGGCATTTTGGACCCCAGCGCCTTGCTTCTGTGTCTGATCTGCATTTGCCTTTCTGGACACCATCTTCTGTGCTCCAAGACACCCTATACTTTTCTATCTTGACAGGGAACTTGACATCTTTAAACTTACCTATTTATTTGTCCGTCTCCTCCATGAGATTATGAATTCCTTAGGTCAGAGACATTCTATCCTTATGTCAGTACCTGACACATTTGAACTATGGTTGTGGAGAGAATAAGCTCCCTTAGCCATTATGAAGGGAAACCTCCCCAGCTTGTAAACTGTCTCCTTGACTTATAGAGGACTGTTCCAAAATAGTCAGAGGGGAAGATCCATCCAGGTAAGTCGGAAGCATTGGAAACAAGCAGATAAAACTTTCTTCATTTGATCTTTTATACATTGGAGCTACTCACGCAGATAGATTTTTGAAGCAAATAACTGCATTTTGCATCTACCATCCCTTGTCTCCCACATTTAACCCACACATATATAGATAAAATTTACTTGGGAAATTCTGGAACTGTTAAGTTGTTTATATTCAATTAAGAGATTTTTATCTTTATTAATCTCCTCCTCCTCCGCATATTTTCATGCAAAATAATTATTGGGTAGTATAAGGGACTTTGGGATCGTTTTAATGATCAAAAAGGCCTGAGTATGATTTTTCATTTTTTGAAGGAAGGAATTTGTGCTTAACTCTGATGTTCATTTGGTTACTGATGGTTTTTAAATTTTAACTTGTATATTCAAGTGAGTATTGTCTTTTTTTGTTATGTTTATTTAACAATGCCATCATTTCTCAAAGCATTTTATTTTACTTACTTTAGGCCATAAGAAAAGCAAGGTGGGCATGGTGACTCACAACTGTAATCCCAGCACTTTGGGCGGCTGAGGTGGGTGGATTGCTTGAGCCCAGGAGTTTGGGACCAGCCTGGGCAACAAAGTGAGATCCCCCGTCTGTCTCTCTCTCTCTTTTTTTTTTCTTAAATAAGAAGTTAAAAAAGAAAAAGAAAGAAAGAAAAGAAAAGCATACTTGTGGTAGGACGCAGTGGCTCACACCTGTAGTCCCAGCATTTTGGGAGGCTAAGGTGGGAGGATCCCTTGAGCCCAGGAGTTCGAGACCAGTCGGGGCAACACACGGAACCCCTATCTTTTTTTTTTTTTTTTTGAGATGGAGTCTCACTCTGTCGCCCAAGCTGGAGTACAGTGGCGCAATCTCGTCTCACTGCAAGCTCCGCCTTCCGGGTTCACGCCATTCTCCTGCCTCAGCCTTCTGAGTAGCTGGGACTACAGGCAGCCACCACAATGCCCGGCTAAGTTTTTGTATTTTTTAGTAGAGACGGTGTTTCACCGTGTTAGCCAGGATGGTCTCAATCTCCTGACCTTGTGATCCACCCGACTCGGCCTCCCAAAGTGCTGGGATTACAGGCGTGAGCCACTGTGCCCGGCGGAGCCTCTATCTCTAAAAAATAAAATAAAATAAGATGTATATATTTTTAAAGCAGACTTGTATCTATATAATACCTCATATACCCCAGAATTCTGAAGATAAGACGGTCAGGCCAAGTCCAGACTTAGGGCCACACTCCCCCTCCACGTTTTTTAGGGCCACACAACCCCTTCATGTTTTTTAAATTCAGTTAGTGTTCTTTCAACATGAATAGACTAAAATATCTCAGTTTTCTGAAACAAAAAGGAACATGATTTATTGACCTTATTTAACCAGAGGAAACATATGGTGTCATTTAACACTAAGTCTAGATTTGGATCAAATTTTTAGAATGAGCAATGCCTCTGATTTAACTAAGCATCTCCTGCAGGAAAGGAGTCATGCAAAGCTTCATCTGCTCAACTGAGAACAGAACAGGCCAAAGTTTAACTTTACATTCCCTGGGATTCTTCAGGTTATTAAAATATTTGGCTAAATGATTGAATACACTTTACGAAAGTCACAATATTTTCATATACAACATTTGGAAATGAGCTAATTGCTGCTCATGTGCTTCTCAAATGACAGACAGTACAGCCGCCTCAGAGATTCCCATAGCAATGGCCTATAGATTTTGCAAAATCATAGACTAACAGGGATGCAGTTTTTTTGGAGGATCAATTTTGCTGAATGGTGATTAGCCTAAAATATTTTATATTAAAAACCAAACAGAATGCAACATTTGTATGAATTTTTAAGATCAAACAGGAAATTCTAAAGAACAGCCCTCTCACCCTCAGATATATATTCATTTTCTTTTATTCAGGATTGTTTGGCGGAAGTTTAAGATATTCTGTAACCTAATATGTTGACATTAGTCAGAGCTCACTGACCTTGAGGAAAACTAATCTGACTTGTGTTGTGGTCTTTATCATTCTGGTTCTTCCCTCCACCCACCATCTGTCTCCTAGGTAGGCTAACTCTAAAACAGGCACAACTAAGGCTTACTTACCTTCACTTTTTTTTTTTTTTTTTTTTTTCTGAGACAGAGTCTCACTCTGTCACCCAGGCTGGAGTGCAGTGGTGCCCTCTCAGCTCACTGCAACTTCCACCTCCCGGGGTCAAGCTATTCTCGCGCCTCAGCCTCCCGAGTAGCAGGGACTACAGGTGCACACCACCACACCTGGCTAATTTTTGTATTTTCGGTAGAGACGGGGTTTCGCCGTGTTGGCCAGGCTGGTCTCAAACTCCTTAAGTGATTTGCCCACCTCGGCCTCTCAAACTGCTAGGACGACAGGCGTGAGCCACTACGCCCGGCCTACATTCCCTTTTAAAGGTTGCCTTTCTTCCTAGGCTGCACTTCGGTACTGTAAGAAGAGTGCTAAACCCTTATGAACTTTTTCTTTCTTTTAAAAAAAGTTTGTCTGGACATACCTAAGTATTGTTCACGAGGCCCATGGTTTTAGACCATGCTGGTTTTCTCATATTACGTGTCCCTTTTCTGAGAGTGCTAATCCATGGACACACATGCACACTGATCTCTCCCATCCTGCACCCGTACCCTGACTCACCTGTTCACATGGCTCCATTCCCTCTCTAGCACCTGCAGTTACTTCTTCCAGTTTCTTTCCATGAATACAGACCTACTTCTCTGGCTGTACTGTAAAGACAAAAGGCAAAGGCAGGAGCCGTTTTCTGTTAAAATCTGCTAATGCTGATATGGCATTTTCCACATTGGCTAAAGTTAAACATAATTGATGATTCTATTTTATATACTTTTTTTTTTTTTTTTTTTTTTTAAAGACAGAGTCTCGGTCTGTTGCCCAGGCTGGAGTACAGTGGTGTGATCTCGACTCACTGCAACTTCCACCTCCCAGGTTCAAGTGATTCTCCTGCCTCAGCCTCTGGAGTAGCTGGGACTACAGGCAAACACCACCACACCTAGATAATTTTTGTGTTTGTAGTAGAGACAGGGTTTTGCCATGTTGGCTAGGCTGGTCTCGAACTCCTGACCTCAAGTGATCCACCTGCCTCAGCCTCCCCAAGGGCTGGGATTACAGGCATGAGCCACTGCACCCAGCTTATTTTATATAATTGTAAAGCTTTGTATCTTCTTTATTTTTTTCCCCATTATTTCAGCTCCTCCAGTTTTTCCACAAAACTTGATAAAATCTCTAAAATAAAACATTCTATAATCAAAAAACAGGACCATGCTCTAAAATACCTGGAATATGAATAGAAATGATATTCTAAATGATGGTTGTATGTTAGAGATACTGTCAAAAACCTAACAACCTCCCCTCTCTTCCATAACACAGAATAAGGCAGGACAGAAATGACTATAGGCCACTGAGAGAGAAGATACTTACTTTCCAACTTCTCATTATCCTCTAGGGAATTAAAAGGCAGTGTCCAGGAAGAGAGCAGAACAGGGTGTCCCACCTCTGGACAGATTTACAGTCCCCTCATCCACTGAAAATGTTATTTATGAGGAGCATGCAGTCAGGCTGGTGGAGAGAATAGAGAATGCATGACTATGGACTTGACTCTAAACCCCATCATTAACTACCACACAAATCATGTTTCCCATTCAAGCACGCAGTAACTTAATGCTGGTTCTTGAGAGGTGTGCAATTAACTCATACCAGCACTGGGCAGAAGTTTTAAATTAAACAGATGTGATGTATATTAATGGCCTAATGGGACATCAAAGGAGCAGTTTGGAATTATTTTCTTTTTTTCTCTAAATGGGCTTTGATCTGGCTCTCTTGCTCTCATATTGCCAGGATTAGTGTGATGGCTGGAGGCTCTGAGTTAGAAATGGACTGCCACTTAAGGACTGTGTGTGGCTGCAGCGGCCCCTCACTGAACCCAATTTCCTGCGAAGAGATGCGACCATCATTAGTGCTATTTAAAGCAAAACAAAACAAACCCAGGAGGGTTTAGTATATTGTACCAACAAATATTAAGAATCAAACTTTTTTTTAAGAGGCTGTTTTTATTATTCTCTTTGATGACTCTACTATTTTTCAAACATTTTTAATATATAAGACATACACTTTTGGATTTAATATGTATAAAATCTAATACTTGAAAATACAATAGGTTTAGCATATCAGTAGAGTACAAAGACAAAACAAGATATTATAATTCTCGTTTTTTTCTCCTTCTTTTTTTTTTTGAGACGGTAGTCTTGCTCTGTCACCCAGGCTAGAGTGCAATGGTATGATCTTGGCTCACTGCAACCTCCACCTCCTGGATTCAAGTGATTTCTTGTGTCTCAGCCCCCCAAGCACCTGGGACTGCAGGCATGCACCATCACCCCCAGCTAATTTTTGTATTTTTAGTAGAGACGGGGTTTCGCCATGTTGTCCAGGCTGGTCTTGAACTCCTGGCCTCCAGTGATCTGCCCACCTCAGTCTCCCAAAGGTGCTGGGATTATAGGCATGAGCCTATATCTTTTTTTCATTGTAATTTTGGGAAGGAGTCTCACCCTGTCCCCCAGGCTGGAGTGCAGTGGCCTAATCTCAGTTCACTGCAACCTCCGCATCGTGGGTTCAAGCAATTCTCCTGCCTCAGCCTCCCGAGTAGCTGGGATTACAGGTTCATGCCACCATGCCCAACTAATTTTTGTTTTTTGTTTTTTTAGTAGAGACGGGTTTTCACCATGTTGGTCAGGCTGGTCTCAAACTCCTGACCTCAAGTGATCCATCTGTCTCACCTCCCAAAGAGATGGGGTTTCACCATGTTGGCCAGGCTGGTCTCAATCTCCTGACCTCAAGTGATCCACCTGCCTTGGCCTCCCAAAGTGCTGGCATTACAGGTATGAGCCACCATTCCCAGCCCAATAAAAAGATCTTGAATGCCCCTTTTTAATGAGGAGTTTGAGAGATAAATTTACTCTTTTGGTGAGTGTCAAGTTATATGACACTTGTCATATAACTAAGTGGCCATTTGTCATTCTTTTTAGTTTCTCAGCATTTAAACATCGCTTCCTGTATTTGGAGAGACCCACGCCTCCACTACAGAAGCTGAAAATGCTGGGTGTTTGCTTTCCCAAGCTACTTTGCAATCTAGAATGAAGACATTGGCATGAAGTGTCCATTCATCAAATGAACCTCTAATTGACCTGGAAGCAAGTGATTCAAACGAGCAGAAACCATACTGACTCTGTTTTGGCACAGGCAGCCTCGCTCTTATAGCCACTTCCCAGAGGAAGCAGGAACAGACATTTCGTGTCCCTGTCCAAGACTGATGATGTTAGAGGTGCAAGTGGCTGTGTGTGTCTGCCCAGCAGACTCACTCTGTAGCGTGAGTTTGGGCACGTGTGATGGATAATGTTGGGTGTCAGCTGAACTAGATTGAGGAGAGCCTGGATGGGACTAATGAGGCAATTACAAAGTCAGACTAAGGGGAGAGTTTTTGCTGCTTTATATTAGGGGGAAAAAAATAGACTACCTAAGGTTTATTCTGAGGGTGCCAGATTAAGTAGGAAAGATGAAAACTTTAGGCTGAAATCATCAATGTGAATGAAATTATCAGAGATTCTGAAATCACTAGGCTAGATCGAATGGCTGGGAGCAATTCTCATTGTGTGCTCCATTTCTATTTTAAAAGCTGGCCCATTGGCCAGGCGCGGTGACTCACATCTGCAATCTCAGCACTTTGGGAGGCTGAGGTGGGTGGACCACTTGAGGTCAGGAGTTCGAGACCAACCTGGCCAACATGGCAACATGGCAAAAACCTGTCTCTACTAAAAATACAAAAATTAGCCAGGCATGGTGGCACGGACCTGGAATCTCAGCTATTTTGGAGGCTAAGACACGAGAATTATTTGAACCTGGGAGGTGGAGGCTGCAGTGAGCCCAGGTGGCACCACTGCACTGCAGCCTGGGCGACAGAGTGAGACTGTGTCTCAAAACAACCACCACCACAACAACAAAACAGCTGGCCCACTGTGGCAAGCCATTGCCCAGACCTGCAACGACAAAGCCTCAAGCAGGTCTGAGGATGCAGAAAGGCATAAAAACAACAGGAACCAGATTATGTCCCTGCAGTGAGATAAGAAGTTTTCTTTTTTATTTTCTGGAAATAGGTGGGACCCTTGAATAATGGACAGCCTAAAGTGGTGTCACAGGCAGTCATGTTTCTCAACTCCATTTACCTGATGAATTCATCACTCTGGGAGGGCTGTTGAGACCATCAACTGAGGTTACACCTCTGTAATTAACGATGGGGATCCTGGCCGGGCACCATGGCTCAAGTCTGTAATCCCAGATACTCCAGAGGCTGAGGCAGGAGTACTGCTTGAACCCAGGAGGGCAGAGGTTGCAGTGAGCCAAGATCATGCCACTGCATTCCAACCTGGGTGACAGAGCGAGACTCTTATCTCCAAAAAAATAAAGTGGGGGATCCCAGCCGGGCACAGTGGCTCACACCTATAATCCCAGCATTTTGGGAGGCTAAGGCGGGTGGATCATTTGAGGTCGGGAGTTGGAGACCAGCCTGGCCAACATGGTGAAATCCCATCTCTACTTAAAAAAATATGAAAATTATCTGGGCATGGTGGCGGGTGCCTGTAATCCCAGCTACTCGGGAGGCTGAGGCAGGAGAATCGCTTGAACCCAGGGGGCAGAGGTTGCAGTGAGCCGAGAATGTGCCACTGTACTCCAGCCTGGGCAACAGAGTGAGACTTCATCTCAAAAAAAAAATAATAATAAATACATAATTTAAAAAAGGAGATCCTGCCGGGCGCGGTGGCTCAAGCCTGTAATCCCAGCACTTTGGGAGGCCGAGACGGGTGGATCACGAGGTCAGGAGATCGAGACCATCCTGGCTAACATGGTGAAACCCCGTCTCTACTAAAAAATAACAAAAAACTAGCCGGGCGATGTGGCGGACGCCTGTAGTCCCAGCTACTCGGGAGGCTGAGGCAGGAGAATGGCGTGAACCCAGGAGGTGGAGCTTGCAGTGAGCTGAGATC
Organism: Theropithecus gelada; assembly: GCF_003255815.1. Taxonomy (NCBI): domain Eukaryota; kingdom Metazoa; phylum Chordata; class Mammalia; order Primates; family Cercopithecidae; genus Theropithecus; species Theropithecus gelada. Next base: position 94,181,104 of record NC_037682.1, on the reverse strand, counting down.
CGGCCACTGCACTCCAGCCTGGGCGACAGAGCTAGACTCCGTCTCAAAAAAAAAAAAAAAAAAGGAGATCCTGAGACGCTTGTTTACTCACACCAACATGTATTCTTAATCATGCGTGAAGGTTTTGAAGCAATTGTAAAGTCAAGTGAGAGAAGCCTTAGCTAAGTCTGAGCTGTCATTCTCACCAATGCACAAACCTTGGTCGCCTTTGTGGTCTGCCCTAGCTTACCCATGCTAATTGAAGTTGAGGTGCCAGAAATTCCTTAGTATAATACAAAGGAAGTAATTCAAAGGCTTAGGAAAATAGGAATGCTGGAGTGGATTTTTAATGGATGAACTGCTCACTCCTCACCTAAATATGTCCCTTAAAGAACTAGAAGACAGTGTTCACTAATACTTTTTTTTTTTTTTTTTTTAAGATGGAGTCTTGTTCTTGTCACCCAGTCTGGAGTGCAATGGTGAGATTTTGACTCACTGCAACCTCCATCTCCCGGGTTCAAACAATTCTCCTGCCTCAGCCTCCCGAGTAGCTGGGATTACAGGCGCCCACCACCACGCCTGGCTAATTTTTTTTGTATTTTTAATAGAGATGGGGTTTCAACATGTTGGCCAGGCTGGTCTTGAACTTGTGACCTCAGGTGATCCACCTGCCTCAGCCTCCCAAAGTGTTGGGATTACAGTCGTGAGCCACCATGCCCGGCCAGTGTGCACTAAGACTTTGAGAAACATTGGAAAGGGAAGCACCAGCATCTTTGAATATTGCTATCCTGGCCATCAGAAAATGTCTACATTGAACTGAGCTTCCTGATTTCCATGGGGAGAAAAACCATGATCCAGGGTGGCAGAGGTTAGGCAAAGGCATGGTGGATGTTCTTAGAAAAACAGGCAGCATGGTTGGGGGAGTTTTCAGAATGGTCTGATCTCATTACCTGGCAGTAGCTGATTGATTATGGGTCCCCTATGAACAGATTATAGAGCAGCTGATGCAGGTTCTGCCTGATCTGTATAGTAATTTAAAAACAAGAAAGTCTCTAGCATACGGTGAACAGAGGCCTGACTTGAACCACCGTGTTGGTGATTTAAAGATTCACAACTGCAGGACATAGCAGATGACCAAGATGGTCATTAGTAAGACACTCACCTGCATTCCAGGAGGGAAGATAAATCCCACAAAAACACAAGATCCCAACACTACATCATGTTTCTCAGGGTCTAGAGGTCGGGAGCAGATTGACAGATTTTCTCCTAAGTAAAGGTTAAAAGGACTGATAAACGCAACCATTAAAAAGATTTCCATCAACATAACATCCCAAGCAAAGTCAAAACACTAGTGACAAGCTGGAAAACTTTTCTACAACTTCTAATCTCTTATAAAGAACTCCTTTACATTCGAGAAAAATCTAACAACCCAACAGTAAAATGAGAAAAAGACCTGAAGAGACAATTCTGAGTAAAAGAAATACAGACGGGTGTCCGGGCGTGGTGGCTCACGCCTGTAACCCCAGCACTTTGGGAGGCCGAGGCAGGTGGATCACTGAGGTCAGAAGTTCGAGACCAGCCTGGCCAACATGGTGAAACCCCATCTCTACTAAAAATACAAAAGTTAGCCAGGCATGGTGGCACGTGCCTGTAATTCCAGCTACTTGGAAGGCTGAAGCTGGAAAATTGCTTGGACCCGCAAGGTGGAGGTTGCAGTGAGTGAGACTCCATCTCAAAAAATAAAAAATAAAAATAAATAAATACAGAGTGGCCTTAAATATATGAAAGATGCTCAACTTGATTCATCATAAGTTACATACAAATTAAAACTTTGGAGATACCAGCTGGGCACGGTGGCTCACGCCTGTAATCCCAGCACCTTGGGAGGCCAAGGCAGGCAGATTACCTGAGGTCAGGAGTTCAAGACCAGCCTGGGCAACATGGCGAAACCCCGTCTCTACTAAAAATACAAAAAAAATTAGCTGGGCATGGTGGCGGGCACCTGTAGTCCCAGCTACTCAGGAGGCTGAGGCAGGAGAATAGCGTGAATGCACGAGGCAGAGCTTGCAGTGAGCCAAGAGCACGCCACTGCACTGTTGCCTGGGCGACAGAGTGAGACTCCGTATCAAGCAAAACAAAACAAAACAAAACAGAAAACTACTGAGATACCATTTGTTACCAAATTGGCAAAATTCCAAAAGTAAGATGTCACACTCTATCGGTAAGATTGTAGGGAAACTGAGACTCTCATAAATTACTGACAGGAATACAAAAATAGAACAAACTATATGTTCTAACATTTATCTGTATGCATCAGATTATAAATGCACACATCCTTTAATTCAGCATTCTTGCCTCTGGGACTGTATCCTACAAATATAGGTATTCTTGCACATGTACAAAATGATATGTGTGCCATGGTTGCAGCATTGTTTGAAATGGCAAAAGACTGGAAATAATACATGTTTCTCAATAAACTATCAAATAACATATGGTACAGCTGCACAACACTGTGCAGTTGTGAACTTTTTTAATGCACTAATACAGAAAATACATGTTGTGAAGTGAAAAAGTGAGGTACTGAAAAGTGCATACATGTTATTTGTTTAAGAAAGATAAAAAGGAGGACTGGGCATGGTGGCCCCAGCACTTCGGAAGGCCAACGGGAGGTGGACCACTTGAGGTCAGGAGTTTAAGACCAGCCTGACCAACATGGTGCAGCCCTGTCTCTACTACAAATACAAAAATTAGCTGGGCGTGGTGGCATATGTCTGTAATCCCACCTACTTGGGGGGCTGAGGCAGGAGAATTGCATGAACCCAGGAGGCAGAGGTTGTAGTGAGCTGAGATCATGCCATTGCACTCCAGCCTGGGTGACAGAGCAAGACTCTGACTCAGAAGGAAAAAAAATGATAAAAAGGATATTTGTTTATATTTGATTGTATTTCTATAAAGGAACTTCAGAAAGATGCTGAAGATGCTTATATGTGGAGAAGGAACTGTATTAGAGGAGGACATAAAAAAGACAAAGAATGAGAGTTATGGGAAGTGGGGACAAAGCTTGGTGGCCCTTTAGCTATTGGAGGTAACACATATTAAATGTGTGGTTTGTTCTCCAGTCCATTTGTATTGAATGTATTAGTTATTGGTGTGGCTGCAAAACAGATGACACTGAAATTATCAATGCCTTAAACAAGACAGAAATGTATTTGCCTCTCACAAGACAGTCTTGAGGTAAATGGCCCAGGCCTGGTAGAACAGCTGTGCTCCATAGAACATCCAGGGACCCGAGGTCCTTCAATTATGTGGCTCTGCTGTGCCTGGGGTGTTGTACTTGTTCACATGCTTCATTTAGCATGATAGACTGGGCAGTCATTGCCCAGCTAAAATTCTATTTTAAATTTTAACTTCAGATTTAAAACATAATGGGAAAAAGGGAGAATGGACATTTTGGGTCAACCCACATCAATATCTGACATGCTGAGTGACCTGAAAAGGCTGTCAACTCTAAAGGAGCCCAGAGCATCAGAAGAATCTCCAGGTGGTTCAGGTTGGAGTACAAGATAGCTCTGCCACTTGGCCCTTGTGAGCCAGTGGATTTGATGGTGTGCAAAGTGTCTGTGGCCCTTCAGGAACCTGTGATGTCTTTATTGGAGAATCACAGTGAAGATCCCTAACAAAGACATACTTTTTAAAGCAAATTACTATTCTTTCTTTCTTCTTTTTCTTTTTCTTTCTTTCTTTCTTTTTTTTTTTTTTTTTTTTTTGAGACGGAGTCTTGCTTTGTTGCCCAGGCTGGAGTGCAGTGGTGCACTTTCAGCTCACTGCAACCTCCACCTCCCAGGTTCAAGCAATTCTCCTGCCTCAGCCTCCTGAGTAGCTGGGATTACAGACACCTGCCACCACACCCAACTAATTTTTGTATTTTTAGTAGATACGGGGTTTCACCATGTTGGCCAGGCTGGACTCGAACTCCTGACTTCAGGTGATCTGCCCACCTCGGCCTTCCAAAGTGCTGGGATTACAGGCATGAGCCACTGCGCCCAGCCCAAAGTACTATTCTTTTGAGAAACAGACCTTGTTTTACTACGGGGTGCCTGTAGCAAATAAATGCCGTATCACAGGACACTAGGAGCATAAGCAATCTGAGCTGTCTTTCATCAAGTTGATGCTCTCTGACCCTCTAAGCTATATGATCAGGCATGTCCAGGAAGATTCTATCATTAAGATGAAGTAGTCTGTACAAGATCAGACATGAGCAAGTCCTGAAGGCACGAGCAAGTTATGTGGGCAGGTGAGTCACACTCCCACCATTCCCGCCCCTGCCACAATTCCTCCCTCAACACGCAGCCGAAGACAGACTACACAGACACAAAATGAACAAATCTGAAAGGCTGGGATAGGTGCCTGTAAAAGGGAAATTCACATGCTTTCCCTTCTAAACTGCTGTTAAAGAGAACATCAGGCCGGGCACAGTGGCTCACCCCTGTAATCCCAGCACTTTGGGAGGCCAAGACGGGCAGATCACTTGAGCCCAGGAGTTTGAGACCAGCCTGGGCAATATGGTGAAACCCCATCTCTACAAAAAATTAAAAAAAAAAAAAAAATTAGCCAAGTGTGGTGGCGCATGCCTATCGTCCCAGCTTCTTGGGAGGCTAAGGCAAGATGTGAGCTGAGATGGTATCACTGCATTCCAGCCTGGGTGACAGGAGTGAAACCCTGTCTAAAAAAAAAAAAAAAAAAGACATCAGACAAGGTAAAGATGTCTTACAGTTACTAAGACAGCAATAATGATGGACATAAAGAAGTCTAACAGAGAAAGCAGCGTATCAGAGTGCAGTCTAGATGATTCTCCCAGAGGGGCCAACGACCAGGGAATGATTTAAGGTGGTCTCCTCAAGTTAAAGAAAAAATCCAGAATTATTATAATAGAGACACCACCTTCTATTTACCAGGACAGCCATACTAAATGGTGGCAGAATGTTAGAGCCAGTGATCAAAATCAGTGTAACACCAGTACAGATTGACCAGTAATTAGTGAAATTACTGGTAAGTTTTATTGTGCACACAATCATTACAGTGAGTTCAGAGTCATTGTTCTGAGGGAACCTAAGAATCCTTAGGAAAGGCTCTGCAAACGTGAGATTAAAGAGGAGCATGAAGAAAAATGATAAATTGCATCCAGGTATGAACTGGATGATGGCCTGACAGGGAAACATGTTTCCCAGCTGAAACTATCCAACCGAGAGAACCAAAGGTAGACAAGATGTATTTGAACAATGGCTGTTTTTCGTAGACCAAGAAGTTATTCATTTTGTATCTCTCACCATAAACTACTTCATGAGACAAAGCTAGATGAATGTGTTAGATAAATAAATATCTAGGTAAAAAGGAGAGTACTGGATTCCAGGATGATAATTTTGCCTGGGATGCTCTAGGGACTGGGGATAGTTTGTTTCTTAAATTGGTTGGATCTGGCTAGGCGCGGTGGCTCATGACCATAATACTAGCACTTTGGGAGGCCAAGGTGGGCAAATATGTCTTGAGGTCAGGAGTTCGAGACCAGCCTGGCCAACATGGCAAAACCACATCTCCACTAAAAATACAAAAATTAGCCGGACATGGTGGCAGGTACCTGTAATCCCAGCTACTTGGGAGGCTGAGGCAAGAGAATTGCTTGAACATGGGAGAATCGCTTGAATGTGGGAGACGCAGGTTGCAGTGAGCTGAGATCATGCCACTGCACTCCAGCCTGGGCAACAGAGCAAGACTGTCTCAAAAAAATAAATAAATAAATAAATAAATAAATAAATTAAAATATATATATATATATATATATATATATATATATATGATGGATCTAGCACCAGTGTTCTAATTACCTCATGTGTATGGTAACTCAGGCTCTTTGAAAAGGAAGGTTCATGAAAGACTTGGCACTGAATTAATGCAGCTTCTGAGGCCATGAAGAAATGATATACTTTACAATAAGAGAAACTCCAGACTTTCCCTGTTGAAAAAAGCTTCAACTCTCACCCAGACTTGAGAAGCGTGTAACTGAGGTTGAGCAGAATGAGCAACTGAACATTTAAAGTGCAGTTTATTTCAGGCTTTAAAATTTATTTGGATTTTAATGCCATTGAACTTTAACATGCAAGGGGATTTAGGTTTTTGGACTTTAATTTTTCCCTGGGAATTTCATATTGGGAGGGGGCTTATATTCACATTTGAGACATTTTAAAAAATATTTTGGGCCTTTTATTTTTGGGGTGTGTCTATGCACAGTACTATCAGAGGACCTTCTTTTCAAGATTTACTGTCATTGTGGAACTTCCAGTATGCTATGTTTGACAATATAGCTAGGTGTCTTGGACTGGGGACTGAATATTTAGCCTTAGGAACACAGTGGACTTGGACCATCTGGGCCCTTTTTCAGTGCTTTCTTGGGAGACATTTATACTGCCCCCTAGTGATTCCAGGAGGACTCCCAAATAAGGAGGAGGAGTTGTGGGCGAGCCAGCACATGCAGCTGGAAGCTAATAGCCTCACTTCTGTGAATGGTGAAACCAAAAGTGTTAGAAAAAAAAAAAATCTGGGCCAGGCGTGGTGGCTCACGCCTGTGATCCCAGCACTTTGGGAGGCTGAGGGGGGCAGATCACTTGAGCTCAGGAGTTCAAGACCAGCCTGGGCAACATGGTGAAAGCCCGTCTCTTTGAAAACTAAAAAAAATGAGCCAGGTGTTGTGGCGCATGCCTGTAATCCCATGCCTGTAAATCCCAGGTGTTTACTTGATGGGGCTGAGGCAGGAGGATCACTGGAGCCTAGGAGGTCAAGGCTCACGCCACTGCACCCCGGCCTGGATCCCGCCACTGATCACGCCACTGCACCCCAGCCTGGGTGACAAAGGGAGCCAAGATCACGCCACTGCACCCCAGGCTGGGTGACAAAGGGAGACTCTTTCTCAAAACACAAACAAACAAAAAACAACACAAGAAAGCAAAATCTGAAAAATGTGGGAAAAGTTAGGCAGAAACAGTTTCTCCCTCAATCCTGATTTCCAGGAGGTGGTGGGATTTATCTTATCTACTCATTGGGGAAGCATAAGGTAGGCTAGTGGCTTTCTCCTTCCTCTTGAGTGGGAGCTGCATCCCCAGGAGTGCTTTTTATCTTTACTTGCATGTCTGAGTCTTACCTTGAGAGGGCTCACCCATCAGGAAGTGTGCCCTGATCCAGAGCTGCCTGCAGCTGGGTGTGGAAGTCTGCTTAATTCTAGGTCTCCAGTAGAAGGCCTGTTTGTCTCTCTCTCAAAGCTACAACATCCAGCTTAGCCTTTAGCAGAAACAAGGGGGTGTTTTGGCTTCCATACAACTTCCTTGTTTTATTTCTCTCTCTCTCTTTTTTTTTTTCAAAAACCAGTTGTGGAAGAGGTGTGCTATTTATTGGACCTGCTAGGATTTGAATGTGTCCCCTAGAGTTCACGTGTTGGAAACTTCATCTCCAAGGCAACAATGTTGAGAGGTGGGCCCTTTAAGAGGTGATTATATCAGAGGGCCCTGCCCTCATAAATCAATTAGTTGTCTCTGGAGTGGGTTCCTGATTAAAGGATGTGTTCCACCCCCTTGGCGCTATCTCTCAGCTCTTTCTTGTCCCTCTTTCAGCTCTCTTTCCCTTCCACCTTCCACCATGAGATCACACAGAGAAGGCCCTCAGAAGAGGCTGACACCTTAATCTTGGACTTCACCGCTTCCAGAAATGAGAGAAATAAATTTCTTTATAAATGACCCAGTCCGTGGTATTCTGCTATAGCAACACAAAATGGACTAAGACAGGCCCCCTGAAAACTGCAAACTATTTCTTTTTCATTCCAGGGTGGCTGGGTACCAGGCCGATTGGGGCTGCATAACATTTGTTGATCTTGCTTGAATTCAAAGAAAATGACCAAAAAAGGAGGCAATAGACATTGTTTTTGCATACATGAATAAAAATGGCATTTATATTTTAAATCTCCATTTCTCTGGAAATTAGGAACCACCCTTCTGAAGTTAGCAGGAGCCACCAAGAACTTCCAGACAACTTCCGCTTAACAGCTCATCTTATTTCTGACATCCCCGGATGATGGTCAGGAGTCAGAAGTAAACAATTCAGTGGCATTTAGCAGAGAAGTAAGAAGGCTGGAAGGGGAAAACAACAGCTGAGTCAGGGTACAAAAGTAAAAACCATTTCCTCCCCCTCCTGTATACAGAGGCAGACAGTGGTTGTGTTTTATTCCTCAGATTTCTCGCTTTCCATTCACTATTCAACCCACTGCAATCTGGCACCCACCCACACTGAAACTGCTTTTGACAACATTTTCAGTGACTTCCTAGCTGCAAAATGCAATGGACGGTTTTCGGCCTTCATGTTATTGGACCTTTTTGCCTGATTTGAAAGTCTTGATTTGCTATCCTCTTTGTCCACATCTTTGACATAAGTTTCGCTTGGTTCTTTTCCTGCCTCCCGACTGCTCCTTCTTAGCCTGCTTCATTCATGTAAGGTCCTATGCTAGGTGCTGGATATAGCAGTAAACACGACAGACACAGTGTCTTCCCTTACAGGGAAAAGCAGACATTAAATCAATAATTATATATCAATTTTTTTTTTTTTTTTTGAGATGGAGTCTCGCTCTATTGCTAGGTTGGAGTGCAATGGCACATTCTCAGCTCACTGCAACCTCCGCCTCCTGGGTTCAAACGATTCTCCTGCCTCAGCCTCCCAATAGCTGAGACTACAGGCGTGCGCCACCACGCCCAGCTAATTTTTGTATTTTTAGCAGAGATGGGATTTCACCATGTTGGCCAGGATGGTCTCGATCTCTTGACCTTGTGATCTGCCCACCCCGGCCTCCCAAAGTGTTGGGATTACAGGTGTGAGCCACTCACCTGGCTAATACATCAATTTTTAACTTAGGATTATGAAAAGTACAACAAAGAAGAGTACAAGGGGCTTTGAGAGCACATGCCAGGGGTCTAGTTTATACCAGGGGCTCAGCAAGTCTTCCCTGAAGAAATGATAGTTAAGCTAAGACCTGAAGGATGAGTGGGGAATTGGGAGAACTGTCCTCCAGGCAGACGGAACAGAATGAGGAAAGGTTGTGAGATAGAAAGGAGTTTGCAGGTTTCAGAAACAGAGAAGCCAGCATGGCTAGAGAAGAGGGAGTGAAGGGCAGAATTGGGAGGGACAAGATTTTACAAGGCCCTGCAATCATGTAGGGTTTGGGACTAAATCTTAAAAGTAATGAGAAGCCACTCAAGTGTATAAGATAGGAACGTGATATGATTAGATCTGTGTTCTAAAAAGATCTCACCAAGTCTAAATCTGAACTTACCATATCCCCGAATCTGTTTCTCCTCCTGTCTCCCTTATGTGGCACCACTATCCATTAGAGACCCGGAATCATCCTAGATGACTTCATCTCCCTTAGCTTCCACTTCCAATCAATTACAAGTTTGTGAATTTATCTACTAATTATTTCTAGATTCAAGCCCTTTCACCATCTCTACTACCATGGACCCACTTAGGTCCTTATTATCACTCTCTTGGCCTATGCAATAGCCTCTTAACTAATCTTCCAGACTTGTCCTTCCTTCAAGTCATCCTCCACACTGTAACCTGTGTGCCTTTGCCTATCTCCAGCCACTGCTGCTTCCAGTCTCTCACTGGACAGCCTGGGAAAACCCATACTGTTTCACTGTATCAGTCTTTGCTTATATTTCCTTTTTTCTTTTTTCTTTTTTTTTTTTGGAGACAGGGTCTCAGTCTGCTGCCCAGGCTGGAATGCAGTAGGTGATCATGGCTCACTGCAGCCTCAACCTCCCAGGCTCAAGTGATCCTCTCGCCTCAGCTTTCTGAGTAGCTGGGACTACAAGCGTGCGATACAATACCTGGCTAATTTTTGTACTTTTTGGTAGAGACAGGGTTTCACCATGCTGCCCAGGCTGGTCTCAAAGTCCTGAGCTCAAGCAATCCATCCACCTCAGCCTCCCAAAGTGCTGGGATTACAGGTGTGAGCCACTGCACCTGGCCTTATATTTCTTCCGCCTAGAATCCCCTTTCAATTTTTCTTTCGGTGGCTATCTCTTACTCATCCTTTAAAACTTAACACAGGTGGCCGGGCGTGGTGGCTCACGCCTGTCATCTCAGCACCTTGGGAGGCCAAGGTGGGCAGATCATGAGGTCAGGAGATCAAGACCATCCTGGCTAACACGATGAAACCTTGTCTCTACTAAGAATACAAAAAATTAGCCGGGCGTGGTGGCACGTGCCTGTAATCCCAGCTACTAGGGAGGCGGAGGGAGGAGAATGGGGTGAACCCCGGAGGCTGAGCTTGCAGTGAGCAGAGATCACGCCACTGCACTCCCGCCTGGACGACAGAGCGAGACTCCATCTCAAAAAACAAAACAAAAACAACAAAAACAAACAAAACTCAACACAGGTATTAGCCCATCCCTCAGTGGTTTTGGGTCCTCCCGAATGGTTAATAACTGGAAATTCTGAGAAGCCCCAGACACAGGTCTGTCATGCTTCTGAAGCTAGAGAATATCCACAGGCCAAGAGAATATAAATGGAAGTCTGGGTAGGCCAAGGGGGTATCAACAATGCATCAACAGTACAGTTTCCACTGGAAGTGACACACATCCCTTCTGCTCACATTCCACAGGCCAAAGCAAGTCACATGGCTTCCAGAAGGGCGTAGAGGTCACCCCTACCATGTGCTAAAAAAGCAAAGAGCTGAAAATATTTTATGCTTAGCACGAATGATCACCACCAAGCAATGTCAAAATTAATAAATGATAGGAAGGAAAATATTGGACCAAAACCAATTTTCATCTATACAGTTATTTACTAGCCAATTTGGAGGCACTTTGTATGTGTCATGCAGTGTATTAGGCTTATAATATTCAGCTTATATGTTAACCAAGAAGACCAGAATGATTGATTAAATATTGAAATATTATTGTATCAATTGGTAAACAGTATAACTTCAGTAAGTTATAAAATGAAATAATAATATAAATTCTAATGCAAACCATTTGTTGAAGCTAATTATTTCAAAAGTTGCAATAATAAATCCGTGAGCTCCTGTCCTTAAAACCTCTGAAGAACTCAAGCACTTTACTTTGGAGTTCAGCCTGTGTCAAGGTGGGCACGATGATTGCAGCTGCACATCCTCTACAAGGCTCTCTGGGTGCTGGTGGGCTCACCAGTTTATAACTATCCTCAAGTGACACGGTTGTTATTTCTTTTTTTTCGTTTGTTTGAGATAGAGTCTTGCTCTGTCACCCAGCCCAGAGTGCAATGGCGCGATCTTGGCTCACTACAACCTCCCACACTGGGTTCAAGCGATTATCCTGCCTCAGCCTCCCAAGTAGCTGGGATTACAGGCGCCCGCCACTGCACCCAGCTAATTTTTTTGAATTTTTAGGAGAGACGGGGTTTTACCATCTTGGAAAGGCTGGTCTCAAACTCCTGACCTCGTGATCCACCCACTTTGGCCTCCCAAAGGACTAGGATTACAGGCGTGAGCCACCTCACCTGGCCTCTTTTTTTTTTTTTTTTGAGACAGGGTCTTACTCTCTCATCCAGACTAGAGTGCAGTGGCATGATCTTGGCTCACTGCAACCTCTACCTCCTAGGCTCTAGTGATTCTCCTGCTTCAGCCTCCCAAGTAGCTGAGATTACTGGTGTGTACCACTACTGCCCAGCTAATTTTTGTATTTTTAATGCAGATGAGATTTCACCATGTTGGCCAGGCTGGTCTTGAACTCCTGACCTCAAGTGATCCAGCTGCCTTGGCCTCCCAAAGTGCTGGAATTACAGGCGTGAGCCATGCGTCCAGCCTGCTACTTAATAGTGTAGGTTTTGTTCTGGTTTTATTAAGTTGTAATTCTGGTATAAGTAATAAGTATGTTGATAAGTAGGATTTTGAGGATTTATAATAAAACGTTAAAAACAAACAGCATCAAGAGAAATGACAAAATGTGGATAAGTTTTTTAATGTCTATTTTAAATGTCATACACACGAATCTTCTGATTCTGTGTAAGAACAAAACAGAAATGATGCTAAAATGAATTATACCTTGAGCTGGCTCTTCAAAGAGGGGGGCAACTTTGGGACCACTGAGAGGCTCCAGAGGTGGCAAAGGGGTTCCTGCACAACAGCAGGGGCTGTGATTCCCGTGGCTCTCGGGGCAATCGTTGTGGCAATGTAGAAGGCAAGAGAAAGGCAGATGTGGGGGCTGGGTGTGGTGACTCATGCCTGTAACCCCTGCACTTTGGGAGGCCGAGGTGGTAGGATCACTTGAGCCCAGGAATTCAAGACCAGCCTGGGCAAGATGGTGAGACCTCATCTTTATAAGAAAAATTCTAAAATGAGCCAGATGCAGTGGTATGCACCCATGCTCCCGGCTACTTGGGAGGCTGAGGCGGGAGGAGTGCTTGAACCTAGGAATTCAAGGCAGCACTGAGCCATGATCCCGCCACTGCATTCCAGCCTTGGTGACAAAGTGAGACCCTGTCTCTAATAAAAAATATAGAAAAATAAGAAAGAAAAATGACCAACACTGGATAAGGAAAATAAAAATTACATATAATTCTGCCAGTAAGAGATAACCTCTGTGATTAGTGCATGTTATTCCCTTTTAGAAATGTATCAACGTATTTTTCAACAAAAATGGGGATATATTGTCAGGGTGCAGTGGCTCATGCCTATAGTGCCAGCACTCTGGGAGGCCGAGGTGGGTGGATCACTTGAGGCCAGGAGTTTGAGACCAGCCTGGGCAACATGGTGAAACCCCGTCTCTACTAAAAATACAAAAATTAGCTGGGTATGGTGGCGGGTACCTGTAGTCCCAGCTATTCGGGAGGCTGAGGCAGGAGAATCGCTTGAACCCGGGAGGCGGCGGTCGCAGTGAGCCAAGATCCTGCCACTGCACTCCAGTCTGGGCGACAGAGTGAGACTCCATCTCAAAAACAAACAAACAAACAAAAGAAAACTGAGCCAGGTGTGGCAGCAAGCGCCTGTGATCCCAGCTACTTGGGAGGCTGAGGCAGGATAATCACTTGAACCCACGAGGCAGAGGTTGCAGTGAGCCGAGATCACCACCTCACTCTAGCCTGGGCAACAAGAGCGAAACTCCATCTCAAAAAAAAAAAAAAAAAAAATTCCCAGTCTCTAAAGTAGCACATAAAATTCATTTGATGTATAGTGCACTTGCAATACTAATCAGGGGTCGTGTGGCCAAGACCCCAACCTTTGACCTAAGGATTATACAGAACTATGGAGGCTTATGTCAAGAAGGGAAAATTTTTCAAACAAGCCAGTTCCCTTCTCCCTGATGTCCAGCCCTGGTGAGTCAGTTGCCGTGGGGGACAGAGGCTCCCTGGTTGAACCTCAAACCCAGTCAGAGAACAAGCATCTGCTGTTGGGTGTGGAAACCAATGCCTGGCTTCATGGGGGGACTTTTTACCATCAGGAATGCTAGTTTGACTTTAATTGGCTCAGGGTCCTTAAAACTAAACGTTTCAGCTGGGACAGGGCCAAGTGGGTAGATGTGAGCCAAAGAAGCGTAGTGGGAACAGAGACTCCCTTACAACATGCCTACAGTGACCCTCCCTCACTTCTTCCTCTGAGCATCTTCCTGACCCTCAGGGTCTGGGTCAGGTGTCTCACGTACGGGCTCCCTTAGCACAGAGGGGTGACTCAGACTGAGGTACCCTCAGGTGTCACTGCCGCTCAACATGTCTGTCTCCATTATTCTGGCCCGGTGGTTCTCAGTCCTGGCTGCACACAAAAGTGGTCAGGAGAGCTTTGCAAAAACCCTGACACTCAGACTCCCTCGATCCCTTGTCCAATTAAAGCCAAATCTCTGGGAGGTGGAGCCTACACACCAAGGTGTTTAAAAAGCTTTCCGGCCGGGCGCGGTGGCTCAAGCCTGTAATCCCAGCACTTTGGGAGGCCGAGACGGGCGGATCACGAGGTCAGGAGATCGAGACCATCCTGGCTAACACAGTGAAACCCCGTCTCTACTAAAAATACAAAAAAAACTTAGCCGGGCGAGGTGGCAGGCGCCTGTAGTCCCAGCTACTCGGGAGGCTGAGGCAGGAGAATGGCGTGAACCCGGGAGGCGGAGCTTGCAGTGAGCTGAGATCCGGCCACTGCACTCCAGCCTGGGTGACAGAGCGAGACTCCGTCTCAAAAAAAAAAAAAAAAAAAAAAGCTTTCCAAGAGATTCTATTATTCAGCCAGGATTTAGAACCACTTCCCTTGACAACGAGCATTTTGAAAGCAAGGAACATGCTTATTCATCATTGGTATTAAATGAGTTAACAAAGGTGTTAGAATAGTGCCTGACATACATTAAGCTCTTAATAGCTTGGCTGCTAGTAGTAGGGTTTTTTTTGTTTTTTGTTTTTTGTTTTGAGACGGAGTCTTACTCTGTCATCCACTCTGGAGTGCAGTGGTGCAATCTCGGCTCACTGCAATCTCCGCCTCCTGGGTTTAAGCGATTCTCCTGCCTCAGCCTCCCAAGTAGCTGGGACTACAGGTGGGCACCACCATGCCTGGCTGATTTTTGTATTTTTTAGTAGAGATGGGGTTTCACCATGTTGGCCAGGCTGGTCTCAAACCTGGCCTCAAGTGATCTGCCTGCCTCGGCCTCCCAAAGTGCTGGGATTACACCTGTGAGCCACCGTGACCGGCCATTATTAGCGGTATTAACTTCCCATTGTCCATTCCGGTTCCTGACATACAGCAAGCACCTCATCGCCCATTTAACATACATAAATTAAACCATATATTCTAGAGAAAGCAGAGACAGCAAGAGAGAAATAATGTTTCAGAAGCCTGGGCGATTCCACTGACGTTTCCACTCAATAAGCACAGGCTTCAGAGTGAGCTTGAAATGGGCAATCTGGACCTTCTGTTCTTCCATTGCTGTTAGTTCTCTAAGTGCCTTTCAGAGTGTGAGCCTTTGGCTGAACTGTATTACAGGCAAGGTCGTGGGGATTTGAGAGCAATTTTGACTCTGGGGTTTTTACCAATATAGCTACAGGAGAAATTCACTGGGAGTGAAAAGTCTAAGGCTCTGTCCCCTGTTAGCTATATGGCTTTGAGCAAGTCACTTTGTCCTTCGTGGCCTCATTTTTCTCCCTAGAGTTCTGCAATTCTCTTTTCTTTCTTTCTCTCTTTCTTTTTCTTTCTTTCCTTTTTCTTTCTCTCTTTTCCTTCCTTCTCTTCTTTCTCTCTTTTCCTCTTTTTCTGTCTTTCTCTCTCTCTTCCTTCTCTTCTTTCTCTCCCTTCCCTTCCCTCCTCCCTTCTTCCCTTTCCTTCCCTCCTCCCTTCTTCCCTTCCCTTCCCTCCTCCCTTCTCTTCCCTCCTGCTTTCCCTCCTCCCTTCCCCTCCTTTCCCTTCCCTCCTCCCTTCTCTTCCCTCTTTCCTCTTCCCTCTTCCCTCTTCTCTCTTCTCCCTTCCCTTCCCTTCCCTCTTTCTTTCTTTTTTTTTTTTTTTAATTGAGGTAGAGTCTTAGTCTGTCACCCAGGCTGTAGTGCAGTGGCACAATCTTGGCTCATGCAACCTCTCCCTCCCAAGTTCAAGCAATTCTCCTGCCTTAGCCTCCAGAGTAGCTGGGATTATAGGCATCCACCACCAAGCCCAGCTAATTTTTTGTATTTTTCATAGAGATGGGGTTTCACCTTGTTGGCCAGGCTGGTCTTGAACTTCTATCTCAAGTGATCTGCCCACCTTGGCCTCCCAAAGTGCTGGAATTACAGGCATGAGCCACCATGCCTGGCCTGCGATTCTCTCATTTCGAGACCTGGCTGAACTCTGCCTCATACCTCCTTGTCTGCTTCGGTGATCCTGAGGGATCCGGCTCCCGAGTCCTGACTATGTGGGGTCACTCCCGACCACCCTACTCAGGCTACCCTGGGCAGGGTGTCAAGGGTCTTGACCTACAAATATCATGAAGCACCTGTAACCCTCCCGACGCCTGGGATGGTTCAGGGGAGGCTATCGGTACCAGCCCAGTGGTTCAGTAGCTATGTGAATAAGTGGTTTTGGAAACCAGTTGCCATTTATACCTTAGCTCAGAGGGAAAACACTTCACAGTAGCCAAAGAAAAAGAGGGCAGGGCTGTAGAAATTCTCCTCTTTCGGAGATGCTGGTTCTGGGGAATAAAGGGCCCTAGGAGTCTATCTCAGGCTTTGGGACATTTCTCCCCATATCCCACCAAAAATAAAAAAGACCATCTGAACGTTCCTTTTTCTTTTTTTTTGAGACAGTATCACTGTCACCCAGGCTGGAGTGCAGTGGCACCATCTTGGCTTACTGCAGCCTCTGCCTTCCAGGCTCAAGCAATCTTCCTGGCTCAGCCTCCTGAGTAGCTGGGACTATAGGCATGCGCCACCACGCCTGGCTACATTTTTTATTTTTTGTAGAGATGAGGTCTCACTGTATTGCCCAGGCTGGTCTTGAACTCCTGGGCTCAAGCGATCCACCCACCTCCACCTCCCAAAGTGCTGGGATTACAGGCATGCGCCACCAGGCCCAGCCTCAGCTGACTTTTCAGTCAGCCTGGCCTTTGTTCCAGTTGTCCCAATCCAGGGAGATTTCTCAGCCTGGCAACTCATCAGGAACAGCTGGACAGATGCCAACAACAGATAGTTCCTCTAGCGAATTGTAAACAAGGTATGAGGTGCTAATCAAACACACATGTGGCATTTTGGTCAGTTTTTCAAAACACAAAGCCAATTGGAGAAATGAGGTCAATTTGTGCTAGAGATGAAATAACAGAACTGCCAACATTCTCTTATTGTGCTTATTGGGCAGGGATTTGTATTTATCCACAGACAGATAGGTTCTAATGGGATTCGTCCTGCATTTAAAAATAGTGACATGACCAACCATTTAAATCCATGTTTTGTATTTGGGACGGTTGCATGTTTTGTTTTGGTTTCTTTCATTTTGCTTGTTTTTTTTTTTTTTTTTTTGAAACGGAGTCTCGCTCTGTCACCCAGGCTGGAGTGCAGTGGCATTATCTTGGCTCACTGCAAGCTCTGCCTCCTGGGTACAAGTGATTCTCGTGCCTCAGCCTCCCGAGTAGCTGGGATTACAGGTGCCTGCCACCATGCCTGGCTATTTTTTGTATTTTTAGTAGAGATGGGGTTTCACCATGTTGGTCAGGCTGGTCTCGAACTCCTGACCTTGTGATCCACCCGCCTCAACCTCCCAAAGTGCTAGGATTACAGGCGTGAGCCACCGGCCATGCTCTTGATTTTAAAGGGGTTGTGGACTGGTCTGGTTTTTGTGTTGTGTTAGAGTTTAATGAGATCAAACATACTCTAGAGTTGCCCATTAAGTTCACCATCTAAATCAATTGTCCTTTATGGTAACACAGGATTCATGGAGCAGCAACCTCTTTTTGGATCAGGCAGCAACCTTTATTTGTGCTGTGCACTTCACCAACATGTTTTTGTCTGGGATATTTCCCCGATCCCACTCTTCTGTTGTTTTACAGTACTTCTTGTCCTTCTCTCCCACACCTAGGCAGTTCCAAGCCTGAATCTTTTCTCTCCCACCGCCACAACCACCATCTCCTCACCTCTGCACTGCCACTGTAGTTTCCAGTTGGCCCCACCATGCTCGCCCCCTCCCTCTAGTTCACGTCACACAGCAGCTAGAAACATCTTTTGAACATACTCACGTGACCACGTCATTTCCCTACTTAACACTCTTCAAGGACTGCCCATTGCTGGTACTGGTGACTCAGCAACACTCCAGGACACTGAGTTCCTGTGCCCATTGTGTCTCCTCCTGCAGGCAGGGGGTCTTGGAGATATTCTAGAACAACGCATTTTGACATGGCAGCCGCCCTCTTCGACAGAATTCTACTGGTGAGCCTGGTCTTTCTGCTGCCACTGGTATCTAGTAACCACACCAGAGCAGGGTTTGACTGAAGAAGTGTCGCTTGCTCACACTGGCTCATGATGTCTGCACACCAACCGCACATCACTGCCGTGCAAACAACCCACCTCTACTCCTGGGCAGTGAAGGGTTGAGTGAACCTTTGCATTAGCACATATGGGATCCTACTAATCCTTGTTGGCATGGCTACCCAAAACACATTTTGGACTCTGTGAACTTATGCTTTTATTTTCTGACCACTGGAATGTGCGTTTTCCCCCAATGATCATGATACTTTTAATTGCTTGAGGTCTGTTTTCCCACTAGACCATAAGAACACACTTTTTTGGCATTGCATTTCCAGGCCTAGCCCAATGCTTGGCATGTAGTGGGTGCTCAAGTGTTTATTGAAAGCACCTAGCAAACAGTGACAGATATGACTAAACAGAAAATCTAGGCCGGGCGCGGTGGCTCAAGCCTGTAATCCCAGCACTTTGGGAGGCCGAGACGGGCGGATCACGAGGTCAGGAGATCGAGACCATCCTGGCTAACACAGTGAAACCCCGTCTCTACTAAAAAATACAAAAAAATAGCTGGGCGAGGTGGCGGGCGCCTGTAGTCCCAGCTATAGGGAGGCTGAGGCAGGAGAATGCCGCAAACCCGGGAGGCGGAGCTTGCAGTGAGCTGAGATCCTGCCACTGCACTCCAGCCTGGGCGACGGTGCGAGACTCCCTCTCAAAAAAAAAAAAAAAAAAAAAGAAAATCTAGATTGGCCAAAGCATTTCCCTTTTCTGACTTCAGTTTTGTTCAGGTCTTTTAGTTGATCCATTCCTATTCAATGACCCCGAAATGGGTTTGCTATCTTTGGCTTTTGAGTAGCTGCTCTTGATAACCTCATGAATTTAGATCTTCCATAGTTTTTCTTTAGGTAAGTTTCACAAGTCAGGAATCTGCTCAGATGGCAGCTTCCCTAATTTTTATCTCTGTACAATAAATTGCACAAAATTATTTCCATTCTGCCAGATGTGGTGGTTCACGCCTGTAATCCCTGCACTTTGGGAGGCCGAGGCGAGTGGATCGCTTGGGCCCAGGAGTTTGAGACCAGCCTGGGCAATGTGGTGAGACCCCATCTCTAAAACAAACAAACAAACAAACAACAAAAAAAAATTAGCCAGGTGTGGTGGTGCATGCCTTTAGTGCCATCTACTCGGAGACTGACGCAGGAGGATCAATTGAGCCTGGGAGATTGAGGCTGCAGTGAGCTGTGACCATGCTACTGCACTCCAGCCTGGGCAACAGCAAGAGACTGTTTTAAAAATGAAAACAAAGTTATTTCCATTCTACAGAACCTACCACATGGGTAGATGAATTATACTATTGGGGAAACTGATTCAGTCATCTTTGAAATCATCACTTCTCCTCCTGTCTTCCATTTGCCAGTTAGAAAAAACCAAAACAGATCCACAGTATTATGGGAGCAAATCATAGGTACTCTGAGTTCACTGTTAATGTCTGGAAAGGTATATGCAGCTATCTGTTTTTTCTCTACTTGTGTGTTCAGCCCATTTTTGTTACCCTTTGGGTAAGTTCAATCATAATTTCCTCAAACTGTGATGTAATAGCCTGGACTTGAAATAATTTTTGCTGTTATTGTCCTCTAGTTTGACAGACCTTCAAAGGCCTTCATTCTCATTGGATATTCAGAGTTCTCACTCTGGAATTCAAGCAATAGGCAGCACATGGTGGTAATAGGTCAGATTCTGGAGCCAGATTCTTGAAATCCCCTACTCAGATATGTGACCTCTATGTAAGTTTTAAAAAAATGTGTATTATCTTTTAACCAGCAAAACTAGGATACTACCAACCTTATTGTTGTGGGGATTAAATGAGTTAATAAGAAAGTGCTTGGGAAAGTGCCTGGCATATAATGGGCACTTGAGACATTAATTATCATTACCTGGTTCTGGTCTGCCAAGAATGTAAACCCCACGAGGGCAGGAATTTTTGTCTGTTTTGTTGCTTACTGTATTCCCAGGGCCTAGAACAGTTCCAGGCACATATTAGATACTCAAATTATTTGTTGAATGAGTTAATCCATTATATATTTATTTATAGCTCAGCCAAACTATAATACTCCCTGATATGGTTTGGCTCTGTGTCCCCACCCAAATCTCATCTTGAATTGTAATCCCTATGTGTTGAAGGAGGGCCCTGGTGGGAGGTGTTTAAATCATGGGGGCAATTTCCCCCATGCTATTCTCATGATAGTGAGGGAGTTCTCACGAGACCTGATGGTTTTAAAAGTGGCAGTTTCCCCTGCACTCTCTCTCCTGCTGCCATGTAAGATGTACCTTGCTTCCCCTTCACCTTCTGTCATAATTGTAAGTTTCCAATTCCAGAGGCCTCCCCAGTCATGCAGAACTGTGAGTCAATTAAACCTCTTTTGCTTGGGAATTACCGGTCACAGGTAGTATCTGTATAGCAGTGTGAGAATGGATTAATACACTCCTCCTTCCTCTGAATATTCTTAGTTTTCCTTACCTAGTGCTTTCTCTGTCACTGACCACTTCTGTTGGGTTAGTCATAACCACTCAATGCCCAGCTTAAATAGAACCCGTACAAGGTCTTTCCCTGATCATCCTAGGAGGAAGTAATCTTCCCACAGACTATGCTCTCTCAGTACATTGTGTGAACTAACTTCAGCACTTAACAGTCTTACCTTTACTCTCGGTAAGCTCCCTGAGTAAGTTACCATGCCACTTATTACTCAAGCTGGAATATTTTCCAAGTGTGCTTGTTGAGCAAATGTACATGATTTTTTCAAATGGATGGAAGATCTAACCTATTAGAGCATTGTCTTATTGTGGCAATTTTCCCAGGATTCCCTCTGTGTGGAGAGCAAAGTCCTGTCTGCAGTGGGGCCAGAGGTAGGGAAGCTCATAACTGAGAAGACAATTTTGAGCCCCAGGGAATAGGGTTAGCCTTGAATACAGAAAGTATTTTCCAGTTATGGGCTACCCCCTCAACTTCTAGTTATCTCACAGCCATAATGTGGGATGTGAACCTAGGTTTGAGGCACACAATTAGGTTGTAATAATTATGTCTTATTTGATCTTGGTATGATCAAACAAGGAGGTCATATGTGGGAGCATCTCAGTAATTACAGAATATTAAAATACTGAAAAATAGCATAGATATAAAATTGAAGAGGGTGTGCATCTTAATGACAGAACAAGACAGAGCCTTATATACTTGTGCAGACGCCCTGGGTAGACCTACTCAAGTTTGAAGGACTATTTTGAATTATTCACTAATACTATGTCTTTAAACAAGATGATATTGAGAGGTCATAGTGATTTTAAAATACAGTATCACTTTTAACGAATGTTAATAGTTTACCAGTTGCTCTTATAACACTTTGATCTTCTTTATCAGTGTCTGAGGTAGTGTAAATTGTAATACATTCACTTTACCCATGATGGAGAAAAAGTCTGAGAGATTATTGCTAATCCCACCGTAAGTGATGGCAGTGGGACATCAACTTAATTGGAATAATCTGCCTTTCAAATATGTCATATTGACCAGGATAGAACAACACAACTATGAGAACACTGAAGATGTTCAGGTATTGAGAATTTTTCTTCAGTGACTTTGGAAGACTGATAGGGATTTGGTCAAAGTTTTAGCTCCAATCAGTGTAAAATTTCCTCAACATCCTGAATTTGGGGTCGGGTTTGCCACTGCATTCCACATAAAGATGTGGCCTCGAAGGTGAGCTGTGAGTTGGCTGTTAAGCACCCCTCACCCCCATCCCCGCCCGCTGCCCCTCAATGAAGCATCAGCTGTTTTCTGAATGAACGCTAAATGGGCTTACGCTGGTTTTCTGAAACTCCCATAGCAGAATTCCTTTGGCCTAGAATATAGAAAAGCTATGCTGTCTTTCAATGGTTTGGACTGTAAAAGAACAACTAAATCTCAAATCCACATTCTCCGCTGGGCAGTCCCATTTGGGATTATTTTACAGGACTCAAGAGACTAGTGCTCAGAGACAAAACACCTCAGCACATGGCCTCCCTTTGGAAGATAATGCACATGTGGTTTTTGTGGTGTGACTTCAAATTACCTAACAGTCTGGCTGCCCCTGAATATGAGTCATTGTATCTCTCATAAAATCTAAGGTCTTAGTTCATGGTCATTCAAGTGATCAGTCGTACCTAGTTGTGATCCTAGATTCATTTAGATTCCGCTGGGCTACAGCCCATGAGGTAGATGCCTCTGCTGAACTCTGGCTGCAGATGTGCATACCTCCTCTTCCCTTTTTCTTTCCTGAGAGTCTCGCTCTATTGCCCAGGCTGGAATGCAGTGGTGCGATCTCAGCTCCCTGCAACCTCTGCCTCCTGGTTTCAAGCAATTCTCCCTGCCTCAGTTGCTGGGATTACAGATGCCTGCCACTGCGGCCAGCTAATTTTTGTATTTTTAGTAGATATGGGGTTTCACCATGTTGGCCAGGCTGGTCTTGAACTCTTGACCTCAGGTAATCTCCCTGCCTTGGCCTCCCAAAGTGCTGGGATTACAGGCGTAAGCCACCGCGCCCGGCCTTCTCTCTTATTCAGCAGAAAAAAGTGCCAAATACAAGTTTCTGGGAGGTTCCCTGAAGGAGGAGAAAGTGTCTTTAGCTAGGTTTCCCAACGGCTGCATCACTACTGAAGCTGAGTTTCGAGTAGCTGGCTTCAGTAGCTCTTGCAGATAGCATTGAAACACAGATTTTCCCTCGGATTCTGCCATTTAATCCAGATCCTTGAGAAAATTAGTTTCTCTTTAACTTGCCACATATGCCATCATTTTAATTGTGTAAATCCACTGTAACATAAAAACCTGATTTGAAACAGAACAAATGCTTTAAAAGGAACTGAGATGCGGGACCGGGCATGGTGGCCCAGGCCTGTAATCCCAGCAGGCGATTGGAAGGCTGAGGTGGGCGGATTACTTGAGCTCAGGAGTTCCAGACCAGCCTGGATAACATGGTGAAACCCTGTGTCTCTACAAAAAACACAAAAATTAGCTGGGTGGGTGGCGCAAGCTACTTGGGAGGCTGAGACATGGGAACTGCTTGAGCCCAGAAGGTGGAGGTTGCAGTGAGCTGAGACTGCACCACTGCACTCCAGCCTGGGTGACACAGCGAGACCCCGTCACAAAAAAAAAAAAAAAAAAAAAAGGGGGGGGGGGGAAACTGAGATGTGGCTTCTAATAATATCCCAAATAAAATTACACCCAAAAGGTGAAGTTTAACTCATATTTTATATAGATTCTATGAAGGTCATGGGAACTATAATTTCACACAAAAAAATATACCTGGGACAAGACATAAGGAAACATGGGGAAAGGTATGTCACAACCCTAAGGTTTTTTTTAAAAGTTCCTTTTACAAAAAAATCAAGCCTTATCCACTAACTTGAGTGCAAACCAATACCAATTGCGCAAAGTTACAGTACCTCTAGTTCTTGTTTCTTTTTTTTATTTTAACAGTTAAACAGTTTGCTTCTAAGTTAGGCCAGTTGTTCAAAAATTTTATAGAAGTAGATTCTTTGCTAAGAGGTCTCCAAATAATTGCTTTCAGTGGGAAAGATACTAGGTTTTTTGTTTCCAACAGGATCACAGCAGCTTGTAAGTCAGGTCACTTTGGGGGTTTTGTTTTTTGTTAAAAGATGGCAGATTTTAATTCAGAATACCTTTTCAGTATCATTTTGTTTCGCTAATGTCTTGATTCTGCAAATGTTTTCATTTGTGGCAGAATTAAGGCTACGTTTATGGTTAAGAAATGATCCATTTTACCTATGTCAGAGCTTTTTGTATTCAGTGTAGCAAAACATATTCCATGTGTGACTTGGAAAAACTGTAGTATTAAATGTCACAGACTTCTCATCTGAATTTTAATTTAGTAGTTAAGCTTTAAATCAGAAAAGATTGTTTATCACAAGGTTCTCATGGCTAAAAAAGACTAAGTGTCAACAGTTTAAAGTGGAACAGGGATGACATGGCAGACATCCTGCCAGAGCTACTGTTGATTCCAACAGCATTAGCACATGTGGAACCCCAGAGCCAGGAATTTACCCGCAATAAAGCCAGGTTTTCAGTCAGTAAAACTGATGATTGCAGAAGCAGAGAGAGTCTGGCTGCCATTAGAGAAGGTAAGAAAACATCATCGGCTCCTTGGGGCTGCCTTTCTTTTGTAACCTCAGCTGTCAAGAAATGGAAATCAGGGTTGGGGAATTAAACAAAACCCACCAGTCTACCCATCACTTCTGCAGTAGTGACCTAGGTTTCCTTTTATTACTAGTTATTGCTCTTTTTCTCCCTCCCTCTGGAAGACTATTTTCTTGCTTACTGCAGCTGAGCAATTCACTTACTGAGCTGTTAAACTTTAATCTGGGGTCTAAGAAAAACATTATGTAAATCAGGTTTTAAGTATGACTATTATACTTCTCAAGTATCTGGAATGTTCCTCCTCATTCTCGTTAGAGGCTATTCCCACATCTAAATACATTCTTCTGAGTATTCTGTTAGACTCAGAGTTAACTAAAGACAATTCTGGTTCAGAGATCCAAAATGAAGGCAGATTCACATTACTGGGCTTCACACCATCCGACAAAAAGTCGGAGCAACAAGCACAATGCCTACAGACACAAGGTATGGTTTCAAGCCAAGAGGTACCACCACTGTATTTGAACTACAACAAGGAAATAATTTCAAGCTACACGAAATTAGTGTTCTAACATAAAGAAATTATATATTGTAAAATATGAAGCGTTTTCAGATTTGCCTCACCAAAACAGATGTGTCAATAACTGAAGCTATTATACATACAACACAGATATCAATTTTTTTTTTTTTTTTTTTTTTTGAGATGGAGTCTCGCTGTGTCACCCAGGCTGGAGTGCAGTGGCGTGATCTTGGCTTACTGTAGCCCCTGCCTCAGGGGTTCAAGTGATCCTCCCGCCTCAGCCTCTCAAGTAGCTGGGATTCCAAGCGTGCATCACCATGCCCAGCTAATTTTTGTACTTTTAGTACAGATGGGGTCTCCCCAGGTTGACCAGGCTGGTGTCGAACTCCTGACCTCAAGTGATCCGCCCGCCTCAGCCTCCCACAATGCTGAAACTACAGGCGTGAGCAACCACGCCCAGCCATCTTTAAAGATATTAAAATCTACTTCTTATTGAAAGGTCAGGACCTACCACTTCAATTTGTAAATGTTTTTATTTATAAGCCAATAAGTAATGCTTTTTACTAATATATATATTCTCTCATGACCTCCAAAATAGAACAGAATATATATACATACACTCAGCCTCCTGAGTAGCTGGGTTTACACACACGTGGCACCACGCCCGGCTAATTTCGTATTTTTAGTAGAGACGGGGTTTCTCCATGTTGGTTAGGCTGGTCTTGAACTCCCAACCTCAGGTGATCTGCCTGCCTGGCCTGAGAGAATATATTAAATAAGTAAAACCAAAGGCCATTCTGAAAGACAGTGCTGTCTTCTTACGTTTTCAGTTTCCTCTGTGCTGTCACATGTAGTGAAGTCATTTAAGAATGAAGCAGACACAATTCTGCTCAGACACTACCATTGATGAGGATGGTGTATGTGAAGAACACAAAGTTAAAAAAATTGTATATATCCATACTTCAAAAGCTCCAAATGCCAAGCCTAACTTAAAGCAAAACGAACCTTAAGTTTAACCTGTCTTCCTCTGATCACCTTTTATTTCCAGTTCTTGTTCTATTCGAAGACCATTAAGAAGTAAAAAAAAAAAAAAAAAGTTTTAAGTATCAATTGTTAAAAACAACAAAGAAGAGTTTAAGGAAAGAATATATTTGAACCACATAAACAAATAAAAAGGTATTACATAAGAAAAAATAATGTAACAATTTATGTAAGTACCTAACATATGAGCATGCTCTTACATCTAAAACAAAAAATAAAAAGGTAACATTGGTACTATATATATATATTTGACAAGTGTGCATTAAAGAATTCTCTAATATAAAACATTTAAAATGTGGAGAATACTTTTTCAAGATACAGAAAACAATTGTTATGATAGGCACACCCACAATTCTTATAAAAACATGCTTGCAAGGATAAAATCCACCTGAGCACTCATTTCTCAGATGTACCAACGCTATAAAATTGTTAAGCACTGAATATTGCCACCCACTTTTGCAATCTTTGAGTTTCAACACTGATTGATATGAATTCTGAATTACACAATTACTGTTATTTTTCAGTCTTTCTGCCATGTTCCATATAGAAGGCATGTATTTAATATGAATACTTAAAACAGCAACATTATTTGTAGCAAAGTCACTTCCCTGTGTTCATTTTTCCTTTAAAGGCACTATATTTAGAAAATAGTTATTACAACAAATAGTGCTTTGGAAGATCTGAAACTCCAAATCAATGTGCTCCATCAACCATAAGTAGATCTAAGAAGCCCTGACTGAAAAGAACACAAATGTAAAAAGCTGATAAATTTAAAGATTATAAAATTGGTTTATTGTAAAAGCAATTCAAGAATACCCAGTTAAAATCTTATCCCAATGCTACCCAATACAACCAAGAAGCAGTTAAGCACTTTTACATTAGGAACAAGGACATAAAACAAGAGACCACATCAAGGCTATCATTCAAACTCAAAAAGGGAAAGGACTCTTAGGTCTCCTTCAGGTCAGTACAGAGGGCATCATAAGATCAAAGCACTGTGCCAGGTATCACAGTACTGCTACAACACTGAGGTATAACTGGGCAAATCAAAGTCGAGGGGAAATGAAGACCTCCATATTATTGTGTTGTGGGTGTACTTAAGTGATTGAAATTCTAGGAACAGCTGCCTTTAATGGCAGCAAGGTGTGAAGACAAGTCTTTATTAAAGAGAAAGAAGTTTATCAAGTTCTCTATCAAGGTCCCCCCTAAATCTTCACAACCCCCCAAACTTTCCCACCCTCCCCCTAAGCTAAAGCTACTCTGCTGATACATAAGATATAATCTTAATTTGTGGCTACTGGCAAATTATAGGCACTCCTTCCAAGTAGCTTTGATCTTCTGCACATTAAAAAAAATCCCAACAACATGCTATATAATTCATATACCCAATTTTGCATTCTAGGTAGAATTTCATTACTACTCTAAAACTCCATCTGTAGTCGCCATTTCCCCCCAGACTTAATGCAAGATTTAATCTTTCTGCTGTTTTCTTAATAAAAGCCTTAGAGTCAATTATTATCAGTGATCAACCTATGAACTATTATATACAACACAGTGATTGCATTTTTTTTGAGCACTGAAAGTACTTAAAATAAAACTTCTTACTTCCAACTTTTACACTCCTCCAAACTGAAGGGCCAAAATACTTAGATTTTGTAATTGGGGGGGAAAAATCTATCTTCCCAAGCTGAGGCTTTTCATAGCAGCTTTTGCCAGGAGAAGAGATTTTATGCCTGTTATAAACCCTTGAAAATAAGGGCTTATTCTAGAAACATTGAAAGACCCTTAAAACATAGAGGTGCTAGCTGGTGCCACTTTAATTCACAACCAACTATTACTTCATAGCTTATACTGAAGAGTTAATTCATGCTCATTTTGTTCCTTTAAAAAATACTCTTTGGAAACCATTATTACTCCTGTAGACACATACTCTAGTTACATCATCTCTTCCTGTAAAAATAAAGGTATAATCATGATTATCTCTATTTCTTTGCTAAATTCAACTACCAATATACATTTATTAATCTGGTCACTTTTCCAGCTAACTCATGACTTTATAATTCTATCCAGGGTCAATTTTCAGCATAGAAGTAGAAGCAAGTCTTATAAGTAAGAACAATCTTGAAGGCAATATTTTAATCTAGTCGTTAATGTGTTCATTACAAATGAGAACTACAAACTAGAATTTACTTCCAAAACTAAGGTAAAGGTAAACTTCCAAAGCTAAATGAAGGTAAACCACTATAAAGCTTATTTCTGTCATGCACATTATGAACCTACTCAGTGATTTCCAACAGAGACTTAAAAATTAGTCCAAGGGAGTCAATTAGTCCAAGGGAGTCCAAGGGTTAAAATAAAGCCATTTCTGGTTTGCTGCTTTCCAATTCATCAGATATCTACCGTATGTCCAGAGGGCATGGAGCACTCCCCTAGAACTATCCATAGTAATAACTCTTTCTAGAACACTAAACTACTTCAAACATCTGCAGACTGCCCCAACCAGATTTAAACTACCAGTGAAATATAAACTACTAGTCACGTATTCTAAATGCATACAAAGCGCTACCATTTTAAAAATTAACTGGGAAGTAGGGAAACCTAAAAAAAGGATACATTCCACTACCACACTATTATAAATGTTACGTTTGGGTGTGTGTATGTATATAAAAGAGAGAGCAGATAATCAAGATTTAAATAAGGTGGTAAAAAAACCAGGAAATGAAGATTTTACCAAAACAACTCTAATAACCGTCCCAAGCTACAACTATGAACAGATTCACTAATATGGTCATTTGCCTAGGTTCCGACAAAACCAACCAATCAACACCCCCCACCGCCCCGCCAAAAAAAACCCCAACAAAACAAAATGCACACCCACAAAATTATCCACCAAAATCTATACTAGAGTATGTGGCAATAATTAATATATTTCTATGGAAATTGTCTCATGCCTTATAAGCTCCTAAAATAAAATCAAGGTCACTATGTGACTAATGATAGCACTAGGAGGAAAGGAAAATACTGAAAGTAAAACAGGCTTCAGCCTTGGTTTCAGCTATCTCTTCAAATCAGCATTAAGTATTTAATATCAGATAGAACATTTTTGGCTTGTCAGACCAGTAAATCATGTTTTTCCACTGGCCAAAGGCAGCTGAAGAAACAACTGGTGAGCAAACTAAATGCTGTGACATAAAGCATCTGACTTCTAAGTCTGAGTATTTAGTTAAAATGACTGGTGAACATTTAACTGGGCAAAAGGAATGGCATCCATCATCCAAACAGGCTCACTTCCCCCAGCCCCCAAAATGAACAGTAGTTATAATAGCAAAAGAAACAAAAAGTTTTTTTCTTTTTTTTTGATTCTTTAGAGCCAACTGTGAAAGAGGTCAGCAATATATTAACAGCAGCAATGGACAAGGAAGAGCAAAATAGAGGATTAAAGTATCTTGCTGGACGTTTGTTCATCTTTTTCTGTATTAGCCAGAAAACTGCAACTGGCTTATGGAAATTTCAGGTGCGTATGTCTCCTTAGATCCTTCACAGATTTAGAATTCAGTCTGCCTGAGGGCTCTATAACCATGTAAGAAAGCTTTCTTTATCTAGCTTGGTGGCAGCCAAAACAGACTCCATGTCATTAAGGATGTCAGAACTCAAAGCTTCCTGCAGACTTGGCATCAACTCCTCTCCTTCTATGTTCATTCCATCTCCTTCCAGTGTTCCAAGGTCCACATTTGTCCCAGGAATGGCTTCAAGGTAGTCTGGGAAACGGTTCTGCTGTGAGGGCAGGGTGCTTTGGTTGATAGTATCACCTAGTGGAAACACACACAGAGAGATAACAAAGTCCTTTTTGAAAAGCTAACATCAGGGCTGTATCATATGAGCATACAGAAATGCACAGGGAAAGAAAAGCGCTCCTGACTGACCTAAACTGATACCTAGAATTTATATCAGGTCAAACAACTCACAGGTAACAAAATAACAATGCCGAGTTTACTTTTGCTTCAACATTTGTTCAGATATCCAATAACAGCTCGATTGCTATTATGTGCTGAGCACTAAAGGGAGTCATTAAAAAAATAAAAAAGTCCTTGAAAAATTATATGCAGCAGGGGGAGAAAGAACAAGAACACAACACAACAGCATCACTACCCTGTCTTCCAGATAAGCACCACCATAATAAGACTAAACATAAAAACGAGTGGTATAGAACTTCCTTGGTCTTAAAAACACTTTGGGAAACATTAAAATAAAAGGACTGCATGAATACTTTATTCCACCCTTATGCACCTTCATAACAGCAAAACAAGCTTCCCAGAGGGCTTTGAAGAAATACATCTTCTTAGCCTTGCTTCTAGGTTTCCCAAACTTACTCCGCCACAGAGCCTTTTTTGCATATGACAACATTAACATTCCTCAGAGCTTCAATAGAACATACTTTCAGAAAAACTAATACAAATCATTAAGTGCGATAGGGATCTAGAGAAGAGAGAAATACAGATTAGAGAAGTAAAAGTGTTGTGTGTGAAATGGGTTTGAAGTGGCTCCTAAGGATGATTTAAAATCTAGGTAAGCAGAGAGGAGGGGGTAGTGTGGATTCTAGAAAGCATCAAAGCCAGGAGCTGGATGAGTACAGGCACAAAAGCCTTGCTAAACACTTTCAGAAGAGAAGCAGTTAGCGAAAGAGTTGGTAGCTAAAGAACAGCTTCATTTCCCTGCCAATTCATGCAGTCTGGCAGTTGTCAAGTTTAAGGCAATGGTTGCCAGGTAAGCCACAGGAGAAATGCTTCCTTAATTACCCCTGTGAGGCAGGTATTTCTTAGCTCCTGCAAGACCCCTGTAACTATTCCTTTTTTTTTTTTTTGAGACAGTCTTGCTCCGTCACCCAGGCTGGAGTGCAGTGGTGTGATCTCGGCTCACTGCAACCTCCGCCTCCTGGGTTCAAATGATTCTCCTGCCTCAGTCTCCTGAGTAGCTGGGATTACAGGCGCACACCACCACACATGGCTAATTTATGTATTTTTAGTAGAGACAGGGTTTCACCATGTTGGCCAGACTGGTCTTGAACTCCTGACCTCAGGTGATCTGGCCACCTCGGCCTCCCAAAGTGCTGGGATTACAGGTGTAAGCCACCGCACCTGGCCTTCTGCAACTATTCTAATAAAGTAAGTGGGCCCCACCTCCTAGTCTTTCCCATCTGGTTTCCTGAGCCCGTAACACCTAAGGTGGACCAAAAACTCTTAGAGAAAAGATGAAAACAAACACTGAAAAACATGTAGACATTTCTCAAAATTAAGGACACAAATCCATAATAAGGAGAGAGATGTTCTAACAGGCACTTCAGTTTGTCTTGCCAATTAAGATCAACATGCTAACGTAAGTCATGCTGCCAGAGTTTTATTCAAATAGAGCTAATATATCCAATTTATGATTTTCTTTTCTTTTTTTTTTTTTTTTTGAGAACGGGTCTCATTCTGTCACCCAAACTGGAGTGTAGTGGTGTGATCACCAGGGCTCAATCCATCCTCCCACATCAGCCTCCTGAGTAGCTGAGACCACAGGCACGTACCACAACACCTGGCTTATTTTTGTATTTTTTTGTATAGATGGGGTTTCACCATGTTGCCCAGACTGGTCTTGAACTCCTGGGCTCAAGAAATACGCCTACTTTGGCCTCCCAAAATGCTGAGGTTACAGGCATGAGTCACCGCACCCGGCCAATTCATGATACATATTTTTTTAAACTAGGAAAATACCAGTTACAAATCACCATATAGAGACAAAGCAGGCTCAATTTAATTCGAATTTACAGGATTTTAATTGGTTTTCTTCTGAATAATCTTTGCTTACAATACCTTATTAGACCTGGTGATAACATATCCGACTGTAAGTCAGGCTACTAAGAGGAATAAAGAATACCAACCTGTATCCATCTCATCAACGCTGTTCAGGAAGTCATCTGGGGTGCGAGGGACACTGTAGCTGCTCATGCTTAGTCCACTGTCTGTACTCTCATCTCGAGAGTGATAGGTGCCACTACAAAAACATGACAGTTAAAGACCAACACAAAAAATTTTAAAAATCAATTCAAGGTAAAAATAAACACCTGCTGAGTACCAACATAATTCTCAAAGAGGATTAGTGAAAATTCCTGCTCTGCAATGTCTGAAACAAGCCCCTCCCTCAGGGCCGTAGACAGGGCTTGTGCTATGAAGTGAAATAGACAAGTTAATCCTAATTGAAGCTAGCAGCCCTAAAGAGCCAAGATTTCTCCTAAGGTTCTGTGCTTTTTGACAATAAGGGACAAAAAAAGGTACCCCCAGTTAGTTTTCCTGGCTGGCAGACAATTCTCTGCATGAGTATTCTCCTCTCTGTAATACCATTTGAATCTGGAGGTGGGGAGGAACCCACACAACTTACTTGTCCCAAGGTCTCAATTCTCCAGGTGGTGGTGGCACAGACAGAGAGGTCAAAACACAAACTCCAGGTGGGCGAGGAGACAGGTCTGCACTAGATTCAAGTTAAATTCCTAGCTCTTGTGCAGAGAACATAAGCCAAGGAAAAATCAACCCCAAATAAACCACCAGAATTCCTTTTAGGACTGAACCAAAATAGATGAGTCACTGCTGATAAGATAAGAATACTCATGGCTTGATCTCCCTGCTTCTGTGTTTGGGCGGGGGAGGAAAAAGCCTCAAACACTTTAGTACGAAAGGAAACGGGAGATCATATAGCTCCAGTTAAAGAAAAGAGCAAAACAAAAAACTGCAAGGCACATCCCTTGAAAATAAAATGACCCGACACAGATTTTCACTTTAGACTAAGCAAGGTTTCCCAGATTTACATTCAAGTATGGTAAATATCCATTACTCTGATAAATAGAACACTCTCCTAAGCTGGTAGCATCTAGACATCAGCGGGCATTCACTGAGTTTTACTAACTCTAGAAAATTCTCAGTTCTACTAACTCTAGAAAATCTTGGAGAAAAGCATAAAATCAAGGCAGCTGTTATTCTTCAATGGTCTGTGTACATGTGTGAACTTTAACTTTCTCTATAGCTTGTACATTTAAAAGCAGCTATTTAACTTACATAAAAGTTAAAAAATAAAAACAAGTTTAACAATTGCTCAAGGCTACAAGCTCAGTCAGTACCCCAACTGCCTTCCCTAAATGATGCAATGCGTTTGCCTTGTTCTCTCTCTCCCCTCATTCTATATACTGCAATCACTGGTTTACTCTAATGCTTCTGCCAGATTTTGCCAATGCTCAAAAGCTTCACACAGATCCAAGAAAACATATACTTGCCTCTGAGACCACTGATATACAATGCAGCCATGGATGAGAAGGCCTCAGGATTTGGCTTGTTTGTATTTTGCCTGCCCTGATCTGGGACAAGAGCCTGGTCCTAGTCATCACCCTATTCGGCTGCTAAGCATGGGACGCACATCAGACATTTTAGTCTATTACTGAATAGCTGAACTTACAGAGTTGTGCAGAGTTCATTCCAAACCACAGGGGAAGCACATGGGCATTCCTGAGGACAGAGTTTACAGGGCCATTTTTCTGGCGAGGAACTGCTCCCTGCAGAACCTCACCTCCTACAGGCCCCACTCATTCAATAAACATTCACTGAGCATCTGCTACTACATGACAGGCATTAGACTAGGCTTTGAGGATAACGAGGTTCACCACCACCACCACCTACAAACAATGTTTTGTGAGAGACTCACAACTTCAAGGAGGGAAATGAACAAATATACTACTGAATCATATACAGGGGCTATATGAACTATGTAAGCACAGTACTTTCACAACAAACAAGGAGCTTGAAAGTAAAGGGTAAAGGTTTCATGGAGGGGGACATCTGAGTGAGCTTTGAGGGATCTCAAAAGTAAAAGGGAGATAAGGGAAGTTTGCGTTACTACTAAGAGTCAATGCCATGGCAAGTTGGGGGAAAAAGTATTTAGAGCTTAAGGAATATATATAAATCAAATAGTAAACAAGAGAAAAACCATCAAGAGGTTTTTTTTTGTTTGTCTTTTTGTTTTTGAGACGAAGTTTCACTCTTGTTGCCCAGGCTGGAGTGCAATGGCATGATCTTGGCTCACTGCAACCTCCGCCTCCTGAATTCAAGCGATTCTCCTGCCTCAGCCTCCCGAGTAGCTGGGATGATAGGCATGCGTGACCACGCCCAACTAATTTTGTATTTTTAGTAAAGACGGGGTTTCACCATGTTGGTCAGGCTGGTCTCGAACTCCTTACCCCAGGTGGTGGTCCACCCGCCTCAGCCTCCCAAAGCGCTGGGATTACAGGCGTGAGCCACCATAGTCAAGAGTTTTTTTTTTTTTTTTTAAAGAACAAAAAAAAGCCAAAGTCAGATGTATGTTATTATTAGAAACTGGGGGTACTGCAGATAATGCATATATAATTCTGCCCTTAGATTAGTAACATTGATTATCTGCCACTCTGATCTTCCCAGAAAATAGAATCTCAAATTATAGCCCAGCTCTCATCAAAAGTTTTAAGAAAAAAAACTTCATAAGTGACTGTCAGAAGGATATGCAGCCTATCCATTTTTAAAATGGTCTAATTTTTATCCCTGGGATTAATATAGGTCCTTCAATAAGACAGGAGATGAAATTTTACATGGAGATGAAATTTTCCTTGTTGGAAATAAAGTTTTGAGGCTATGCCTCTCTTAATTAGCCTCAGTTTAAGTCTAGAACTATAATCTTACATAAATACACTTACTTTTAGACAGAAATGTCAGAAGAGTAAATACAAACTTAAAATACATTTTAGGTGGCCTTCAAAATCAAACCTTCCAACTAGGCCACCAGCACTAACCTTAAAAACTGAGTAAATGGTGAATTCTATTGCACTAAATATTTTTAGCAGGGTAAGATATTTTCTCTTGGAATTACTAAGTTTCCAATTTAATTGGTGAGAACTGAAAAGGTGATGCAATAGTTTTCCTAGTGCAAAATACCTTTAGGTGTTTAAGAAAGTGTGTTAGTATCCCCATATTTTAAAAAGTTTGAAACTCCACAGATATTTTACAACCTAGAAGAATTAATTTTAGTTAAATCTTAATCTTTTTTTTTTTTTTTTTGAGACGGAGTCTTGCTCTGTCGCCCAGGCTGGAGTACAGTGGCGGGATCTCAGCTCACTGCAAGCTCTGCCTCCCGGGTTCACGCCATTCTCCTGCCTCAGCCTCCCGAGTAGCTGGGACTACAGGCGTCAGCCACCTCGCCTGGCTAGCTTTTTGTATTTTTTAGTAGAGACGGGGTTTCACCGTGTTAGCCAGGATGGTCTCGATCTCCTGACCTCGTGATCCACCCGTCTCGGCCTCCCAAAGTGCTGAGATTACAGGCTTGAGCCACCGCGCCCGACCAAATCTTAATCTTAAATGACTTCCTAGGCAAAGAATATGACCTGTTTCAGCTTACAGACTTCAAAATGGCAGTTTATATAATACTGCAATCTGTCTGAAACCCAGGATTTGTGGTAACTCACTAAGAAGCATCCCTAAGCTATGTTATTTTCAAATACTGCCGTTAATCTTAATGCATTTTTGAAAGAGGCACAACCTTACACTTTATCTCCTTGGACTATAGCCCGTAAGAACATGAGGCCTTACAGTGCTGCTGGGTAAAACATTTTAGGTTGAATAGCTATGTGGAAAATTCCTTCCAGTGATCCTTACAATGCAATCCTAAATAGGTTTAACATGCAATTCATGCCTTTGACATTCACATGTTCCTTCGTGATTCTGTAATTTTAAGTAACTGTTAGTCAACAGTATAGGCAGAAGCAAACACGTTGTGACTTTGAATAAGTATCCCTTGTACAAGTCTGAACAGCTCACTTCCTCTCACAGGAGACAACTTTTAATCCTCAGCTCTGCATGTACTTGCCATTTACAGAGAGATTCATTTACAGCTATGGTTTCTGGCCCACACAGATGTTCCAAATAACTATTACAAGCACTAAACAGAATGATTTTAAAGCAATGATCCTTTTCAGACATTCATCAGTAGCAACTTTCACTAACCTGTTAAGGAAAGGATCTGAACTATTGGTCGTCATTGTTCTCAATTCCTGAGACATCCCGGGAGAAGACACTGGATTTTGAGTCCCACCATCCTGCTCCAGTGTTGGTAACTGGCTACGCAGTGCTAATTCCTAATTAAAAATAAAGCAAAGCCAAAGAGAATCAATCTACTGATTAACATATTTAATGTTAGGTTTAAAGAAATAAAACGTTCATCAGAGTAACCGTGCAGACAGATTAAAAACAGATTAAAAACATCTAGTTTAAAGTTAATACATTCCCCAATCAAAATGACCTAATTCTTCTATCCATTTCAAATGACTAAAAATTAAGTTACATATATTTAAAGTCTGTCTAGTTATATTAATCCCCACTCCCCCATATACGTTTTGCTACTTTGTTTTCATTTTGTTATTTTCCTTACTGTGGCAGACACTCCCAAATCCTACTTTGGGTTATTATAGAATGGCAAGTCTGGCCTTTAAAATGTCATTCTTAAAGTTTGTTTTTACTCACCAACTCTCATATGGTTTTGTGTTTGGAACCCACAGGAAAAAAAAAAAAAAAAAGTAGGAAGAATAGCATCTGATGATTTTCCTATAAGACACCAATACTTCCCCAATCCCCAACACTATTTCACACTTTGCTATTAAATGTCTCATTCTGACTTCAGGTTTTTCTATCCTGAGCTGGATAGAATATGTTCTATTCTCTAGCAGGGAGAGAGGAGGAAAATGAAAAAAAGACATCAGAAGTAAAAACACAAGCCCAAGGCTTCTCCACCACAAACATAATATTTAAAATGGGGTAAAATGTCTTCAGGGACATCCAACAATTTCTCAGCAGGATTCTCCCTGGAAGCCTGAGCAAAGGCCGTGGGCTGCTACTCTGATGGTTCCAGAAGGCCTGCCTTCATGGGTTTCCAAACATCCCAGGTTTCAGCCTGTATTTGCCTAGAACCTCAAAAACGGTTCATCTCACTGTGACCCATCCCTAGCACCCTCATTACTACTCTGTCTTTTTTCTCTATCTGTTCACTGTTTCTTACCCTCCTAAGAATTTTCACTGTGCTTCTCCACCTATCGTAAACATCATCTTTACTTATACCATCAGCTTCCTTTCCCTCTACTTTTTGGGTTTGATTTGGAATACATACAGTTTTTTATCACAAAGGATACTGGCCTAATTCCCTCATCCTTCCACACAGCTTTCTGAGTCAAGTCTGCTCACTAAGGCACAGCCCCACCATCTCCAGCCCTCACCTCTACAATAGCCATGGGGTCCTGAAGTATGGAAAGCTTCTCCTAGCTCTATGCTGCCACTGCTCAGCTACAATTCTCCTGCATGCAAATACCACTTATTTTTCTTTAGGTTTATGCCTTCTGGATATACCATCCTTTAAACCAGAGTTGCTTAACCAGCGGACCATGACAGAATTCAGACTCTGAAGTGGGGTAAAATTGGATGGGGTTAAAAAAAACAATTATACATTAATTTTCGCTAACTTCATCAACATTTTCTCCAATGTAGTATGCACCATTAGTATTCACTGTACCTAACTTTTCACCAATAGAACATACAGATGTTTTCGTATCACATTGTAGTTGCTGCAAATATTTTAAAATACCATTTATGATCAGTGCTATTTCAATGTTGCAGTGGTTATAAGATGTGCTTCTAGATTTTTTTTTTTTTCCCAATCTTTTTGAGACAGGGTCTCACTCTGTCACCCAGTCTGGAATGCAGTGGTGCAATCATAGCTCACTGCAGCCTTGACCTTTCAGGCTCAAGTAATCCTCCTGCCCTCAGCCTCATGAGTAGCTACAGCCACAGGGGCACACCACCATACCAAGCTGATTTTTTTGTATTTTTGTAGAGACAGAGTTTTGCCTTGTTGCCCAGCTGGTCTCAACCTCCCAGGCTCAGATGATCTACCTGCCTCAGCTGCCCAAAGTGCTGGGATTACAAGTGTAAGTAAGCCACTGCACCTAGCTTTAGATCTTGTTATTTATACATTAAAAAGAAGCACATTATATCACAAATTTCTATTTAATATTTTGTTAATAGTATCAATAAAATTCCTTTTCTTTTCAATCCTATACATTAAAAAAACAATCCCCAATGTCCTGAGAGGGGACCTAGGGTCTTGGCCAAATGCCAAAATTGTTTGCCCATCTTCCCTGCAAGGCAAACAGCTTCCTGCACTCAAATGTACTGATCTCTTCGTTACTCCATCTTACATACGGGAGAATTCTGGAGCCTGGTCAAAGTCTCTTGCCACTCCAAGTATTCTCCATGCCTCTTAACATGCTTCAGTATTAAATGGACAATTCACTTAACCCAACAGCTTCCTGAACCTTCTGGATTCCAGTGACCTTCATCTCTACCCCACTCAATCACCCACTGCACAGCCACTAAGATCCTGTTATTTGAAACCAAACCAATTCTAAAATCTTAAGTCATGTTTTGAGACGACGATCAGCGTTTCACTTCATTCCAACTGCATTTATCACATGGGAATTATGACATCCACACATAAAACCCATATAATAACCCATTGTTGAAATGCTGGGATCGCCTTTACACTGAAATGATACTGACCACTCCATCACTGTATTTCAGTCATTAAGTCTGTCAGTCATAGCCTGGAACTGGCTTAGAAATTTCTCTCCCAAAAATCTTACATGCACTTATCCTACTTTCTCACCACATTTTTTCTAACCAGTTCCTGCATAGACTCATGTCCACTCTACCCGCCCTCCAACCTCAGAGACTCCAGACCCATCTCTCCTTACTATTCTAGTCTATTGGCTCTCTTTTGGTATCTTATTTTTTTTTCCTCCTTCCCTACAAGCTTGAATTCAGGACTGATCATTCAAAACAGCATAAGCACCTTTTAGATTCCTGATATACATAGAATTTTAACTCAGCCCAGCAAATCCCAACCCCAAAGCAATGCCAAAGTGTGTTTGTTCCGTTTTTATACTGAGATTGCTGAGAAATGCTAAGGGAAAAGGAAAAACAACAACAACAACAACAAAAAAACCCACACAACTATCCCGAATGTTATCATTACAAATTAATGGTCTTTGGTTTTGGATGGACCCTTAGTATCATTTATTGTTTTTTTTTGTTTGTTTTGTTTCATTCCTGGTCAGTTCTTTCTCACATCCTCATGGTCACTACTCCAAATATGGCATACTCTCTCAAGCCCCTATTCAGGGAAGTCCATTTCTTTTTTTTTTTCTTCTTCTAAACTTTTTGTAGAGACAAGGTCTCACTATATGTTGCTCACATTGGTCTTGAACACCTGAGCTCAAGCGACTGGCCTCCCAAAGTGTTAGGATTACAGGCGTGAGCCACCATGACCAGCCAGTGAAGTCCATGTCGATTTCTTTTCCATCTACATTAGAACATTGAGGCCATCGGCCAGGTGCGGTGGCTCACGCCTGTAAACCCAGCATTTTGGGAGGCCGAGGCGGGCGCATCATTTGAGGTCAGGAGTTGGAGACCAGCCTGACCAACGTGGTGAAACCCCGTCTCTACTAAAAATACAAAAAAATTA
This sequence comes from Theropithecus gelada, assembly GCF_003255815.1. Taxonomy (NCBI): domain Eukaryota; kingdom Metazoa; phylum Chordata; class Mammalia; order Primates; family Cercopithecidae; genus Theropithecus; species Theropithecus gelada. Next base: position 94,141,808 of record NC_037682.1, on the reverse strand, counting down.
GCTGCGCATGGTGGCACATGCCTATAGTCCCAGCTACTCAGGAGGCTGAGGTTGCAGTGAGCCGAGATCGCACCACTGCACTCCAGCCTAGGTGACAGAGTGAGACTCTGTCTCAAAACAAGCAAGCAAGCAAGCAAAAAAAAAAAAAAAAAAACCCAAAACAACAACAACAAAAAAACAGGCCATCAGGTATAATCTTTGATTTTTCTGGCCCCTCTTGCCACCTCTTCTGCTCCCCTCAAAAGTAACTTCATTTACACTCATCATCTTTTTAACTTTTCTTGCAGTCTTATGGGGGTCCCTCTTATTTCTTTTCTATCTTCTACTTTTGACACCTCCCCAGGCTCTTCTTACAAAGTAAGAAGTGACTTTAAAAACAATGATACTACACTCGTTGTAGTCTGTCTGTGGGAGGACACATCCTCTCAATACCATGCCTTTCTTCTATATTATTTAAGACCTGGTGAAGGCACTATCTTCTTGAAGATACTCTCAGTGGTGATCCCATCTCAATCTTGAGATTGGATTAGACACAAAGATGTCATGTCTTTAACACCCTGAACACAGCACTTATCACACAATATTGTAATTATTTTTTCTGTGCCCCCTGATGGCAGAGTGAATGGATTACTTTGGAGCATAAAACAACTTATAATTCCTTGAAGAATCTATATTGCTCTTAAAATATGAGGATGTATTTAACAGTAAACTTTAAAATGAATACAATTATAGGCTCCAGATGAGGCTGATGGCTAGAGTTCTGTGACAAAACATGGGAGTATTTGAGAATATCCTAAAGACTTTCATTTGCTTTGTCAGAGAAGGTATGCTTATATTTGTAGCACAAAACAAATATATAACACTAACCTGTAAGTCATAACTAAAATAACTGAATTGGCTATAAATTTCATATTATTTTTATAACTTTTTATTTTAGCCTTTAAATAAAATTGACTTTTATTAGGTTAAAACTAGTATCCTGTGTAGACTAGACTCTCCACGTTTTTGATGCTTTGAATTTGGCCACTATGTATGTTAAAAGCCATGAAATTTTTACTTTTTACTTCATTTAACAACTGAATTTCTATGTCAGCACACACTACAGAACCAACTATGCAGATTTATAAAGAAAGATAACTTAGAGGTGTCAGTAAGCAGGAAAATCATTCTATGTTACCTAAGGAGATATCTGACCCTTTGAAGGGCTATGGAAACACTCTTCTCATTAAACCTATATTTGAGCCATGACTAAGAGTAACTTAAGGATTCACCTAAATTAGACTTGAAAGAATCAATTAAAAAAAGACACTTTACTTGCTGGTGGCAGGAGAGTGTATTATTAATCAAAGAGGGAAGAATTTGGCATGAAAACAAATATAGTCACCCTTTCATATCCATGGAGTCAACCAAGTATGGATCAAAATATTCGAGAAGAAAAATGGAAGGCTGTGTCTGTACGTAACATACACAGACTATTCTTCTTGCCATTATTCCCAATACAGAATAACAATACAGTTATAACAGTGTAACAGCTTTTACATGGCATTTCCATTGTATTATTGTAAGTAATCTAGAAATGATTTAAGGTATATAGGAGGATGTATGTAGGTTATACGCGAATAGTATCCATACAAGGGACTTGAGCATCTGAGGATTTTGGTATTCGTGAGGATTCCTGGAACCAATCCCCTAGGGGATGACTCTATAATGTAACAAGGCCAATGATACAAACAACATATATGCAGATTATGGATAGCATACTAAAGGTATAAATACTCAGCTGAGTTTTGAAACTTTCAGTTACAGGTGATTAGATATTCCAAGTAAATTTTGAAAAGTATTATTGATAGATAACTGATGTACAATAAATTTTAAAGTGCATGAATTGATGAGTTTTGAAATGTGTATACACCTGTGAAGCTGCCACTACAATCAAGATAATCATCCTCAGCCAGGTGCAGTGACTCACACCTGTAATCCCAGTACTTTGGGAGGCTGAGGTGGGCAGATCACCTGAGGTTGGGAGTTCGAGACCAGCCTGACTAACACGCAGAAATCCTGTCTCTACTAAAAATACAAAAAATTAGCTGGGTGTGGTGGTGGGTGCCTGAATTCAAGCTACTCAGGAGGCTGAGGCAGGAGAATCACTTGAACCTGGGAGGTGGAGGTTGTGGTAGCTGAGATTGCGCCATTGCACTCCAGCCTATACAATAAAAACGAAACTCGGTCTCAAAAAGAAAGAAAGAAAAATCATCCTTAAAATTTTATCCCACTACTTCTCACCTCCCCTACTTCAACCTTCAGATACTAATGATTTGCTTTTTGTCATTATAGATTAGTTGGTATTTTATAGAATTTTCTAAAATAAAATCTTACAGCATGTACTTTTTTACTTAGTGTGATAACTTCGGGATTCATTCATGTTATATCCACACAGCTCATTCCTTTTTATGGCTAACTAGTATTCCACTGTGGGAATATATTACATTTGTTTATCTGTTCATCTGGGTGGTTTCTACATTTGGGTTGTTTCTACATTTTGGCTTTGTGTAGACACATGCTTTCGTTTCTCTTGGATACTCTAAAAAATTTTAAAAACCCTAAAAATATTCTAAGTGTTTCCAGACTACTGACTACTTTTACTGCCTTTCTCATTATTTTTCTAAATGATGTGGATCAAGGCATCAATTTTATGTAAGGCCAAAATACCTTAACTACCAAAAATACATGATCTTAGCATCTTTTTTGCCTTCTGGGAAATTATATTGCTACTTACATGAGAGGAGGGAAATGTAAGAAGAGTCAATGGCTTATGGCTAGGTCTTGGTTCCATAAAAGTCCACTAAATAAAGCAGGCAAACTCTTGTTTTCTTTTATGAACCACCCTGCAAAGTTTCCTCCAGAACAAACTGGGACCCTTAGTTTTACTTATAGGCAGATAGCTCTGACTCCAAATGTGTCCCAGATTAGCTAAGATTTACAAGCTCAATGGGAAAAGCTACCACATTTTTCTATTATTACAGAAGAAAATGGCTAAAAATACTTGCTTCAGTTAGAAAAAACTATTTGACCTTTGAAATACAGAACAGAAGCATGATTATATTTTGGCTTAATTTCCTGTAACTTATTTCCGAAGTTTTGAAAGTTTGTCAAACTATTTATCCTAGTTACCTTTGGGAAAACAGAAGTTTAACAAACTTGTATTTTTAGTCCAGTATTCTAATTTTAGGCATTGTGTTCAGGATAAAATAATCCAAAAACTTCTTAGAGATAGAGGTAACTTTCAACATGAAATGTCTGAACTAAAATCAGTTTTGTAGACAATCCAATTATGTCCCAAGGCTAATGGCTCAGGATATAACTGGACTGTCTACAAAAGAGCTATGCCAGATTTACCCAATTATGAAATAATGTTGATATTCACTGAAAATGTGTTTTGATAAATTACTCTATTGAAATATAACTGGCATTCTTTTACACAGGTGTAAGATATATACAGGCTTATTTTTAAATGCAATAAAATGGAGAATTTATATAAAATATTTTTGATTAAAAATTCAGATTAATTTGACTTCATGCTTATCCATATTATTTTTTAAAAGTAACTAGCAAAATGTCTAGATAACCCTGAAACAAATTTTCACTATTTTACATCTAAAATTCTTAGTTTCCTATGGTAACTTCCCTTTCACATTTACAATCCTTTGCTAAGAATACAAGGAATTATAACACTTACTCATGATGGAAACACATGATTTAACTGTTTCTCTCTAGAAGCAGGACACCTTACAGGAGAAAACTCTTTCTCAATTGTCTAACTTCACGGTCATTCTCCTTCATGATCTGACTAGGTAAAACATGGAGTAGGATACATTCCGAAACTTCCACTTCACGTCTAAGATCTGCCTCCTGAAACCTTCGTTATCTGAGTGTGTGCACACTCATGCATGTGTGACTGTGTGGGAGGTAGAGGTTGTTGGTTTTTTTTGGCAAGACTGAACTACAAAGACATATTGTTAAGAAGGGGAGAAAAAGGCTGGCCTATTTTCTTATATAAATATATGCAATTTCCCTACCCCATGTCTAGCAATTTCCTTAAATATCAACACTATTTTATTTTCCTTATTGAACCCAATGAAACACATTATATTCACTGCATATAAAAATATTAACATAGGCCAGGAGCAGTGGTTCATGCCTGTAATCCCAACACTTTGGGAGGCCAAGGCGGGTGGATCACCTGAGGTCAGGAGTTCAAGACCAGCCTAACCAACATGGTGAAACCCTGTCCCTACTAAAAATACAAAAAAATTAGCTGGGCGTGGTGGTGTGCACCTGTAATCCCAACTACTTGGGAGGCTGAGGCAGGAGAATCACTTGAACCCACGAGGCAGAGGTTGCAGTGAGCCGAGATCATGCCATTGCACTCCAGCCTGGGTGATGAGCGAAATTTCATTTCAAAAAAATAAATAAATAAAATAAGAATTAATGACTCGGGGAGCTACCTAGTCAATGTTACTTTCTTAAAGCTATTCTGTCTTTAGCAAATACTGCATTACACAAGAGTGTATCCGTTTCTGGATGATATATGGCATAGGAGTAAGAGATTTTGCAGGGAGGGTGGTAATCAATTTGTTTAAGGAAGACTCACTTAGTGAACTAAAAATCCAAATTTAGAAAAGGAGAATAACTCTAAAAATATATGTCTTGTAAATAGTTTGCCTTAGTGATAGCAGTTTATGTCAACAATTCTAAAAATAGAAAAAAATGCCATTTCTTCCAACTGTTTAAGATAGAGGTCTTGCCATACCTCATTTTCCAACACAGCTTTAAACTATAATAGAACATTTTATTATTTCTAAAGTCATTAAAACACTGAGCCAATGCTTTACTTTTTTTAACGTTTATGCCATTTACCAAAGAAGCTTTAACTTCAGAACAACTTTTTTGATTAAAAAAAGTATACACATGGATTCGGGGACAGTTATGAGAACTGTATGATAATCTTAAACTCTGAAAAGTCACATCCAAAACAGGATGGCAGTTTGGTGTTCCCTAGCATTATCCTAGGATTCTACACTCTTTCTCACAGACTTCTGGAATTAGGCCTTTTGTAATCTGTATTACTTAATCATGGTCTCAAAGTTACTATGGCACTGTTCAAATAACAAGAAGAGGCAAGTGAAATAACAAATGAAAAAGCAAATGAAAAAACAAGTGAAAAAACAAGTGAAAAAACAAATGAAATAGCCAGTTAAAAGTGTGCAGGGTGTGAGGCTAAATCTTCCCTCTTATACAAAGTTTTCAACATACCCATTAAAAATAAAACATAATATATCCATTGGAAAACATTCAAAAAATCCATGATTTATTTAATATTAGAACTTCAAAGAGAAAGATAATGTTAGAAAAAGTATTAACAGGAATTTGAAAAGCTAACATGAAAGACAGTTTGAAAGGAAAAATTCCAAATATTTTACTTTTACTAAATTCAGGAAAAAAAATGGTTGTTGGCAATTATTTTCATAAAGGTCAGAACAATGGTATTATTTTGTTCTCATTAACTACAACTGTGAACATCTGAACCTCTTCAGTACTGAGAGGTAATGGTGTAGTACAATAACCTCAACAGCAATACTGTGGGCTTTATCATTCATTAAACCAGTGACTGACCCTGCTGTCTATTCATTACCACCCATAAGGAAAGGCAATTACACATTATTCAATAGTTGCAAAATATTTATACTGTAATTTCTATACAGACTGAAGCAATTACTTTCCCAGAAACAAAGTAATCCCATATCACTTTTGACCACCTAAATTGGAATTACACTGGCTACTGAGTTAAGATGTCTTTATACAGCAGTATTGTCCTTATTTCTGAGTAGTTTCAAGAATTCTCTAATTTTCTTTTTTTGAGGCACTCTCACTCTGTCACCCAGGCTGGATGGAGTGTCGTGGCACGATCTCAGCTCACTGAACTTCCCAGACTCAGGCCATCCTCCCACCTCAGCCTCCTGAGTAGCTGGGACTATAGGTGCATGCCACCAAGCCCAGCTAATTTTTCTATTTTCAGTAGAGACACAGTTTCACCATATTGGCCAGGCTGGTCTCGAACTTCTGACCTCAGGTGATTTGCCTGCCTCAGCCTCTCAAAGTGCTGGGATTACAGGCGTGAGCCACTGTGCCCTGCCTCAAGAATTCTCATAAGGGCACTTGGGAATGAATCTCACCCAAAGCCTTAAAAGAGAAATGAAGAGGGGAGGGGGGAGGGGAGAGGGAGATATAGCATTAGGAGATATACCTAATGTAAATGACGAGTTAATGGGTGCAGCACACCAACATGGCACACGTATACATCTGTAACAAACCTGCATGTTGTGCATATGTACCCTAGAACTTAAAGTATAATAAAAAAGAAAAAAAAAAAAGGAAAAAAAAAGAGAAATGAAGAATCTTTACTGGTAAGAAAGGGTATAAGCAAGGTTCTTACTATGGGGAAAAGCTTGTGAGCAGAGTAACAGCAACAAGGTAGCAGAGTGCACCTAGCTACTGGAAGAGTTACTGGCTTAACTGGAACCAGTGAGTGAGAAGGCGACTGACCACAGACCATGAGCCAGTTGCAGAGTTTAAACTTGATCTCATGGGTACTAGGGAACCCCAGATACCAAGAACCAAATTCTCTCTCTCTTTTTTTTTTTTTAAGATGGAGTTTTGCTCTTTTCGCCCAGGCCAGAGTGCAATGCCACGATCTGGACTCATTGCAACCTCTGCCTCCCAGGTTCAGGTGATTCTCCTGCCTCAGCCTCCTGAGCAGATGGGATTACAGGCACCTGCCACAACACCCAGCTAATTTTTGTATTTTTAGTAGAGACAGGGTTTCACCATGTTGACCAGGCTGGTCTCAAACTCCTGACTTCAGGTGATCCACCCGCTTCAGCCTCCCAAAGTGCTGGGATTACAGGCGTGAGCCACCGCCCCCAGTCCAAGAACCATATTCTTAAGCACAAGAGAAGGTAGAAGGGTTCGCACTCAAGGGGGACTATCTTTCCTCAAAGTGCTTCTCTCAAAAGACCTTGAAACAGAAGCTAGAGTGCATTCCTAAATCCACTCGCTCAAAAGGTCTCTCCAATTTACAAGTGAGCACTGATGTGTGACAGAGATACAGCTAGAAAATAGCATTAACTGCTCAATCTCACAAAGCAAAGATGTTTACAGTTTCAAAAAGTTTCTTCTGAGAATGGAAATTGCTTTTGAAACATAAAAATCTTAAGTAATCAAAATGAAATTAAAATGTTAAGTTCTTTGGCCGGGCACGGTGGCTCACGCCTATAATCCCAGCACTTTGGGAGGTCAAGGCGGGCAGATCACCTGAGGTTGGGAGTTCGAGACCAGCCTGACCAACATGGAGAAACCCCATCTCCATCAAAAATACAAAATTAGCCGGGCATGGTGGCGAATGCCTGTAATCCCAGCTACTTGGGAGGCTGAGGCAGGAGAATCACTTGAACCCGGGAAGCAGAGGTTGCGGTGAGCAAAGATCACCCACGCCACTGCACTCCAACTGGGCAACAAGGGCAAAACTCCGTCTCAAAATAAAAATAAAAATAAAAAGTTAAGCTCTGTAAGGATGAATTTTTCTAAAATTCTGCCAACACAGTGTAATAAATTAAGGTGATAATTTCCATATTTAACTAAGAAGATATATAAATGCCTTTAAAGTTTTTTCAAAATTTTACATTTCAGTATCACTAAGCCCATGGATCTTGGAATTTTCCATTAACCTCACTCATACTGATGTTAGTGTACACGAGCACAGCACCCTACAACAGCCACGTGATTTGTTAATCCTGCTGGAAGTACTTAAAGACAGCTTTTGTAGTACTTCATAAGCATTTTGAAGTTTGGTGGCTTTCCACATCCCACAGCATATGAGGTATATGATGTGTCATTAGAAAATGACACTGCTCTCACTATTGCTTGCTAACTCAGCTGCATTAATATCTATTAGAAAAGTATAACTTAAAGAACCAGTAACTTTGAACAACAGTGTCTGGTATTCAGATATTGAATGATGTCTTTATACCCTCTGTTCTTTGGGACTGAAATATCCTTTCTAGCTTTCTTGACTATTCTGAGAAACACTATTTAAAGCCATCTTCACTTAAGATATGACTCTTCTGGGCAGACATGGTGGTTCACACCTGTAATCCCAGCACTTTGGGAGGCCGAGGCAGGCGGATCACGAGGTCAACAGATGGGGACCACCCTGGATAACATGGTGAAACCTTGTCTCTACTAAAAATACAAAATATTAGCCGGGCGTGGTGGCAGGTGCCTGTAATCACAGCTACTCAGGAGGGTGAGACAGGAGAATCGCTTGAACCCGGGAGGCGGAGGTTGCAGTGAGCCAAGATCATGCCACTGCACTCAAGCCTGGGCAACAGAGCAAGGCTCCGTCTCAAAACAAACAAACAAAAAAAAAAAAAAAAAAAAAGAAGAAGAAGAAGAAAGAAAAAGATACGACTCTTCTTTGTGATCTATTTCCTGACAACTACCTTATGGTTATTTAGAAAATAACAACATGAGAAAAATATACACATGCTTTCCTCATACAAATACCTCCAGATTTCTTGATCTGAGCTATTTCAAATATAACCCTATACTTGACTTTCATACATTTAACTGTTAATTTTCCACAATTATGTCAGGTAAATATTATACATTGACAACTAAAGCATATATAACAAACCAGTATTTTAATCTCCAGCATATGCAAAGATTTTAAAAAACCTCTTTCAAGTTTTTTGCTGTGGTCTGGGCAAATCTAAGTAATTACCACTAATCTTCACATCTTAGAAACTTTACTACTAACAAGGCTCATCTTTTCTAAAGCTTTACTATTTAAAAAAATCTAAGAATTCCTAATAATTTTAATAACAGTAAGGATTTACTTTTCTATTGAAGTATGAAACAAAGATCAAGAAGAACTTGACTATTTACCAGATTCAGGGTATAAGACCTTGGGAAAAAAGGAAACAAGTTCAACATTTTTATGGCATGGAGGAGTTTTTACCTGAATCCAAATCTCCTTTGAGTTAATTTCTGCTCCTATATTAGTTTCTATTTCATTTATCATGAATAAAAGTCTTCTTTCAGAAACACTTCAGGCCTGGTGTGGTGGCTCACGCCTGTAATCCCAGCACTTTGGGAGGCTGAGGCAGGCGGATCACGAGGTCAGGAGATTGAGACCATCCTGGCTAACATGGTGAAACCCCGTCTCTACTAAAAAATACAAAAAAAATTAGCTGGGCGTGGTGGCGGCCGCCTGTAGTCCCAGCTACTCGGGAAGCTGAGGCAGGAGAATGGCATGAACCCAGGAGGTGGAGATTGCAGTGAACCGAGATTACGCCACTGCACTCTAGCCTGGGCGACAGAGCGAGACTCTGTCTCAAAAATGAAACAAAAAGACAAAACAAAAAAACAAAACAAAACAAAACAAAACACAACACTTCAGAGAAATGGCAAAGAAAAAAATGGCTTCATGTTATAAAGACCCAATGCTATGCTGCACTTCACAGTCAAATGGGATATTAGTGCCCCCTCATCATAAGAATGTCTATGCTTGACTTTGGTGAAGATGGGTTATTATGAGTTACCCCTTGCTTGGTCTTTTGATGAATGGAGGCATTTATGAGACAGATAAAGAAGAATAGAGATTTTCCTTCTCACAAAATTAACTGGTCTCTATGAAGACTGTATCTGACTTTTATCATCATGGTGCCCCAATGGACAACTTAACAGTATCCAAAATGAGCAGAATTTTGCCAACTCCTACTTCTACAGCAGATTCTAAAACAATGTACTTATTTAGCCTAGTGCAGAATAAGCTACATAGAATGTGAGGCATTTTATGGTTGCTTTTGCCCCAAGAGAAGTAGAATGATCCTCTGGCTCCCAATTTCTTCTAATCTTGCAGACCCCAAACACCTAAAATCTTTTTGGTTTTAAGAATGAGATTCTTCCCACAAGTCAGACAAGTGCCTGTGTTAGAAGAAAAAATGGCCACAATCTTTCCTTCTAAATAAGATGCCTTCACAACCAGGGCTCCCTGGGGTCCATTAGAGAATGCTGATAAAAGCCAACAAGAAAACCTGAAACACTATCCAGGCAGACCCTCTCCTGATAATTTTGATGTTTTTCCTTTAGAATGTCCACTAGAAAGAATTTTTCTCTTCCACATAGTATCATGACTAAAATTTCCTAAACTAGCCTACCCAAGTAAGTACTGCTTTTGTTACTGTTCAATTTATTAATTCCTTTAAATCATTACACATACTATTTAAGCTATTCAAATAAAAATTAGACATACCTAGAAGCTGATAGGATGTACGACTGAGACACAATACATTTAAATATAGAATAAAAAAGACCTCCATGGAATCAAAACAAACAGAAACTCCCTAGGAGGAACAGGGAGGGAGCAGACTGTGTAGACTTTCTTGGAAGGGCGATGTTAACCTCAGTATCAAAGATGGCTCAAAGTTATACTCTGGACTAATGTCCAATAAGGATAGGACCCTGGAATGTAAGTTTATCTTTCCTAATTTAATATCTTTTTTTTTTTTCCAGTGCTAAAACATCAGATAAGAGCCTACCTGACATTTTGGAGAATTTGCTGTGCTGGGATTGATATTCCGCATTGCCTAAGAGTAAAAAATAAGATGGATAAAAATTACTTTAAGCCACATGGTCTGGCTGTGTAGGCTGACTTACAAATTGTATCCAGACATATCACCATAGCACAGAATTCCCAAGCTACCCAAGAAGAAGCAGACTGAGGAAGACAGGAGCCAATGGAGTCACCATATAACAAAACTGGAACCTCAGAAGTTTTTAACAGCATTGAGGATAGGACAGCAAGACTTTAGGTGTCAGAACTAAAAAAAATTTGATATTGGTCACGAAGGTTCTTTGCTTCTGAGTATTAGATAAAGCAGATACAATATATTTGATGTTTCAGTGGTAAGATAAACTATCAATGGAAGAAGTTCACAGGAAGCCAAAAGACTTAAGATACACTGAATTCATTGTGATTACTTTAAAAAAAAATCCAAAAAATAGTCTATTAGTATGAGAATAGAGCAGGTCTGTCAACTTCAACATAAGAAAAGACGACACAGTAGGTAGTAAAGATGAAACAAAGAAGTTACCTTTAAAGGAAGTGAAGCTATTCTGTCCAGGACCCATCACCCAGAGTAAGATTGAGAATTAAGATTTAGGGAAATTCTTTGAAAGTAGAGTTTTACAAATAGCAGCGTTTGCCCACCAAAAAACCCCAGGATGATCTATGGCATAAAACAAAATGGCGAATGGCCCCATTTCTAGACTTTACAAATTATCTTAAAAACAGTAATGATTTTAACATTAGTAATTAAAGAACTGTTTTTTAGTTTTTTGATTTTGACAGTTTTTATTCATAGTGAAATTGAGACCTGTATTTACTCAGAACAACTACTACTCGGTAACAACAAAATGAAAAACAATGAAAATAGGTTACATAAAACATTTTTAAATTGCTTTATTTTTTTCTATTAGCCACATAATTATATTTTTGATGGTTCTACCGTGTTCTAACAATAGCAGGTGAAACATCTTCTTTATGGTAATTTGTTAGAAAGTCAGAGGTACAATAATGCTTCCTTTCTCCATCTTTTTTATGTCAGATAAAGAAACATTTCTTTCAAGATCACTTTATAGGGGCCAAAAGGAAAACTTCCCCTCTGCTCTCTAAAGGTTCGCTGAAAATGAACTAATAGACAAATTAATTGGAGAAAAGGGCATACAAATTTATTTAAAGTACCCAAGTATGGGGGAAATTGCAAGAGAATGATTACCCAATAACTAAGTTCCAGATACTATATAATACCCTTCTTCACAGGGGAAGGGAACATGAGGGAAATGAGGCCATTTTGAAGGGCAGTAAATGATTTGTAGGAAGAATGAATGGGCCCAGTGCTCAGACAATGGTTAGTAAATAATTCTCTTTGGAAACTGAATGGGATCTGAGAACAGACAATAGTCTGGGCAAAGTTCCTCTGAGCTTTCTAGGTGTGATATTTAATTTTTAGTCTTTTCCTCTGTCATACAAGTTTCAGTCTTCTCTGGTTAATGAAATTTTGGGGAGGGGATCAACGGCAATTGTATTCCTTTTTGGGGGGTCTGGTTTCTAGGTAGATAAAGGAACTTCAAAGAACAGCCTCATCCTGTGCTTTGGGAGAGAACTTGAGGCTGCTTCCTTAGTTTAGTCTGTCAAAGAATCATATTTTGTAGCATCATTTTCTGGGCCCCAACAAGTTCCTGACATCATATGTTGGCACATACTGTCTTACTCCTTCTATCAGGGTTTACCTTTCATGCCAATCACACTAGAGCTGTATGGACAGATTACCGACAAAGCACAGTTTAAAAGTGAGCCTGTCTCAGAAGCCATGGCTTAATTTAACTCCTTAAATACCAGTTCCTCAAACCCCAAATCAGAGTTCAGGTAGTACTGAGTTCATATATTTTTACTGACACTCAAGAGATACTTTTAAAATATAGCCCTAAAAAAAAAAAACAAAAAAACAGACCTTTAAGTGCCTACTTCCTGGTAACAGAAATGTAGACTTGTGTTTTTTTTTTTTTTTTAGAGACAGGGTCTCACACCATGTTGCCCAGGCTGGTTTCAAACTCCTGGGCTCAAGGAAGCCTCCTGCCTCAGTCTCCCAAAGTGCTGGGATTAGAGGCATGGGCCACCATAAGCCACCATGCCTGGCCGAGTATGATGATTTTTAAATGTTTATACTTAGCATGCTGTGATTTAGGTGGGGAAAAAACAGCATAGATACATGTATTTTATGTATGTAAACAGAATATCTCTGGAAAAATGAACAAAAAACAAAAAACCTAAGAAACTCATAGTTATTCAGGCCCCATAGGAGAGAACCAGAAAAACAGGGAAAAGCTCTTATTTTGAGTCTACTTTCACCTTTCGTACATTTATCACTATTATACCATGTTTCTATTATCTATTCAAAAAAATTTTATATAGAAATTAAAAAAATATCTACACTACTTAACAAAAGACCTTATCCCCAATATCTGAACTTAGATTTAACCACTCTGAAATAAGTAAAAATTAATGTTGACATTAATTATATATATGAGGAACATAAAGACCAACAGTACCTTCTAGAAGAAAGCTGATAGAAATGGTGATTAAAGGGCTTCAAGCTCTCTACTGCTATGTCCTACTTTTCCCAACATAAAAAAACATCCATAAGCAGGTCATTTTAAAGCACACTGGCATCTTCTAAACTTGAAGATAACTTTTTTATTTTTGAGACAGGGTCTCGCTCTGTCACCCAGGCTCGAGCGCAGTGGCACAATCTTGGCTCACTGAACCTCTGCCTCTGAGGCTCAAGTGATTCTTGTGCCTCAACCTCCCGAGTAGCTGGGATTACAGGTGTGCGCCACCACACTTGGCTAATTTTTATATTTTTAGTAGAGATGGGGTTTCACTAAGTTGTCCAGGCTGGCCTTGAACTCCTGGCCTCAAGTGATCTGCCCACTCTGGCCTCCCAAAGTGCTGGGATTACAGGCGTGAGCCACCGCACCTGGCCAAAGGTAATATTTATTTTGTTTTAAATGAAAATTCTTAGATTCGGTAATACTGAAGTATATTTCATTTGAGAAATGTCACATTGGTGTATCCCACCACATAAGTTATTAATAAAGGATATTTTCTCCCAAGTGATGTTCTAGAATTTCCCCTTTAGTGAAATCCTCAGAAAAACAGCAATCCATAATTCCATGTAGGTTAGAGAAAGCATCCTTGCTTCCTTCACTTTTTGCTCAATTGCAATGACCATGACCAAAACAGCTCTTCACGATACAGGTTTCCAAGTCACATCCCTTGTAACCTGATCAAAGGCCATTCACAGTCACGAAACTAAGACAAGGACAGGGCTGGATAGAATGCTTCTGTGTCGCTCAGTTTTACAAAGACAACATTCCTCTGTAACTAATAAATGTTAAAATGCAATCTGCCCAACTTTAAGAAAACAAACCCCAAAAAGTGGAAGGCTGGTTTCTAACCTGTGGCCTCACCTGCCGAAGCAGTTCTTGTTGTTTCAGCCGCAGTCTCTCCTTCTCCATCTGAAGTTGCTGCAGTCGCATCTGTTGCTGCTGGTTGGAGTTGCTGCCACCCATGACGCCCCCCTGTGGGCTCTGGGGAGCCAGGGGTGGTGGTTGTTTCACTGGAGCACTTTGACTGATTCTCTGGTTCATGGCTGAAAAGAAAAAAAAAATCTGTCCTAAAAAACTAGCAAAGGAAGAAAAAATGATAATTTAATTATTCAAAAGCAATTTGGGATATTCAATGTAGCTTTTCTGGGCAGGAAGACTGGAAATAACCTAAAAATCCATCAATATTACAATGACTACATTAATTTATTATTACTGTTGTCACAAGATACAAGGAAGTCACAAGAGAAAAGAAACAAGAGGTAGTTTTAACAGGCAATGATGATAAGGAATAGTTTCTAAGGACTTACTAAATTAAAAGCAAGGTAAAGTGTTAAAAAAAGAGGGGAGGGAGTGGGAGTGAATATATATTGCATATTCAGAGAATATAAAAATTGATGAATAGCTAAGAAGCAACTAACATCTTTTGGTTCCAGAGATGAGAAACTAGGTGACTAAAGGACAAAGCTGGAGAACCTTATTTATAACTTCTGAAGTGTGAATGATGTAAATTCATTACTTCTTATGAAATATAAAAATGTAATTAAAAATTCATCCACAAAAACTAAGACAAAGCATTCCAAGCAGCAAAGCCCATGAAAATAATCAGCCCTTAATATATCCACATACACATCCCAATAAAGCAAGTAGATTAAAATGATATGATGCTTGCTCATATCAAGTTGAGTTCACAAGTATTTGGATGACACAGATTTGTCTCATTTGACACCACGGCACACACAGCACAAAGCCTAGATAGCAAAAAAAAAAATTTTTTTTTTGAAGCTGTAATACACTATTTGGTGGTCAGAAACGGACTGGGTTTTCATACTGGTGAATTTCTGTCACTGATACAACACTGATCAAACTGTGGATTAACCTCAGTGGGCAGAGGGAAGTTTTATGTGAAAATGTTAGTAAAAATAATAAACCTTTTCAGATACATATTCGACTTAAGTTGAAATTTTGGGTCACTCTTTCTACTAAATGTTTAGTACACATTGACTAAAGAAAACCCCAGGTCCCAATGGCTTTGTAGTCATTCAAGGAAGAAATAACACCAATCTTACACAATCTCTTCCAGAGCATAACAAGGATAGAATATTTTCCAACACTTATAAGGCTAGCATAACCTTGATACCATACAAGGATATTAAAAGAAAGGAAAATTACAGGCCAATCTCTCATATAAACCTTGCTACAAAAATCCTAAATAACATACACTGACAGCTCTTATAACTTAATGGTCTCCCAGTCACACAGCAAACCCCTCGTGATTTTTAATGTGTCCCATTATAACAGACTGGCTGCTTGGTAAATGCCATTTCTTCTTGGAGACTACTTGAGGAAAAACCTCACAAAGCTGAGTCCATCCTATACATTAAAAATTTTCTTCTCTCAAGGAATTGCCTGGGAACGTTTCCATATTGTCTACTGACGTTTCCTGCCTGATTCTAATTTTTTGTTTACAAATTTATATGCTCCCTCAGACTGAGTGCCAGAGTATGGGCCATATCCTAGTCATCTACGTGTCCTCAATACCTAGCACAGCATCTGGTACGAAGTGCGTGCTGAAAAAATACTGAGCCATTTCTACATAAATTGAGTAGTTTCTCACTGAGGCAGAAACTATTTAAGACAATAGAGAAGTCCTATTAATTTCTCTTTAGATTACCACACTTTTTTTTTTTTTTCCTTTTCTGTCTTACTATGTTGCCCGGGCTGGTCTCAAACACCTGGCTTCAAACAATCCTACTGTCTGTCTCTCAAGTAGCTGAGACTGCAGGCAAGCACCATACCTGGCTCAGGACTGCCCAATTCTTCTATCAGGCTAGCATAGTACCGAGACAGAACCAAGGATATTACAGAGAGGAAAATTACAGACCAGTCTCTCTCAGAATAATGCCTTGGTTCAATCCAATCTTCTCAGCTACCTGTTAATATAAGATGACTGCATTATTCACTTAGTTCCCTTTTTTCTGCTCTTATTTTTTTCCCTCCAGCTTTTCTGTATTTCATTTTCTAACTTTTAAGTTGAACTTAATTCATTTCAATCTTTTTTTGGAAGACTTAAGTCAATTAATTTACCCTTAAGTCCTGCTTTACCTGCATCCCACATGTTTTGAAATAGTATAATTCATGACTGTTCTATTCCAAAAACGTGTAATTTCTATGGTGACTTACATTTAAGTCCATGAGCTATTTAGGAATATATTTTTATGTTTCCAAACATATATTTTACATTTTGAAGGTAATTTCCATAAACACAGAAAAGTAGAAAAATTAATACAGATAATGAATCCTTGTATACTCATCACTCGCGTTCTTCCCAATTGTCAAAACCTGGCCAATCTTTTTTTACCTCTATCCTCAACTACTTTTCAGCGCCAATTATGTTCAAGTGAACAATACAGCATTTTACCCATAATTTCAACATATATTTCTAAAAAGATGGGGCCTTCTTTAAAAAAAGAAAAATATAATTACAATACCATGATTACACTATCAAAATTTACCAATTCCTTAAAATTATCAAAAGTCCATCCCATGCCTACACTTCCCTATTATCAAGGGAATTATTATTATTTTTACAATTGGCTTGTTCAAAACAGAATCCAAATAAGATCCATACATTGTATTTGATTCATAATCCAAGACTTCTTTAATAACATGGTTCTGCGGTTTCTGGATCATCAGGAGGAAGAGCACCTAGCAACGTTTTAGAAATGCAAATTCATGGGCCCTGACCCAGGGCTAATGAATGAGAAACTATGGGATGAAGCCAGCAATCTGTGTTTTGACAAGCCCTCCCAGTGACTTTTGATTCATGCCAGCACTCTGAGGACCACTGTTTTAATACACAGGTTCCCCCTTTGTTTTTTCTGTCATTTATTTGTCAAAGAAACTGTGTCATTTGCCTCATAGACTTTTCTACAGCCTGGACTTTGCTGACTGCATCCCCATAGTACTATGTAGCATGCTTTTCCATTTCTTGATTTCTGTAAACAAGTTCGAATATAGAGGCCTGATCACAATTTTTGGCAAGAATACTTCACTGGTGGAACTACATGAGGACAGAAGGCACAAGATGACTGTCTTCATGATAAGGATGGATCAGTGGTGCAGACGTGGCAAACCTATTATATCCACTTTAGGTTATTTTCACCCAATGGTTTTTTAGCAACCACTGATTTTTTAAAACCTAAACCCATTATTTCATTAGAGGTTACAAAATGATGGTATCATTCCTTCCCATGTATTATTTGAAGTTCTATAAGTAAGAATTTTTCCATATTAAGCATTTCGGTACCCTGAAACATAATTTGTACAGGTAAGGTACAGAATAAATGTTTGATTCATTCCCTTTTTGTGTATATTTTCAGGATGATGAGTTGGTCCCAGAGTCCTCCCAAAGGTAGCCAATAAGGGTTTTAAAAAAAAAACATCGGCCGGGCGCGGTGGCTCATGCCTGTAATCCCAGCACTTTGGGAGGCCGAGACAGGCGGATCACGAGGTCAGGAGATCACGACCATCCTGGCTAACATGGTGAAACCCCGTTTCTACTTAAAAAAAAAAAAAAAAAAAAAAAAAGAAAGAAAAAGAAAAAAAATTAGCCTGGCATGGTGGCAGGTGACTGTAGTACCAGCTACTCAGGTTGCTGAGGCAGGAGAATGGTGTGAACCTGGGAGGCAGAGGTTGCAGTGAGCCAAGACCATGCCACTGCACTCCAGCATGGGTGAAAAAGTGAGACTCTGTTTCAAAAAAAAAAAATCATTCTGATACTCTGCTACCTAGAGCAAAGGGAATGCAATCATTATGAAATCACAGATTTTAAAATATGTTTATGATGGGTTTTAATCCAGCACAGTTATTCTGATCAATGCCCAAAGTGTGCCATATTTGACCAAGGTAAGCCCTTCAAGCTGGATCTTTTTGCTATGGCTACAATGGGCTTGGTCTACTTCCTTGTTTGCTTTTAGGCATAAAAAGATGTTCCAAGGTCATCTAGTATATTCCCTGCCCCAAATTTTAGTCAGCCTTTTTTGAAGCAGCCCTGATTTCTCTGACTGGGAAATGGTATTTAAAGAACATTAATCTGGGTACTAGGGAGTACCTATTATTATTTTGTTGCTTTTTTGTAACTATTTCTAGGTGGTACTCTCCTTCAGAAAATGCATATTTCCAATTCAGATTTAGGATGCATGGTTTTCACTTTGATTTTATAACAGCTATTTTTTCTCATGCTGAAAAATTGGGTTCTAACAACATTAATATGTATTGTCCTCTATATATATGCAATCATCTAAAAACAACATATTATGATCACTAAAACGATTGAAGTTTCAGATTGCTTTGCAATTTTATCTCCTTAAGATATTCCATTAAATACATAAAGTAAAATCACTGTGCTTTAAAGTCACCTGAAATTATTCTTCTATAATTAGCCAACTACCTGAAATACAGGTGTACTTGTGCCATTCTGCTTTTGAATTTCAGAGATGGGCTTTATTTCCCACCCACTTCCTCCTACCTCCAATAGGTAACAGATAAACTGTATTAGTGTTTCCTTTACTCTACTCTTAAAAATGTAAGCAAACACATACACATCCCTTCTTCTTTGATATATGGTAGCATACTATGGATACTTCCTTCCACTTTGCTTTTGTCTTTCTAACAATACAACCTGAGATAACTCTAAAGCAGTATATAGAGATTTTCCCTCATTTTCCTATTGACATAGCTGGTTAATATTCTATTCAACCAATTTCCTATTAGGTTTTCATTATCAGTAAAGAGTACTGTACAGAATATACTCATACATAATTTTGTATTTCTGCTACTATATCTTTGGGTAGATTTCTATATGGGAGATTGCTTAGGTGAATGTTAAAAGCATAAATAATTTTGCTAGATATCGCCAAATTTGCACCACCGCCCCACCCCAGGAGTTGTACTTTGATGTATCCTCACTAGTAATGTTAACAGAGTGCTTTTTCTGCCCCCAAAGCCTTGCCAATTTTGGGTTTCTGCCAATCTGAAAGATGAGTAGTATCTCAGTATGATTTTTGTTTTTGCTATGTCTTATTATACAATCTATACACGAAGGGTAAGAAATCTGTATCTGTGATGTAAGTCACAAACAATTTTCCTCAGTTTATCATCTTTTTTTCTTGTTTTTCCTAAGAACTTGGTCTTAGCCCGGCGTGGTGGCTCACGCCTGTAATCCCAGCCCTCTGAGAGGCTGAGGCAGACGGATTACTAGAGGTCAGAAGTTCGAGATCAGCCTGGCCAAAATGGTGAAACCGCATCTCTACTAAAAATATAAAAATTAGCTGGGCATGGTGGCAGACACCTATAATCCCAGCTACTCCGGAGGCTGAGGCAGGATAATCACTTGAACCAGGGAGGCGGAGGTTGCAGTGCGCTGAGAGCGCACCACTGCACTCCAGCCTGGGCGACAAGTGCAAGACTCTGTCTTACAATAAAAAAAAAAAAAAGCTTATTTAGTCAAATTTATCAATCTTTTTAAAAATCTGAATTATGTTTTCTCACTTTCAAACTAAAGAGAAATTCACCCATTTTAATTAAAAAACTATAGTTCTCATTTACTTGGCAACTCAATCTGATCCACTGCAATTTATTCTGGTGTATGGCGGGAATGGATCTAATTTCATCTTCTTCCATATGGCTAACCATTAGTCCCAACACCACTTGTGTTACAGTGTATCTTTCCACTCATCTTCTTTATCATAGACTAAATTTTGACATTTTGTTATTTCCAGACTTTTTATTTTGTTTATTAATCTAACTAGTCTTATACTAGTACCACAGTACTGCCTTTATGTTTATACTATATAAACATGTAAGTTATATATATGTATATAAACATATACATTATTTAGTATGTACAATATATACAACAGTACAACCTTAGTAATATGTTTAATAGCTGGTAGGGCAAGACATGTTTTTTGAAACTAACTTTTTTACTATGAGTTTAAATTTAATTGCATTGAGGTTTAAAAAACATAGGCTATATAATATTGATTCTAGACAATTTGTGACTCTGTGACTTGACATGTGGTCAATCCTTGTAAATGTTTGTCCTAGGCCAGGGCCAGGTCAGCTGCACGCCTGACTTTTCCCATTGACCTGTTTTGTGTGTCCTCTTCCTTATTAACACTTTTATTAACAGTTCTTCTCAGGAGCCAAATGGCCCCTAAACCTGGCAGGCCTCTAGCACTACCCACAATGCTTTATGTGGTTTTATTTTCTGCCCTACATACATATTTTTTATTCATACTCTAGTTGTGTCTTTTTGGTTATCTTGTTTTAATATTTTGTCTGGAAGAGAGAAAGGATGTCAAAACACAACATATGGCTCCAGCTTGTTCAAAGCCTTATTAATCGCATATGGGAAAAAAATCATACTTATTAACTCAGGAAGACTTAGGAAATGGCTTTATAAGAAAGTAAATGGCTAAAAATTTCATCCTTATAAGTTAGTTTAGTATTTTACAGGGCAATGGATAGGAAAAAAGCCAACAATTTTTGGGACCTAAGATTTGCCAGGCATCAACAACCTCATTTAATAAAATTGCTCTTTTCTGTTACCAACATATTTACATAATTGACAGGTATCATAGCATATATAAAAAAACATAGCCTTTAGAGTCAAATGAACTTGAATTAGAGTTGGGCATACTAATTCAGTAATTCACTTAATCCTCGGTTTCCTCATCTGTACCAAGGATACTGACATCTCCATTTGAGTTATTATGAGGACTGATTATTCTATCACACACCTGGAATAGTGGGTGCTCCATAAACCTTAGTCTCCTCTCTTCTCCAGAACTTCTTTCAAGACTCTGACTCCAACAGACTAATTCCATATTTTGATGATTCCTATACCTCTCTCCTCCTCCTCCACAAACACGCACAGACATATACATACATTCTCTTTCTCCCTCCTCCTATTTTATCATACCATTTACTGTTTCCAAATATCCCTATGATTCACAAAGACATGCATGTTTATCTTTCCTACAAGGTCTAAATAGAAAAAAGATGGGTAGTGGAGATTGAGCTAAGGACATAAGGGGATCCTTCTCTTTTGGTGAAACATCTTCTTGGTGTTTCAATATAACACTCAACATATTTCCACATAGAGACATTTTAAAAGTGTGCTGTGCCAGGTTTTATAGCATGAGTTAAATATGAATTGGGCAACTGAACTGAGATTCATCACATACAATGAATATATCATAAATTGAGGCCCAAGGCAAACAACTACTGGGGAAAAATGTTTTTGGTTCCAAGCAATAAAAAAGCAAAACCCCAAAAACCTGCTATAAAATAGCCCATCAGTAAGCTGAGGAGTGTTGGAATTATAAAACTATTGATTTCAGAGCAGATTCTAGAGCTAAACATTGTTAAATACTTCATCTATTAAGAAACATTTGGATAAGCTTTTGAGCTTTCCACACTATATTTTCATTACGTAACATAACATTTTTATGAAATAACACACATTCTTGGTAAAAAAAAAAAAAAAAAAAAAAAAACTGAATAGTAATAAAATTGCACAAAGATAAAGTGGTAAATAGCCTTTGCTTCTCACCAGTTTCCCAGAATTAGATACCATAAGCAGTAATCATTAATGACAATAGCCAATGCTGATGGCAAACTGAATTGGTTGGTAAGGTCTTTTTCAAATCTAAGCTTATCTGACTATTCAAAACCATGGAACAGGAAAAATAGGATATCAAAAGATGAAGGAAGAACCAGTCCACAGAATTAAACAGAAACTTGCACAAAATTATGTAAGAGAAATACTCTGATGACTACTGTCAGCACTTTTGGCTGTGTTTACCTAAATGTTGTTACCTATGGATACCAGCAGCACTACAAGGTTTCCATATAAAGAACTCACTTAAATGACCAATTCAAACAACCTTGTTTATCTACTGAAGCTGGGATTTATTCCTCTCCAGAAGCATCCTGTTCTTTACCTTCTGAGTATCTTAAGCCTTTCAACAAAGCACAGAGCAGTGCACCCACATGGGGTGCAGCAGAGACCTCACAAGCAGGCAAGAAACAAAACCGGCTTTGTTTCCTGGGGAAAGGGGGCAGGGCAGCAAGAAAAGAAAAGAATAGCATTACCAACTTCTTCCTCTGGCTATCAACTATTGAAATCCCAATGTTTCCAGTTTTAAAAAAATTTCTAAAAGGTAAAAACAAAACAAAAACTCCACAAAATGTCAGAATTTTAAAAATTGTAATCTGCTATGTTTTAAAATTTATACTCTGTGCTTCTTGCACTACGAATAGTAACTGTTTCAAGTTTTGCTTAACAAATCAGCCCTGACAGCTTTATGGTAGAAAACCAATGACTGAGCAATTACTGAAAAATAAGGGACTACGTTCTCAAAAATAAATGAAAGGGGTCATCACCATAGGTTTTTTCTCCAAGTTTCATTCTAAACATGTGAATTTCCAAACTTCAAACAATTTTTAGATTTACATGATTTGTAACCTCTAAACTTGGACTGTAACAATGTACTACAGATTTGTTAGTCATAAACTTTCGAATAATGAATTTAATTCTAGTAATCTTATTGGGTATACATTTAAAATAAGAAACAATTCTTAAACTATTAAAACATTATATCAAATCTCCCACAAGAAAAGCTTTTGTCTAGTATTTTTTTCAAATCTCAGACACTGCATATTTCCGTATTAGCACAGCTATATTAATTTGTTCAAAACATTCAGAAACAAAATTTGGGTTTTCCTCATACCTATGAGTATACTCAAAACTACAAAACAGTAGACTTGTTAAAAGAAATTAAGGTTCTTCTAAAAACACAAACCAATAGGCCATCTGTGGGTCTTAAAGCAATAAAAACAAAACACAAAACACCTATTCCTGGCTCTTAGCGTTTACTGCATGACCTAAAGGAACTGAATCATCTACAGAGAGTTGCTATAAAGTGGCATAATCTACTTAAACATAAATACTTAAAACATAATCTACTTAAACATAAAATGTAGTTTTTCAGTAAAAAATTGCTTACTTAATTCACACTGAAAAGCTGTCTTTTACAAAAAAAGGAAAAGACGGGAGACCTAACCTAATGACTGAACACATCTTTTTATGATCAATATACAAAAGATATTTCCCAACTAAGCTATATACCTAAATGACATCATGCCTAGAAATAATTTTTTCTCTTTACTGAGATAATTTACCCTTGTTACATGTACTGTCTGGTAGTCCTTACATATTCACAGAATTGTACACCCATTGCCACTAATTTCAGAACATTTTCATCACTTCAAAAAAAAAGTCACAAAAACAAAAACAAACCAAAAAACCCTATATCCATTAGCAGTTCACTACCTACTGCCCTTCCCCGCAGTCCCTGGCAACCACTAATCTACTTCTGCCTCTATGAATTTTCCCATTCTGGACATTTCTAAAAATGGAATTAAGCAATATATGGCCTTTTGGGCCTCGCTAGTCTCATTTATAATGTTTTCAAGGTTTAGCCATGTTTTAGTATGTATCAAGCACTGCATTCCCTTTAATTGCCAAATAATATTCCATTACATGAATATACCACATTTTGTTAGTCCATTCATCAACTAATGGGCATTTGGGTTATTTTCACTTTCGGGCTATTTATTATAAAGTAATACTGCTGTAAACCCGGATACAGGTTTTTGTGTAGACATATGTTCCCAATTCTTCAGCCTCTGTACCGAGGAATGGAATTGCTCGATCATATGGGAATGTTATAGTTAATGTTCTGAGGAACTGCCAGCCTATTTTCCAAAGTGGTTACATCATTTTTCAATCCCAACAGCAATGTATGAGGATTCCAATTTCTCCACATTCTGGCCAACATTTGTTATCTTTTCCAAAAAACTTTAGCCGTCGTAATGGGAGTTAAGTGTTATCTCATTGTGGTTTTGGTTTGCATTTCCCTAATGATCAATATGTGGGGACAGTTCACCTGCTCTAACATCCTACTCTAGGTTTTGTCACAGGCCAAGTAACCTCTCCATCCCACACTCTGCACTTCTTTCCCCGACTTCTGGTACCAATTTACTCTAGTAGTTTGTTCTAGTTTGCTGTTAATAAAAACATACCCAAGACTGGGCAATTTACAAAGAAAAGAGGTTTAATAGATTCACAGTTCAGCATGGCGAGGTCTCAGAAACTTAGATCATTGCAAAAGGGGAAGCAAACATGTCCTCCTTCACATGGCGGCAGGAGAGAGAAGAATAAGTGCTCAGCGAAGGGGGAAGCCCCTTATAAAACCGTAACATCTTGTAACAACTCACTAACTATCTGAGATGAGAACAGGATGGGCGAAACTGCCCCCCCATGATTCAATTATTTCCACCTGGTCCCTCCCAGAGCACGTGGGGATAATGGGAACTACAATTCAAGATGAGATTTGGGTGGGGACACAGCCAAACCATTTCCCCAGTACCAACTCCCAGCCTCCCCAAACTGGATTGACGTTTTCACATCTTTAGCTGTTCAAAAATACTGTTAACAAGTATCAATACTTTCATCAATTCAACTTCCCCCTCCTTCAAACATAAAAGTTCATTATAATGTTATTTTTCAAACAATACAATCATGAATGCAGCTAAAGAAAACAAAAAGAAATCCAGCAGAACATTTTCTCCTCATCACCTCATCAAGCAGTTTAGGGCAGGACACAGGGTTTGGTAAATGAGGTGAGGCAGAAAAGGGAGAATGTGTTCTCATTAGCTTTCAGCTCTCTTTGTCCCCAGAACACAACTAGACATTTCCCCCCACTACAAAAACAAAGTTTAAGGTCCAGTTAGGAAAGAAAGTTCAGATAATGAAACTGTAGAGAAGCAGCCAGACATGGTGACTTGCACCTGTAATACCAGCTACTCGGGAGGCGGAGGCAGGAGGATTTCTTCAGGACAGGAGTTCAAGACCAGATTGAGCAACACAGAGACACACCGTCTCTAAAAAACTAAAAATTAAAAAAATAAAGAGAAGGGGCATTATCTTTTAAAATATACTTGTCACTATGAATTCATGTTACATTAATGAATAAACAGTTCAATTATAACACTTTATTTCTAATTTTATTTATTACTAGTAAAGCTCTTTCACAGAGGGGAATTTGTAATGTAGAAGTGATGCATACCTCAGAGTTTTTACTGAAAAGCACAAAAACTGCTCTGAAATTTGACTGGCGGCTTCCTATGTGCCTTTTTGCAAAACCCCCCTTGACCACCCAGGTGCAAGCAGGTTCCCACCACCCTAATTCCTGTCACCCCACGTTGTTTAGCACCCTTTACCGTACTTAACACATTTGTAATGATTTATTTACTTGTTTAGTAGCATGTTCCTCCCCACCCATGGCTAGCATAGTGCCTGGCACGTAAATGGCACCCAAACTTTTGTAGCATAAATAAATAAATCCTAAAATAGTTTCTCTCCCTAGTTAGGAGGATGCTATTAGTAATGCACAGGAGAATCTCCAAGTTGAAGCCCAGTCCAGAACGAGTTCTAAAATGACCTTAGCAACTAGGGTAGCAGAACAAAATGAGTATAAAACAAAACAAAACAGAATCTGAACTACTCTCCTTCTAAATAACTCCAATTACTTTTCAACAGAAATTTGACCTTTCCAATAATTCTATAATCTCTTTTTTTTCTTATATCTGAATCTTTGGGTTGGTACAAAAAGGAGCAAGCAACACTAAATGCCTCTTCTTTTCCGGCATATAAGATGCTTGCTGTTAATACAGTTACTACAACTATAACTTAAAAAACAGTTTTCTTTTAAAAAATATGTAAGGGGTTGGACACGGTGGCTCGCGCCTGTAATCCCAGCACTTTGGGAGGCAGAGGTGGGCGGATCACAAGGTCAGGAGATCGAGACCATCCTCGCTAACATGGTGAAACCCCATCTCTACTAAAAATACAAAAAATTAGCCGGGTGTGGTGGCGGGTGCCTGTAGTCCCAGCTACTCGGGAGGCTGAGGCAGGAGAATGGCATGAACTCAGGAGGCAGAGGTTGCAGTGAGCCAAGATTGCACCACTGCACTCCAGCCTGGACAACAGAGCGAGACTCTGTCTCAAAAAAAAAAAAAAAACTATGTAAGGTCTTTTTGAGTGTGTTTGATAGGGACTTT
The DNA here is from genome assembly GCF_003255815.1 of Theropithecus gelada. NCBI lineage: Eukaryota > Metazoa > Chordata > Mammalia > Primates > Cercopithecidae > Theropithecus > Theropithecus gelada. The sequence goes on along the minus strand of NC_037682.1, from coordinate 94,115,327 downwards.
AATAACACGAATAAGGCACTAGTTTAAACTATCATCTCAGTGACGCTGGTGGTCTTCAACTTTCATGTTTAAAAAATCCAGTATGAACAATGTACTCATTATGTAAACAAAGACAAAAACGTTTCTTCATTGTATAATTAACTAATGGCATCAATGAAATATTAATCAAGTAGAAACTACCTATTAGTTTATCCTCCTTAACACATGTCTACTCAGCCTTGGTTAGTACAGGAGAGATTGCTTACCGTAATTGATAAACTATTTTGGCATTATCTTACTGGATCTTTTCCCTAGCTAACCAAAGTATTTATTTTTAGATAAAAAATAAAACATTTTGAAAAGGAACAGCGAAATTTTACAAAACATACTTGAGACATACTGGACAGACGAATACACACCTAAAGTTGTTTACTTTTTAGAATATATCCTATTGAATTTAACATAAAATTTTAAAACAAAACTGCAGAGCTCAAGTGTGCAACTAATTTTGAAATATATTCTACAATCTTTTGTATTAAAGTATTCATTTCAGCAAATGCTTGCTTTTGAAGGAAAAAGAAAATGTAGTGAGGGCAATAATTAGTAACAATCTCTATTAGTATGTCTTAAATCAGGTTTTGCTAAGCACATGGCCTGGAACTAGGCTTCAAATCTGCTTACATTAGACTTTCTGTCATGGCAACTTTATGGGAGTTTTAAACTTTGGAAACAAAGTGTACCAACAAGGCATCATCTTTAAGGCAATAAAGCTGAACTTTGCTAACATGAACATGTTTAAACCTCCCATATGCTTCCAAGAGTTTGAGAGTGTGGACAAAGCTTAACTATTCAGCTCAGCACTTCCCACACCCCCCATCAGATTTGTTTGCCTGGACATACTCAACCATGTGATAAGGCTTATCTTTAGATTAAAGGTTGGAAGATTTCCCTGTCTCCTCTTCAAAAGTAATTCCACACTGTGACCAGAGGACCAAAGTTAAACTTAAATGGTGCAATAAATAGTTCAAAAGTATCTCTGAAACCTCAATGCACTCAAATCAAAAAGGCTATTGAGAAGTAACCTTAAGCAAGGGTCCAAAGCGGTTTCTGAGCATAATGCATTCAGTTAAAAACTGGAAATATTCTTAAAAGCATCCAGTCTAATCCAGTCACATTTTACAGATGAGTCAAAATTAAGTCAAGAGAATTTAGGTATCTTTCTGATCCAGTTGGTTACATTGTGATAGCAGAACTTGGGTCTCTTGATTTCCAACTGAGAAGGTAACTTTTTCTACATCCCAATTTAATTCAGTTGAATCAAGTACATTGTTGTAACTACCATGTGGAAAAGAGATGCTAGCCTCTACTGCAGATGGAAAAAAGATTTCTGGAGGGCACTGAAAATGACAGGTCAGAGCAATGCCATAACTATTTTTCTCACAGGACAATGTACATACGAAACACTACAGAATATAACACTTAAAGAAGCACTAGCAAAATGAAGGACATCCAGAGGAAGTGAGTAAACTGATAAAGAACAGAGAACTCTGAACACATGAAAAACCAGAAAAACCACAGTTAGAAGACAACACTGCTGGGATTAGAGCTGTATTCACACATGTGAAAGGAAGTAAATTTTTGGGTAATCAAGAAACATAAACTTTGTGGTCATTAGAATTTTCCTTAAGTAGAATGGGCTACACCATAATGAAGTAAACTAGTAAAAGGAAAGGTCAAAGCTGAGATTGGTGAGGCATGAATTGGGTAAATAATTCAACCAGATGCCTTTCAAGTCTGTTCCAATCAGAGATTTTAAATTCTCTTATGTAATTAGAAACTTGGCCAGGCCCAGTGGCTCACGCCTGTAACTCCAGCACTTTGGGAGGTACAGGCAGGCGGACTGCTTGAGCCCCAGGGGTTTGAGACCAGCCTGGGCAACATGACAAAACCCCATCTCTATTAAAAATACAAAAAAATTAGCAGGACATGGTGGGACATGCCTGTAGTCCCAGCTACACAGGAAGCTGAGGTAGGAGGCTTGTTTGAGCCCAGGAATTGAGGCTGCAGTGAACTGAGATTGAGCCATGCTGCAGTCCAGTCTGGGCAATGAAAGTGAGACCCTGTCTCCAAGAAAGAAAGAAAGACAGAATAAAGAAAGAAAAGAAAAACTCATTATCTTTGGGTAATTTATTCAAGATGAGTCACAATACAAGAAGCAAGTGCATTACCCACTATTTTTCTCCCTCTCAAATTTTCATGTATCAGCATTAGTAGGTATTTCTGAAAGATTAACTGCATTCAATCTAAATTTCTTATAAATTCTAGGTATCAAAAGATAAATTCAAATTTCAGTTTTGTCACTTAACTATATAACCTTGGGTATAATTTCCCTGGATCTCAGAGGAGCTCAAACTTTAGACAATATTCCCTAACTCTCCTAGCATTAAAAAAAAAAAAAAAAAAAAAAACAGTGTTGGTGGTCCGAGGAATCACAATGGCTGTGTGGATGTTCTGCAGTGCTCAGAAGAGTAGCATTCTCCCCACTGAAAAAACGATTAGAGGAATCATTATGAGGGCCAAATTTTGTGAGTTTTATCGGTTTATATATATATATATTTTTGAGATGGAGTCTCGCTCTGTTGCCCAGGCTGGAGTGCAGTGGTGCAAGATCTTGGCTCACTGCAACCTCTGCCTCCCAGACTCAAGCGATTCTCCTGCCTCAGCCTCCTGAGTAGTTGGGACTACAGGCACGTGCCACCAGCCCAGCTAATTTCTGTATTTTTAGTAGAGACGGGGTTTCACCATGTTGGCCAGGATGGTCTTGATCTCCTAACCTTATGATCCATCTGCCTCAGCTTTTGAGATGGAGTTTCACTCTGTCTCCCAGGCTAGAGTGCAGTGCACTATCTTAGCTCACTGCCGGGTTCAAGCGATTTTCAGTGTCTCAGCCTCCCAAGCAGCTGGGACTATAGGCGTGTGCCACCACACTTGGCTAATTTTTGCACTTTTAGTAGAGATAGGGTTTCACCATGTTGGCCAGGCTGGTCGGGAACTCCTTACCTAAAGTGATCTGCCCGCCACGGCCTCCCAAAGTGGTGGGATAACAGGCGTGAGCCACTGCCTCCGGCCTGTTACTAATTTTTATTTTTGTTCTTAATTTTTTGAGACAGCAGCTCACTCTGGTGGCCAAGCTGGAGTAGAGTGGCACAATATCCACTCACTGCAACCTCTGCCTCCTGGATTCAAGCGATTCTCATGCCTCAGCCTCCTGAGTAGCTGGGGCTACAAGTGTGCCCCACTACTCCCAGCTATTTTTTTCTATTTTTAGTAGAGATGGGGTTTCACTATGTTGGCCAGGCTGGTCTGGAACTCCAGGCCTCAAGTGATCCATCCACCTTGGCCTCCCAAAGTGCTGGGATTACAGGCATGAGCCACCGCACCTGGCCATCTGTTAATAATTTTTAGTTAGCAATAGCTCTTTTTACCTAAAACACACATCTTTTCCTCTGTACGCTAAGTAATTAATATAGTCCGTAACCAAATACTGACAGCCCAGGATAACCAGGAAAGACTTAAAAGAGCTGATAAGGGGGAAAAAAGCCCCAAACCTCAAAACAAAACAAAACAAAAAACAAAAACACCTTATTTTTAGCATATGGCTATCAAGAGACTTGCTTTGATAAAATTGAAATAATTAGATGCTGACATTCTCTTTACTCAAGACTCCATTAATGAAGTTACAAATTTGGTTTCTAGAGACTTCAGTAGATTTCCCTCAACACTAACAGGATGGATTCTTAGTTACTGAGTTGGTTGCTAGGTGTATTTTCATCAAAAGGAAAATATTATTTTTAACAACAGAAATATTCGGCTTAAAAAAGAAAAAATGTTAATGAATGTCTCAAAATTTTTATAGATATTTAATTATTAATGCCAAATATTTAACTCTGATGAGAAAAATGGGAACAACTTTCGGCTTTAGTCTTAGTTTAATAAACTGCATATAGGTATTTGTATTTTACTTATCCTTTTTATTTATTTCAAGACATTATATTAACACATACACATACGTGTATGCATATGCACAGATAGCAAGTTTTGGGAAACTGAAACAAAGGACCCAAAAGCAACATATGAGGCTTAATACCGCTGACATTTCTACACATAGAATTTCTGTGCATAGAACTGTAATTAGGAATTAAATATTCTGTTTTTGTCACTCTAGACTGTTTATCACTTGCTTTAAAATTCAAAGGTATAATTTTTCCCACAAATCTCTGCCTCCAATATTTTCCCCAAATCTCTGCCTCCAATATTTTCCCCAAATCTCTGGCTCCAATATTTTGTTTACACCAAATATTTTTATCCCAGTGGTGCCATCAGTACTTATTTTCTAAAACACAGATTGGTAACAATATTTTAACACATCTTTTTATAATATAAACAATAGGGAAAATAACATTACATAAAAGATAGTTTATCAACTGTTAGTGTTTTAAAGATCTTTTTTCATTCTGAACAGCAATTATAATTTCATTGTGTTTTCATTAGGCCTTTTACTGGAAAATGTCCATGATTACATTATATAAAATAGCAGATCTACAACATACAAGGTGATGTTTAAACCTGATGTTTGCCAGTACAAAATCTCCAGGAAAAAAAATCATCTCCTATGTGTTTATATGAAATAATTTAACGGCTTGCATAATATTCAAGGATCCATTTTCTTGAACAAAGAGTAAAAACATTCCTAATATGACTCAAAAAAACCAAAGCCCTATTTTTCTTAAAACTCAACAAACATCAGTGCATCCTTATTGCCATTTGATGTCACTTCATGATTTACTATAAATTACTAATGAATTTTCTAAAATTAAAATATTAAATAGCTTTTAAATGTTAAAGAAAATGAATCAGATAAAAAACCCAATCTACAACAAATTACTCTTTGATTCCCTAAAATTACATAGATAACTTATTAATTTCATGTGAGATGTGAAGGACTGACACTATAAATATAGTCATGTGTCACTTAACCAGGATACGCTTTATGAAATGGATCATGAGGCAATTCTGTCATTGTGCAAACATCTTAGAGAGTACTTACACAAACCTAGATGGTAGAGTCTACTGCATGCCTAAGCTGTAAGGTATAGCCTATTGCCCCTAAGCTATAAAACTGTACAGCCTGCTACCGTGCTGAACACTGTAGGCAACTGTAGCACAACGGTAAGTATTTGTGTATCTAAACATAAAAAAGGTACAGTAAAAACACAGGATTAGAATCATATAGGACCACGATTATATATGTGGTCTGCCACTCACTGAAACGTTATTATGCAGCACAGGAAGTGTAATTACTAAATACGGTTAATCTTAAAGCAAATCACTGTATTCTAAATATAATTAACCTGGAAGCATCTGATAAATAAAAATATAAAACGGGTTGATGTTTGAAGGAGGTAAAATTAAGCTTCTCTAGGGGCTTAGCTCCCATTCTAAGATGCCAGAAGACACACATCTACTTGATTTAAGTTAAGAATTGACAAATATTTCAATACAGATTTGAAGAATATAGAAAAGCAAACTCCACAACCATGCAAGCAATATCCTACACCATTTGTTTGTGTTTGCATGGCTCAAAGGGTCAGAAATAAGGGGATAGTTTATATATCTTTGGCAGAGATAAAACATAATCCACTATGCAGAACTTTTGATTTCAAGGAAAACTTCAAATCCAGCAGCTAACAGCTTGTCTCTATTTGCTGTCACTCTAGATCAGAGAAACCCACACGTTTTCTTCTTTCCTGCCCCCCTTCAGTTACACTTGAGCTCTCTGAGTGAAAAGGTCTGGAACAGATTAAAAGTCGGGCCACAAAATAAAAAGCTTTGGCATATTGTCAAGCCTGTCTGGAATACACACACGGTGGGCCCAAAAAGGGAAGCTAAATGCAGTAAGAGAATTTTATGAAAGTTTTTCTGGGCACATCTCATTGTACGCCTATGTGTACATAACATGCTGGAGGTTGGGAGTGTTTTTTTTTTAAGTACCTCCTCCTCTTAAAACAAAAGACCAAGCTGTGTGTGTAATCAATAGATCTACTTAAGCTTACAGAAAAGTTGTTTTATTTCACTGTTTTAAAGGAAAAATTTTTTTTCTTTAAAAAGCTTTGTTCTAATTCCTCATCTCTGCAGTTGGTAAAGCGTTCGTCATCATCTTTCATAACCTTATGTCAGGGAAAAAATTCTGCAACAACATTCTTTAGAATTTCCAAAATGTGGAGAAACTGAATTCATTTCATTAGAGATAATTTAAGGAAACATGGCTGTTATTGTTTCAGTCCATACAAATGGCCGTATTTATTAAATTCTCTATCTTACTTGGTTTCCTGTTCCAACCACAAGGGCTAATTCAAATAGTAAAAAGAAACTGCAGTTGCAAATTATTAACATACTGCATTACTTTTTTAACACCCAAACAGGTCTCAAAGCTTAAAAGGCTAGTATTTAAGCCAAAACGGTTATCTGTCAAAATGGCATCACTGCCCTGACCCTACGATTGACTTAGCTTGAATGGGGGGTTCAGTCAGTTTGGGGCAAACTTGAATTTTTTTTTTAAAGGTATATATAAGACAAAAAAATAACTGCTCATAATGTTCCTGATGGGGAAGTTATTTTATCCAACCAACTCCAGATAGAGTTTTTTTCTTTCCGCCCACCGCCGGGTTGTGTTTTGATGGCATTCACAGAGTTAACTCCTCTTTCCCATAAGGGCCCCGCAGTTGGTGTTAGGTCAAACCCTGTAAAGCTTCAAAGGTTCTGAGTCCCCTCAGTCTGACCTATTCAGTGATCTGCACATTGTTTTCATTTAGCTACATCTAGTCCAAGATGAAGCTTCAAAACCACAATTATCTGCTCTTCTTTAGATGCATATTCCACGGCCTTGGAAAAATATCTCAAAAACCCAAAAGAAGAACTGAAAACACTTTAACACACACACACACACACACACACACTTTTTTAAAAAGCACTGAAGAACTGGTATACTCTTATAAAAATGTACACATTTGGAAGGGGAGGGGTTCCTTTGTGCAAATGTGATTTATTCATGAAATCTGGAGGGGACTATGGCTTTTTGTTTTCTGAATGAAGAAAAAAAGAACATTTATTTTTCGAGAGAGACAGAAGAGGGGGCAAAATGCTTTCACTGGGCCATTTCTGGGGTGCCATTTTCCCCCTTAGGATGGGAAACACTGTAACACCCAGGCATGGGATGGTACTCATCACTCTCAGAAGCTAAGCACAAGCAGACATCAGTTCACTGACAAAGCTGGTATTCCTGGTCTGAGGTGCTGCATGACAGCCTGATTATTACTGCAGCTAAAAAAAATCATTTTAAATATGATCACTGTGTTTCTCCCAAAATGTGAAAGGAACAAGTGATTTCTGGTTAGTTGGCCATTACGACATTCCCCAACCCCAACCTGAGGAGCCCCAAAAATCTGATTAAGATCTAAACTTCTCAAGTTTCCAATGAGAAGGATAAAAACTCTACTGGTAAACGTTGGGTGGGCAGGGTCATTTTTTAATACTATAAAGCAATGCAATTGTATTTAAATGTGCTTTCCCAAGTATATATACAAAAAAAAAAAAATTAGTAACTAAAAGCATCTAAAAAGGTTTTGAGATGAACCTTTACCAAAACGAGGGTCAAGCCTTGGGTCTAGCCAAGAGGTGGTCTTGTTCTTATGGTTTATATAGTAAATTTCTCCATCCTGAGTCATGGCTTGTTCCCATCCATCAGGAAGAGGACCTATAATACAGAAAAAAAAAAAAAAAAAATCACGGTTTTTATTTGGTGTACCTAAAAAAAGTGGGAGGGGGTACTAATTTAAAAAGAAAACACATCTTAACATAAAACAATTCATTGAAACATATTTAAGGCTGTGTTCAGAGAAGAAAGGTAAACCCATATACCTGCTTCTTCTCCACTAAAAAGAAACCACCAAATAATAAAATGAACATTCCTCAACACAGAGATGAAGAAAAAAAAATTTTCTCCAAAAAATCCTTTTGGAAGTCATGGCCCAAATAATTATTATTACTGTTAACCCAGGACACGGAAGAGTTTGCAGCTCAGAAACTACCACCCAATCCAATCAGTTCTGTGACAATACCTTCCTAGGAACGCCAAGGTTCATTAATAAGAAATATATGCAAGTATTTTTAGAACATCAAAAATCTCATAAACATTCTATTTAATATAAAGCACACTTTAGCTAAGACAGCCAAGCTCCATTTATTTCCATGTTTTATGCGACTGGCTGACACCAAGAACACTTTAAGACAGAAAACTACAGTCCAAACAAAGCTTATTTTTAAGCAGACCAGAAATTGCTAATGGGTGGGGGTTGCAGTTTGAAGTCTAAGCTTGTTGGAGGATTGTGAGGAGGCAAGATAAGTGCTAAAGTTGTTAGAAGGCAAACATTAAGGAATCATCAGTTGAGAGACAGGACTAAAGAATACAGTTAACTCTAAAAGGACTTTCCTATCTTTATGGGAATAGAGAAGTTAAGACAATTGCTCTTGGGAGGTAACAGCAATGAAAAGAGAGGCCCAGAATAAATTACTAAAGTATTCAAACCTAATTCCTCCTTATTTCCCTGTCCCTCCCAACTCCCCCAGTTCCCATTTCCAAAAGGTATCAAAAGAGGCAGGGCAGGAGATACAAACTGGGATAGTCAGTACATGGCTAAAATTTTTTCTTCTGTGGACTAACACGAGTTGAATACTTATCTTGTGCTAGTCACTGTTCTTATATTTTATGTACATTAATTCATTTAATCCTTACAGTAACAAATGACATAAGAAGTACTACTACTTATTCTAATGAGGAAATTGAGGCACAAAGGGCCAGGTTGATTAGTCTGGTACAAGATCACAAAGCTAGTTAGTATCAGGAAGGATAAACCCAGACAGTGTGATTCCTAACCCACTGACTGCTCTTCACAACTATACTTCTTTTCATTCATCTCCCACAGATGACCAGAGCCTAAGTATGCCTCCTATGCACAAACAAAACAATTCCCTTCTTCCTGTATTGGCAGTCCACACCAGTCTCGTGGGTGATGTTGAGTAAGTAACTTTGGTTAAACTGACCACTCACACAAGGCCCATGGGACCCAAAATCCTAATTTTAGGCCAGTTTCGTTTGTATTAGGCACAGATCAATTTGCAGCTGCATTTTCAAAGGTCTACTTTGATGGGGTAAAATCCTGTTAGGAAATGCAGACGTGTGGAATTAGTTTTCTCTTTGCCTAGAATCCTTAAAAGGAAGGCTCTCCCTCAGTCCTGGATGTGTAGTATACGCTGCTAACCAAGTCCAGAGGTAGAATTTGCTGTACACATCCCAAGTTTACTAGAGGGTGAATGACAAGCAAACCTGTTTAACACATGTATATCAAATCTTTTCCCACCAGTTTTCACTGTCATTTTGGGCTCTATTTTCTTCCCAGAAAGACAGAACTCCAAAACTGAATATTAATGGTTTGCTACTATCTTTAACTGTAAAATGGCTGAATTATAAAATGCTTTTGCAAAACAACTAACTGTATTTCAAATTTTTAGGTACTCAAAATACCATGTGACTATATCTGGTGATGAACAAGTCAACAGCAGTCACCGAATGCCTTTGGGAGCCTCAACTCAACAACCCCCAAAAGATCTCATCATAGCTTTCAAATCTGCTTGAATATATGGGATTTCCTATGTGTGGTTTAAATACACACACACAAACACACACACAGACACACACACACACCAGCATTATTCTCCACCTTAGCTGTCTGAATGAGAGCCACAAGAGATATCTTGGATACAAACCAACCTTCCCTACCTGCTCCACTCACTTCATTTTGTAAATTCCACTTATATTCTCTGTGATGGGTCTGTCCCAGTCCATCTCAGAGACCTCAGCCATCAACACTTACCAGCTCTCTTTTTTGACCACTTCCTCAGTAACTGGATTCTCATCTCTTCTCACTCCAGGGTCCTCTATCAAACAGTCACCAGGGGTTTCTCTTCTTAAAATATTTTCGAATCAAATTTTTATACATGTCATTCATTCTGACTAAAACACATTCCCATTGCTCTCTATCAAGAGGAAAATGCCTAAATTCTTTACTAGCTGGACTCACTTCTGAAGTCTTCTTCAGATACCCAGTTTTCCCACCAACTTTCCACAAAATCATGCCATCTTCTTGTATATGCCGTTCCCATTATCATACGTACTCTGTACCTCCTAAACTCTTAGTCATCCTGCAAGAGAGAGCTCAGATGTCACTTCTTTAATTCAGCCTTTCCGGCTGATAAAGCCGGATTACCTCAAACAGAAATTACTTTCCTCTTCTATTCTCCATGACCATTTAACAGGTAGAGTTGTAATTACTTGTTTACATATGTATTCTCCTGGCAATGATCAAGTCATTCATCTTTACAAGCTTCTAGGCTAATACCTGAATAGCTGCTCAATAAATGTTTGATGGAAGAATGAATGTCCTGCCTTTTAAGTAATACTTTGAACTTTCTGTAAGCTTAAAATCATGTAGAATATATACTATTTGCAATTAACATTTATACCAACATATATATACCAAATATAAAATAATGCTTTATATTCATTTTATCTTTCATTTAGTACTCTCTGGGTAAAAATATAATGTTATGTGGAAAGAAATGGCCCAAAATAGGATACTTTCTTTTTTTTTTTTGAGACGGAGTCTCGCTCTGTCTCCCGGGCTGGAGTTGCAGTGGCCGGATCTCAGCTCACTGCAAGCTCCGCCTCCCGGGTTCACTCCATTCTCCTGCCTCAGCCTCCCGAGTAGCTGGGACTACAGGCGCCGCCACCTCGCCCGGCTAGTTTTTTGTATTTTTTAGTAGAGACGGGGTTTCACCATGTTCACCAGGATGGTCTCGATCTCCTGACCTCGTGATCCACCCGTCTCGGCCTCCCAAAGTGCTGGGATTACAGGCTTGAGCCACCGCGCCCGGCCTAGGATACTTTCTTTATACTGAAAGAAAGCTGCTCACCAAAGGCAAGCAATAGACTAGAAAAGATCACCTTTATGTAACTTTTCACCACACTATCTTTGTCACAGAATTAAGATAGAGAAAACTGAAAAGAAACAAATCTTCCAGTGTTAATGAAACAATACAGATCCAGGCTTTATTCACAAAAACATAATTTTTGGTCAAGTGGTCCTTAGAAGAAATTCAGTGACTTGATTCTTAATGCAGGATTCCAAGTCATTCTCCTAAACCAAGCTAACTGTTGAATAACCATGAAAAGGAGAGAAAGCAAAAAGTGGTATGTTTTCTGAAAGTGAAACAAGTCACACTTAGTGAAAATGTGTTTCAATCACCTGTTTGGGCTAGGGTTAGGATGCAGTAAGGTTAAGTCCAAGGGGCGAAATGTAGGATTCCCACAAAAATAAATGCAAGAGGAGACCACAGGGGCTTGATCGAAATAAATTTAGGATGCCTTTATGTTCAATTTATATTCTGATTGTAATGTGCTATAAATATCCATCAGAATCACCTGGGGCGGTTGTTAACACGCATGTTGCTGAGCCCTACCCCTATACTTTCTGATTCAGCAGGCCAGGGGCTGGGCCTGAAAATTCCCACGTGATGCTGATGCTGGTCTAAGGAACACACTTTGAGAACCACTGATTTAAAACCACCACTTAGGGCCGGGCACAGTGGCTCATGCCTGTAATCCCAGCACTTTGGGAGGCCGAGGCAGGGGATCACGAGGTCAGGAGTCTGAGACCAGCCTCACCAACATGGTGAAACCCCGTCTCTACTAAAAAATATAAAACAATTAGCTGGGTGTGGTGGTAAGGGCCTGTAATCCCAGCTACTCAGGAGACTGAGGCAGGAGAATCACTTGAATCTGGGAGGTGGAGGTTTCAGTAAGCTGAGATCGCGCCACTGCACCCTATCCAGTCTGGGCGACAGGGTGAGACTCTGTCTCAAAAAACAACAAAAACAAACAAACAAAACACAACCACTTATAATTCTTCAGCTAGTACAGAAGTATTTCTTATTATCTGAGTTATACACAACCACGTCTATTCATTTTAGGCAGTTTGGAGATAAATCTATGAAGCCCTGCAGGTCTGGGAATAGTACACAGCCACATCTGCTAGGAATAGGCAAATCTACCATGACAAAACAGGCACCAAAAGGGCAGTACTTTTTTTTTTTAAATTCCCATGGGAGTTATTATTATTTTACTTTTTTTGAGACAGGGTCTCATTGTCACCCAGGCTGGAGTGCAGTGGTGCAAACCCGGCTCACTGCAGCCTCGAACTCCTGGGCTCAAGCGACCTCCTGCCTCAGCTTCCTGGGGAGTTAGGACTACAGGTGCACACCACCACACTCAGCTATTTTTAAAATTTTTCTGTAGAGATGTGGTCTCATTACGTTGCCCAGGCTGGTCTCGAACTCCTGAGCTCAAGAGATCCTCCCACCTTGACCTCCCAAAGTGGTGGGATTACAGGTGCGAGCTACCATGCCTGGCCGAGAATTACTACTGGGCATTTAGCTTCAAACAATTTTTAGTTGAGAACTTTTCACTTCCTCAACACAGATGAAGAGTTCTTTCTCTGTGTTAGTAAAAAATTTTGTTTATATCTATGTCATAGCATTTATCATTCAGTATTTTCATTATGCATGCTTTCTCCCTGGCTAGACTGTGAAATTCCTGAACACAGGAGTATATATTTTGCATTTTCCATTTTTGTCCAGCATAGGACCTACTAATTAGAAATAGATTAGGAGGCTGAGGCGGGAGGATCATGAGGTTAGGAGTTCAAGACCAGCCTGCCAACATGGTGACACCCCATCTCTACTAAAACTGCAAAATCAGCCGGGTGTGGTGGCGCACACCTGTAGTTTCAGCTACTCGGGAGGCTGAGGCAAGAGAATATCTTGTACCCGGGAGGTGGAAGTTGCAGTGAGCTGAGATTGTGCCACTGCACTCCAGTCTGGGCAACGGATCCAAGACTCCATCTCAAAAAGAAAAAAAAAATAGAATAAACGTTGGCTGAAATGAATGTAATCAAAATGAAATTCAATTAAAATCCTTTGTTTATGCTTGTAAAACAAAATACTCTGTTTCATTCTTTCTATGTAAGCTCAATTTCTACATTATTTTAATGTGCCATGTGAACTGAAGGGACAGGGATATAGCGAATACTTCTATTCAACAAGTATTTATTGAGTTCCTACTACATTCAGGCCCTGGAGATGCAGCAATAAAAAACATAGCCCCTATCTGATGGAATTTATGTTCTAGACAGAAGACAGTACAATGCTGGCTAATGAAAAGGGCAGCAAAAATAAAGCAGCATGCATGAAAGAAAGAAAAATGAAAAATGGGAAAGAAAAAGAAAAATGGGAAACAGATTTTTAGAAAAGCAGATCAAAAGAAGGGCAGGAAGTGACCTGTAAGCTTTGACCTAAATGCATTCCTAGCCAAACATGTGACATTCTGGGCATGGGCATTCCAGGCAGGGGAAAGCATGAAGAGGCTACTACGTGTGGATGGGGCAGAATAAACAGTTCACTTTGTTTTTAGGGTTAAGAATCTACCAGAAAAACTTTCATCATTTCAACCAGCAAAGGGTCAAATAGGTAATACTTAAAGGGGATTACCATTACTGAACAGTAATTCCAATCCCCCAAACTCATGACAACCTCTACACTGGTCAGAATGGGTAATACACATTTTCACCCCAATTAACTTTTACACACTCGAAAGCTGGGCCCTTAGACACGAAAAAGATGTGGAAGCTTTAAGGCTGGGCTATCATGCCTGACCACCACAGCAAAGCCTTCTTTAGAAGGAAAGATTAAAAGTAGGCCCTATAGCAAAAAGGAAGAGAGAAACAGGCCAGCATTTTAATGAGACGTAAAGAGGGTGATATAGTTTGGATGTCTGTCCCCTCCAAATTTCATAGTGAAATGGGATTCCCAAAGTTGGAGGTGGGGCCTGGTGAGGGTGGGGTCCCGCATGAATGGCTTCCCACCATCCCCTTGGTCATAAATGAGTTCTCATTCAGTTCACCTGAGATCTGGTTGTTTAAAAGCCTGGGACTTCTCTCGCTCACTTTCTTGCACCCTCTCTCTCACTGTGTATCACACTGGTTCCCACTTGCCTTTTGCTAGGATTGTAAGCTTCCTGAGGTCCTCACCAGAAGCAGACGCTGGCACCATGCTTCCTATACAGCCTGTAGAACTATGAGCTAAATTAAACCTCTTTTCTTTATAAATTACTCAGTTTCAGTTATTCCTTCATAGCTACACAAAACTAGATTGACACAGGGTGAGAAATTTGAATCAGGATAAGCAAAAACAGAGTAGTAGGCAATATATAAAATAATTCATAAATCAGAATTACTTAAACTTGAAGGAAGCAAGTTTTTATGTAAGATTTACTACTAGTATTACTTGATTGACAACTTAGCTACTACAGCAAAAACCAACTCCCTGTGATATTTTAAAAACAAATACTCTATGTCATAATACTGAAGGTGACTCACCATCAACTTCCTGCTCTTGCCTAAGGACCTTCTTGCATTAGTAATGACTAACTAAAACCATCTGCCATGTCTATTCAAACAGGAAAGTCTTGATTAACTACACCACGAGTTAGACGACCAACCTTCCCTTGTCACCTGCCCCACAATTTGGGAATAAAGAAGTCACCCAGGACACTGAAGTTTATACTAAACACACCCTGATGAGTGGTACAAAGTACAGGATTATCAAGTAGTTTCCTTAAAAAGTAACAAGAGTAGCTGGAAAAGTAGATTCAATGACCTTTTAAAAGAACTGAATTCTAACACTTTGCCTGATGCTTGTTTTGAAAGTCTGATCTCATGTATTTATGATTCACAAACTGTTCTTACTATATACAAGGCACTTTTCCTAACTTCTTTGCAAGCAAATATTAACTCACTTAACAACCCTATGATGGAGGTACTATTATTACACCCACTCTACAGATGAGGAATCTAAGGCAAAGAAAAGTTAGCTTGTACAGGATCATTCAGCCCAACCTGGTAAGTGGCAGAGTGAGATTCAAACCTTGATAGTTGGACTCTCCAGAAACCATGCTCTTGCATACTGTGCCACAAGTATGACAAACAGTAATCACATGCTGTATTTTTTTTTAATCCTCTTTTCTTGGAATTTTCATGAAATCCCATGGCTTGTCATATTCATGTAAATGACTTCCATATCTTTAATGCCTCTCGCAGGGTCAATATTAGTTTTTCTCTTCCAACTGGACATCTGACACCTCACATGTATTCCCATATTTTGAGTGGGGTTTACTTTAAAATGTCATTTCCATTTGTCCCTCAAATAAAACTTTCACATAATTTTTTTTTTTTTTTTTTTTTGAGACTGAGTTTCACTCTGTTGCCGGGCTAGAGTGCCATGGCACAATCTTGGTTCACTGCAACCTCTGCCTGCTGGGTTCAAGCGATTCTCCTGCCTCAGTCTCCCGAGTAGCTGG
The DNA here is from genome assembly GCF_003255815.1 of Theropithecus gelada. NCBI lineage: Eukaryota > Metazoa > Chordata > Mammalia > Primates > Cercopithecidae > Theropithecus > Theropithecus gelada. Next base: position 94,099,762 of record NC_037682.1, on the reverse strand, counting down.
GACTACAGGCGCCTAACACCACGGCTGGTTAATTTTTATATTTTTAGTAAAGATAGGGTTTCACCGTGTTGGCCAGGCTGGTCTCGATTTCTTGACCTTGAAATTTTCACATTTCCATGACGAAGTTTTAGCAGTAACTTCCAAATTGGTCTTATTCAACTCAACATTAAACTCTGTGTATACCACAGCCACATGATCATCTTACCTCACCTCCTCTAAGGAGGAAGTCCTCTGACTCAAGGCTCAGCTCCCTAAAGGAAAATTTGCAAATTTTTAGCAGGTTATCCTCTACAGTCAGGCATTATATAGCACTGCTTCAGTACTGAAAGCATCCAACATGCCAGGCTCTATCTATTCCTCCACAATCATTTCACATCCCTCCTCATTCAATCTTCTTTCAGTTCCTCAAACATCTCCTCTCCCACCTCCAGGACCTTCACAAGTGCAGCTGCTCCCTTCAGGAACTCTTCTCTCCACCTTTGTTGCTTAGCTAACTCCCTCTCATCCCTTCCCACTCTGAATGTCACTTCTTCCTAGTAACTTGTCTACATACAGTTTCTTCTCCTACTTCATCAGTTGTTTTCTCTCTGGTAAGATGATTCTATCACTTTAGTAATTCATTCAGTCTTCCCAGTCGCATGGCTTGTTCACTCCTGTCTTTCCAGTACCTAGCAGTGTCATGCACTTTCCACCTCCATACATTCTCAGTATGTCCACCCCAAAGCCTGTGTCTTCCTAGCCTCCACTGTTTTCAACCCACTGAAATTCTACTCACTCTCTTTTTGAGACAGTCTTACTCTGTTGCCCAGGCTGGAGTGCAACGGCGTGATCTCAGCTCAATGCAACCTCCGCCTCCTGGGTTCAAGTGATTCTCCTGCCTCAGCCTCCTGAGTAGCTGGGATTATAGGCATGCACCACCACGTCCGGCTAACTTTTGTTATTTTTAGTAGAGATGGGGTTTCACCATGTTGGCCAGGCTGTTCTCAAACTCCTGACCTCGTGATCCGCCCACATCGGCCTCCAAAAGTGCTGGGATTACAGGTGTGAGCCACTGTGCCCGACCCAATTCTACTCTATTCTTATGCTGTATCTTTGTGAAGCTTTTCTCCAATTCGTCCCACTAGTAAAACTCTTCCCCACCTATAAATTGAAATTGCACCTGTTCTGATTTCTTGAATACAGTACGTACTGTCTTGTGTTCATCACTCTTCTACACTGAGTTTAACTATAAGCTACGTGGAATTATGAGAAGAAAAACTTATCACTCTGCCCTAGAATATCAGGAAAAAGTTCTCCATTTTTTATGAGTGGGAATGTACAATTCTGCAAGGTTGCTCAGGACAAAGATAGCAACATTGATTAGAAACTACTGCCTTGTTAGTAGTTTGTGATACTTTGGTCTGCAATTTGTGCCAACTTTTGGTTTTCAAAATAAATAGGAACTAAAATGTATCACCTCTGATTCTTCTTTAGTTTTCTTTACAAAGGTGTCTTCCATAAACATAAATATCTGAAATTCATGCTTGATGATATATGCCGTAAACAATCCCTAATGAAGTTCTGCCCACACTACTAAGATTTTTAGGCAGATGCAATGGAAAAAGTCATATACAAATTTGCTGCATAATGACATTTCAGTCAATGATGGATTACATGTAGAATGGTGATCCCAGAAACTTATAATAGAGCTGAAAAATTCCTGTCACCTAGAGACATCGTGGCTGTCATAAGGTAATGTCATAGTGCATTACCTCTTCTATGTTTAGACATATTTAGATACACATATACTTACCATTGTGTTACAATTGCCTACAGTTTTCAGTATGGTAACATGCTGTCCAGGTTTGTAGCCTAGGAGCAATAAGCTATATCATAGAGTCTAGGTGTGTATAACAGGCTATATCACCTAGGTTTGTGTAAGCATACTCTATGATGTTTATACAATGATAACATCACCCAGCAACCCATTTCTCAGAACTTACCCCAGTCATTAAGCAACACATGACTGTATTATTATCACTAACTTATTTTGTAGCTTCGATAAGCCGAATATGGGAAAATAAACGCATTCACTGAAGAAAAGGCAGTCTACACATCAAGTTTTGGTGAAAGAAGTAAGTTTTTTTTGAGATAAGGTCTTGCTCTGTCACCCAGGCTGGAGTGCAGTGGCGCGACCTCGGCTCACTGCAGCCTCCACCTCCCAGGTTCAAGCAATTCTCCCACCTCAGCCTCCCAAGTAGCCGGGGATTACAGGGGTGTACCACCATGCCCAGCAAATTTTTGTATTTTTAGTAGAGACAGGGTTTCACTATGTTGGTCAGGCTGGTCTCAAACTCCTGACCTCGGGTGATTCACCCGCCTTAGCCTCCCAAACTAACGATACTATAAACATACTGATGAAAATAAGCTTTGGCAAACAAATATAAGAGTGTGGTGGCTAACCCATCCTGCCCACCCTGTCCTGAGTTCAGGTTCACCTGTGTCCTATAGGTAACTAGAAGATTCTTCTGCCAAACTACTAGAACACGCTGATGAATCCAAGCCCCTTCTGGATTACAATGGGCAGTGTGGTAGAATAAGATGAAACTCTGGACCATACATATGAAGGCTTAGATTGGAATTCTGGCACTACTACTTACCTGCATTCTAGCACCAGCATACTGGTGCCCCAACCACTATATTTATGTCCCCTTTATAGCAGATGCCTCTCTGATATTAAAAGTGGAAGAAAGAAAAATAGGCAAGTTATGGTCAGAGTGATTGACTGGGGATGGAGGGAGATGATAGCTTAGATTACCTTCTCCAGTGCGGGCCTCTGTAATTGACGTCTTTTGAGCAGAGATCTGAATGAACTGAGAGTGAGAGCCATGTGAATATCTGGGGAAGGGGAAGAATGTTCTACACCCCAATCATTAGACTGCATCCTTCTGTTCTCAACAGACTCTAAGCTCTCGAAGTAGAGACACTGACTTTTTTGTCTTTGTATCCGTAGGACTTAGCACTGCTTTCAAATACAACCAAAGTTTGCTAAGCTGGCATGATTAAGAGCCTATCTGTGGGAAAGTATGATTGGTCTTTGTCAAGTTGCAATCTCTCAGAAACTTAGTTTGTGACTTTATAAATAACAATTTATTTATTTATTTATTTATTTATTTTTATTTTTTTTTTGAGACGGAGTCTCACTCTGTCACCAGGCTGGAGTGCAGTGGCGCAATCTCGGCTCACTGCAACTTCTGCCTACCGGGTTCAAGTGATTCTCCTGTCTCAGCCTCCTGAGTAGCTGGGACTACAGGTGCGCACCACCATGCCCAGCTAATTTTTGTATTTTTAGTAGAGACAGGGTTTCACCATGTTGGCCAGGACAGTCTCAATCTCTTGACCTCGTGATCTGCCCGCCTTGGCCTCCCAAAGTGCTGGGATTACGGGCGTGATCAGCCACCACACCCGGCCTGTAAATGATAGATTTAAGAAAAATAGATAACATTTATTTTGCAGGGTTTTTATATTAAATAAAAGCTCATGAAATGATGGAACCACTCATTTGTATTTAGGTACTCAGTAAAGGTTTCATTCCAGCCTAAAATAAGAATGATAAAACGATCTCTAATGATATTTCTATGGATTTAAGTTTAAACCATACAACAGTATTCTATTTGTGTACTCCTTTAACCAGCAGTATCAGTATCACCTGGAAACTTGTTAGAAATGCAGAATCTCAGGTCCCAATCCTACTAAATCAGACCCACTGAATAAGAACTGCATTTGAACAAATCCCGAGGTAATTCCTTGACACATTACAAATTAAGAAGCACTACTCTAGAATACCAAAGACTAACAAGGACCACTTGTTTGATTAAACCTTTTCTAGAGTTACCATTAACTCAAACTTTTAACAGTATAGCAAAAGTACTACTCATTGGGTTACTTGATTTAAAAAATCTTTGATACATTATAAATAAAATTTATATGACTTTAGTTTCATACTCAACTCTAGAAAGACAGTATAGTTTAGAGACTATAAAGGGTTTAGATTCAGACAGACCTGGGCTCAAATCTTGAATCCAATACTTATTAGCCTTCTAACCTTGGGCAAATTCCTTAACCTGCTTGATGCTCACTTTCTTTATCTATAAAACAGAGATGAATACTCAATGGATCGTTGAGAGAATCAAAGAAGGTGTGTGACACAGGTCATGGTTCACAGTATGCTTAAACGTCAGTTCCCTACTCTTTCTTAGAACAGTTCTACCATTTTGTTCCAATAATATATTAAACTTTTTTATGTATACTATATCTAAGAAAGTAGCTTTAAATATAAGAAAATGAGATATTTGGATTTCAAAATTCAAATGAGCAGATAATAAAAATAGGGAAAAAACCATAGAGGAAGACCCCTAAAGAAGATTTTTAATGGTATCCCAACATTTTCAGGACAAGGTTCAAACTTCTTAGCATATGACAAAAAGCCATTCTGAGGTGGTCTTCAGTCTCAACGCTCACCTCTTACCACTAGCGATATGGTATTAGAGGTTCCAGGGCTCAGTAATTGCTCATCTACTAGCTACTTTTATCTTCCCTTTTCTTCTAACTTAACTTCCCACTCGTTCACTAATACTCAAGTCCTGAGCCCAATCACTTTTATCACCACCACTTTGGTCATCCTCTCCCTGGGTTACTGCAACTGCCCTCCAAGAAATCTCCCTATTTTTTAAAAAGTTACTCATACCATGTCACTCCTCTGTTCAAAACCTACAAGCACCTCTGTAATGAAGCCCCATTCTGCCTTTCACAGAATCTGTTTGTGCTGCAGTGGCCTTTTTGCTGTTCCCCAAACATGTCTCAGGGCCTTTGAACTGGTTGTTGTGTTATGCATGGAACATTCTCCCCCTTCCCCAGATATTCACATGGCTCTCACTCTCCGTTCATTCAGATCTCTGCTCAAAAGATGTCAATTACAGAGGCCCACATTAGAGAACGTAATCTATCATCTCCCTCCATCCCCAGTCAATCACTCTGACCATAACTTGCCTATTTTTCTTTCTTCCACTTTTAATATCTGACTCATTGTATATCCATTCTTATAACTTAGAACCATGCCTGGCACATAGTATATATTCAATATTGGATAAAGAAATCAATGAACCTCCTTAAGGGTGTCTTAGCAGAGTGCAGTGGCTCACACATGTAATCCTCAGAAAAGCTGCCAAAAAGCTGGGACTATAGGCATACACCACCATGCCCCACCGTTTTTTTGTCTCTACCAAAAAAAAAAAAAAAAAAACAGTTGGGCATGGTGGTGTATGCCTACAGCCCCAGTTACTTGGGAGGCTGAGGCATGAGAATCACTTGAGCCCAAGAAGGTGAAGCTGCAGTGAGCTGTGATCGTGCCACTGCTCTCCAGCCTGGGTGATGGAGCAACACCTTGTGTCCCCCCACCCGCAAAAAAAAGAAGTCTTCACTGTTCTCCCTTTGCACTACTGACTCATGTGTTCCTCTTTCTCTCTACTTTCTCAGCACTCAGTACCATACATCTGCCATAACGTTGTTTTGCTCTTGTCACCCAGGCTGGGGTGCAGTGGCACAATCTCAGTTCACTGCAACCTCTGTCTCCCAGGTTCAAGCAATTCTCCTGTCTCAGCCTCCCAAGCAGCTGGGATTACAGGTGAATGCCACCACACCCAGGTAATTTTTTGTATTTTTAGTAGAGACGGGGTTTCACCATGTTGGCCAAGTTGGTCTCGAACTCCTAACCTCAGGTGATCCACCTGCCTCGGCCTCCCAAAGTGCTGGGAATACAAGTGTGAGCCACCACGCCCGGCCCTGCCATAACATTTTTAATGATAATATACAAAAAGTCTGTCTTCGCTTGATTCTGCAATCACAGTGCATAGCAAAAAGCAGGGCATGTGATATTTGTTGAATGAATGATTTAAGAAGGGAAAAATACAATTGTCTCAAGGTAAAACTATGAAACTGTTTAAAAAATCATTTTCCTGTTTGTCAGGTTATAGCTGTTAAGAACCTTCTAGAAGAAAAGGTCAAGTATAAGCTTAGAGAGCCCACTAATATGCAACTCTTCAGACTTTCTTCAGTGCCACTTAAGTCTTTTAGATTTTAACTCAATGAAATGGCTTAGAGTTAGTTTACTAAGTTTATTTATGAAAGACTAGCTTTCTGTAAAGATTTACTGAAGGAAAAACAAATAGCACACTTAGACTTCAGACTGCTCAAATAAATACCTGTCACTAAGATTTTAACCTAAAATAAGTTTTACCATTTCCTTACCTTACTAACATCAAAAGAAAACCTTATCTTGGAAAACTGTGACTACTGTTGCAAGATTTATTCTATTTCACTTACGCTGCCTATATATGGTAGTCTATGAATATCATTTTTAAAGAATTAGCATCTTAATCTTTCACACAAATATTCCTCCTATGAGTCATAAAATTATTGTAGCAATAGAGTAACCAGAAGGATTTAGAAATCAGTGGGAAAGACAAAAATAATATTCCAACACTTATCAAGAGAATAAAACAGGCATTTGAGCTGGTTCTTAAATGGAAATAATTTAATCTCTTTCTCATTCTCTCGACTCCAAAACTGAGCAAAGTTTCCAAAAATCTACAAATAATCACTGAAGAAAAGTTGAACACAAATACTTCTATCTTTATGCCCCAATATGTAATAAGTCATTTTATTAAGAGAGCTGGTAGAAATGATACTCATGGATCTAAAATTTCTTTCTTTTTTTGAGACGGAGTCTGGCTGTCTCCCAGGCTGAAGTGCAGTGGTACAATCTCGGCTCACCTCTGTCTCCTGGGTTCAAATGATTCTCCTGTCTCAGCCTCCTGAGTAGCTGGGACTACAGGCACCCACCACCATGCCTAGCTAATTTTTGTATTTTTAGTAGAGACAGAGTTTCACCATGTTGGCCAGGCTGGTCTCAAACTCCTGACCTCAGGTGATCTGCCCACCTTGGCCTCCCAAAGTGCCGGGAACACTTTGGGAAGTGTGAGCCACCGCACCTGGCCTACCTGAAAATCTTAATAACACTCAAAATGTAAATGAACTTTACTATCCCAAATGATTACTTCAAAGGTTTCTAGTAAATTTTAAAAAATATTTGGTATGTGTGCTCTAAGATCAAGTCAAGAGCACTCAACAGTCTTGAGTTTCTATATGTTTCCCCCTTTTTAGAAGATAATCTCTAAAGTAAAGCAAAGAGGACAGGAAAGAATTACCTTATCTGGAATAATCAAGCATGTAACTAAGTATACAAAACACAGTACTCCTCAACACATTTGAGATTTAGACAGTTATTGTAGATAATCATGATTCTCAAATTGAAATAATTTTTTAAAAATATGTGGCACTATTAGAAAAAAATACTGATCTGCAGCTACTGAAAAACAAAGTAACTATATACCCACATCTCAGCATAATGAATGTGGGTTTCTTTAAAGAAAGAATGAAGAAATTAATACTTCAAAAATCATGACTGGAATTAAACAACATCAGAGTGATTCCCAGTGGAGAGGAAGTGAAAGGCTCTCACCACCAGAGTCAAATCAAAGCCATTAGTTGTCCTGACATGAGTGGCATCTTCATTACGCAGCTAAGTCAAGAGCGATGATTAAAAAGTGCCATTTATCAGCCATCACTGGGTTTAACAAAGACTTCAGAAGAACTCCCATACTAGAGTAGATACAATAATTACAAGCTAATGCCATCTGCAACTTCGATATTATAATTGACTTACTTTTTCTATTTCAAAAAGAAAAATTTTAAGTCTTCATATTCCATATTGGCATCTTTTATTAAAATGAAATGGATTGGCCATAGTTTTAAGTAAGAAAAATGGTGGTTGTTTCTATATTATCATTTTTTAGGAACTAAATCATCAAATAGATCAAGCCATAAGCTATATAAAACAAACCAAGCTTCTTAAGGATTGGTTATATTGATTTTGGATTATTATGTTTTTCCTTGTGCTATTTCTCCATTTCATAGGGCCATTTCTCTTAATTTACCTGAATTTCTACATGGGAAAAAGAAAGCAGCAATTTTGTTTAAAAAAAAAAAAAGTGCTTTTATTTAAAAAGTTTTTAAAAAGATATTTGGAATACAAGCCTGAGAGTAACTAGTCAAATACACTGTCTCTGTCTCTTCATTGCTCTGACTTTGGGCTTTATTTGTTTTTTTTTTTTGAGATGGAGTCTCGCTCTGTTGCCCGGGCTGGAGTGCAGTGGCTGGATCTCAGCTCACTGCAAGCTCCGCCTCCCAGATTTATGCCATTCTCCTGCCTCAGCCTCCCGAGTAACTGGGACTACAGGCGCCTGCCAACTCACCCGGCTAGTTTTTTGTATTTTTTAGTAGAGATGGGGTTTCACTGTGTTAGCCAGGATGGTCTCGATCTCCTGACCTCATGATCTGCCCGTCTCGGCCTCCCAAAGTGGGCTTTATTTGTTATAGTTCATTGCTAATAGGCTTTCAGTTAGTATAGTCTTTTCCCATATATTGTGACTTCAGACTGACAATTTCCAGCTTATAATAATCCAGAACTGTTAGAAGAATCAGGAACTAACTACTTGGATAAGAGCCAATGACCTCAATTTGATGATAAAAAGCTTAGAGATAAACATAACTTCAAAGACAGTGTGGTAACAGATTTTTAACAAAGTAACAGTGGCTACCAGGTATTACAAACTCATTAAATTGTAAAATATCAGATCACATTTATTTACCTATTATATATGCAAGACACTATACCAGGCACTGTATACTATTAATAATACATTTTAACTATGTGATATGGATTCTGTCTTTTAATGCTCGCAACAGCCCTATGAGTTATTATCTCATTTTTCCAAGTGAAGAATACAGGTAGATACGGTAACTTGTCCAAGATTTCATGGACAATAAAGGATGCCTGGGATTCAAACCAGGTCCATGGGATTTCAAGAGCCCTTGGTCTTAACCCTTATTGTAAACTGTCTCTCAGTTTCAAAGGTGAAAAGTAGAACTTTAAATGAACTACAGCACATAAACTACGAGTTACCAACACCTCAATCCTGTCGGCTCTGCAACTTCTCACACATCTTTACCCTCTCTGTGCTTTTTAAAGTTAAAGCCTAAATCCATGTGTAATTTACCCATCATTTTTATATTTCACATCTATTTTCCAGCTCTCTCATTTTTCTTGGTAACAATCTCTCATTTGATCTTCGGTGCTGAGAGATATTACACAGGCAGGAGAACACTTAAGGCAGCTCTATGCTACTCACTTTCCTTGCTTCTGAACATTTTTCCCCACTTCAAGGAAGGTGCTCAGCACATTCCTCTAACATGTATCACTTTTCATGATCAAGAGAGCATTTTCTCCACCCATCTTGAGGTAATTCCTAGGAATTCCTCACAGTTTGTCATAATAGAGAAATCTGAGTGCTACACTGGTAGAGTTGGGAATTGTCAAATAAATCCCAATAATTTCTAACTTTAAAGCATACAAATAACAAATTCTCTAAAATGTACCTGTAATAAGACATTTGGGCTCTGGATTGTTATCAAATGTACATTTCTCAAAAGCACATAAATGGGTTGATTCTGCTTAATATAAATCTAAAGACATAACTTTTAATGATCCTAAATAGTCATTTGGCATACAGTTATTTCTGGATTATCACAGAATATACTTTGACTTTACTGTCCCTTTAAGATTCAGTAATCTTGTGGATCAGTGTTAACAAGCATACTATTAAAAAATTTAATATATATCATACACATAGAGCTAAGGAAGTATCACTTTTCACTCCCCAGGGCTTTCTTTTCTAATGTTGAACACAAAAAACATGAAATGTTTACCTGACCCTCAATATGTGGAGAAAAACTACGGCTCCTAAGCAGGCATCAAAACGCTATTATAAATATATATTTAATAACTAATTTATATTATAACTTTTTCTTTCTTTCTTTTTTTTTTTGAGACAGGGTTTCACTCTGTTGTCCAGGCTGGAATGCAGTGGTACGAACATGGCTCAATGCAGCCTTGACCTCATGGGCTCAAGCTATCCTCCCAATCTCAGTCACCCAAGTTGCTGGCACCACAGGAGTGTGGCCACCATGCCTGGCTAATTTTTATTTTTAATACAGATGGGGTCTCCCTATGTTGCCCAGGCTGGTCTTGAATTCCTAGGCTCAAGCAATCCTCCTACCTTGGCCTCTCAAAGTGCTCGGACTATATGAATGAATCACCACACCCAGCCTTATAAATAATAACTTTTTTTTTTTTTTTTTTTTTTGAGATGGAGTCTTGCTCTGTCACCAGGCTGGAGTGCAGTGGTGCAATCTCAGCTCACTGCAACCTCTGCATCCTGGGTTCAAGTGATTCTCCTGCCTCAGCCTCCAGAGTAGCTGAGACTACAGGCGCGTGTCACCACGCCCAGCTAATTTTTGTATTTTTAGTAGAGACAGGGTTTCACCATGTTGGCCAGGGTGGTCTCAATCTCTTGACCTCGTGATCCACCCGCCTTGCTCTCCCAAAGTGCTGGGATTACAGGCGTTAGCTACTGCGCCCAGCTATAAATTATAACTTTCAAAGGACAATCACCTCAAGTAATTTAACGGGCTAGACTTTATATATACATATACTTATACACTGAACATTTTAATATAGAATAAAGTAAAATAAAACCATTATCTTAATAAATTATTCCATTTCCTCTTATTTTTCTATTTTCCTATTCCTCACCTTTCAAATTCTTTCACAAAGTTCGCTGTCATTTACCCTGCAACTTAAGTGGCATAGTTAAAGAATATAAATTAATCTTCTTTTAAGGGTGTACTGAGTGTTGCCTCTAGAATATTTTCCAGGTGCACCTTTGTTTTGGGTGATTCTCGGTTATAGATATTTGGAAATTTGCTCAATCACAAACCAGTGGTCTCTAGTCTATACATAAAATCCACCATTTCAACCTCATATTTTGAAAAAGGACTTATAAAATCATAATCTGATCATTTTTGCTAAAGCAAATTAGGAAACAAAATAGGGTTTCATAAAATCTTAAGAATTGGAAAGAATCTTAAAAGATCTTTCAGCCTAGTCAACCACAAAAATTTGAAGCAAACAGGTTTGGGGAGTCTAGAGAAAATGACAGTATCTTAAGGAAAGCAGTCGGATGAAGAACAAGAAGTCAGAGCAGAACATGAAGCTGGACTCAATTATGAATGACAAGAATTCTTTTTCAAAAAAAAAGCAAAGCGAGAAAGTCCTTATTAAATAATGAGTAATAAAAATGTAAATCAAGTTGCATTTAGCATGATTAACCCAGGAGAGTGCTTCAAAAGCATGGTGTAGCTTTCTCTTTTATGTGAAGGCTTCAGGTCAGCAGGTTCAGAAGACATTCCCTTCAGGGTGAAACTTTTCTGTAGATAGCCTGCTTCAATGGAAGCCATTTTCTGCTTTGTTACATTTAACGCCCTCAAAATTTACTAAATGCTCTCACAGTTGTCCTTGTTCCCTGTCTGTAAGATTTTTAAAACTCCGTAAAAGATCATTTTCCAAGTAGAGAAGAGCATCCTTTTGCTTATTGAAACTTTATTAACATGCTAACACGACGTTATGGTTATTTCATGTGAACATGAGGTATATCAAGATTACAGTGATATTCATTCCAAAGCATGTCAAAACCATGGGCTTCCACTGAAATGGAAGAAAAGACAACAAACAAGTGCATGTAATTTAGAGGAAAAAGAGGCATGTGCTGTAAAGATATTACCAATACCCTCGGCACTGGACCGGCAGGCCTCCATACGACCCAATTCAGAATAATCCACATATAAACTTGTCTGATTCTGGGAATTCATATATATTTAAGATAACACTTCACTCTAATTTTGAAAGTTATGACTGACTCCTAGGATCAGTGTTGCTGTTTATGTTTTAAAAAGCCTTTGGTTTTGGACCCATCAGCTAGTCTCTTCCTTTCCCCATCATACTGTCTGACCATCCCCATAAAGGCAATGACCTTGAGTGTTTCTTTGAATATTCTCTTCTCTTGAGGGAACAATATTTTATTTGAAACAAGACCTCCTTAAGCAGACATCATCTCCACACCCACCACCTTCTGGAGAAGCAGTTACCCTATATTATCTACTATTAATAGTATTTAAAAACAGCGCCTCCAGGACGTTCGTTAGTGGTTCCTTCTCGTTTCTGCCTTCTCTGAGGCTTCGCTCTGTCAGTTATCCTATCCTTGGTTAACATACAGGGAAGAACACGGGATCTTAAATGAGACAGTGCAAAATGGACCTTCACTGAATACCTGACATACAAATAAGAATTATTATTATACTTTTATTATTGTTAAATATCTTCTAGTACCATGTACACATACTCAAGCCTCTTCAGAGGTGACTTTTCCCATTTCAGTTCCTCCTTCCAACTCTCTCCTCACAACCCTCTCCTTTATGCCTTCTCCCCCTCACTCCTAACCCTCCAGTCATGCTTTTTGCCACTCTACTGAAACTGTATCAAAGTCACCTCTTTACTACATACAGCTCTATTATTTAGATATGTATATGCATACTAATTTTTACGTACTATATTAAAACATTTCGTATTTTAGAAACAAGACAAAAAAATTTTTTGTTGTTGTTAAGACAGGGACAGGGTTCCACTCCAGCCAGGCTGAAGTATGGTGGTGTAATCACAGGTCACTGTAGTCTCAATTTCCCAGGCTCAAGCCATCCTCTCACCTCAGTTTCCTGAGAGCTGGGTGAGACTTCACTTATGCACCACCACGACAGACTAATATTTTTTTGTAGAGACAAGGTTTCACCATGTTTCCCAGGCGGGTCTCAAACTCCTGGGCTCAAGTGATCCTCTCACCTGGGTCTCCCAAAGGCTGAAATTATAGGTGTGAGCCACTGTACCTGCCTAGGACATACAGCTGAAATAAAACATCCACAATTCTTTTCAAACCCACTAAAAACGGCTGGGCACGGTGGCTCATGCCTGTAATCCCAGCACTTTGGGAGGCGGAAGACAGGTGGATCACCTGAGGTTGGGAGTTCAAGACCAGCCTGACCAAAATGGAGAAACCCTGTCTCTACTAAAAATACAAAATTAGCCGCACGTGGTGGCACATGCCTATAATCCCAGCTACTCGGGAGGCTGAGGCAGGAGAATTGCTTGAACCGGGAAGGCGGAGGTTGTGGTGAGCTGAGATCATGCCATTGCACTCCAGCCTGGGCTACAAGAACAAAACTCCATTTCAAAAACAAAAACAAAAACAAAGAAACCCCACTAAAACCAAGTTGATATATACCTTTGATTTAAAGTATAAATTTCAGCCAAAATACTCTCATTTCTCTAGATCATTACCATCAGAAAATGTAATGGGACACAACCAAACCAACGTTCTAAAAGAATTACAGTCAACCTTGTTAGATGCAAAAATACTTACTCTTTCAAAATAAAGTTTAAATTAACGTTATCTGTCATTAACTGCCTAGATAGTTTTTAGATGGAGCATGACAAAATGAATAATGTGAATCATCTTGTTTAACCATATATACAGGGCAGATTTCACAACTTTATTTGAAAATTTGGTAATTAAAAAACATAGTAATAGTTGCCAAGTAAAAATATTAATATTTGTATAATTTTTGTCTTAAAAATGTTTAAATTAAATGTCACATATAAAACAGATTCTGAGAATCTATTCATATTATAATGAGTTAAGTATTTAAGGAATTAATTTTTCTTCAGAATTTAAAGTCTATGTCAAGAAAAGCTCAATCACAAATGTTGCCCTTTTTTTTGTTTTCCGCTCTTAACTCTTTAGAACTCAAATGTTCAACCCACCAAAAGCAAGAGCAGAGGTATGTAACAACAGAAACATTCCAGCATGTTGGCATCATCTTCAGGGGCAGAAGGACGTTTCAAGTTCTGTGAATTCGCCTAGTCAAGGAACCCTCCTGTCAACTAATTGTACCACCCTTTCCATCCAACCACAACAGTCCCTTGCCAAAGACTGCTGTTTAAGAAACCTACTGTGTAGCTACTGAATATTATGTTCGTCAGCTTGTTGGCTAGGGAAAATGCATGGGCGGTGGAGAAAGCCATCAAGTCTACTAGAGCTGCCACATACTATTGTTAATATCTATGTCCTGAACCTGGGCACTCAGCAGTGGAGTAATGTGTGGGGGCCAGGGGAGTGGTCAGAAATCCAGCCCAAATGCTCTAATCTCATATGCCAGGCATACTGTTACATCTTCCCAGAGGAAGGGCACCTTTTCCTAGCATGTACAAAGGTACATAATGGGCTAACCGGCCTTCGACCCACCTAACAAAGGAGAAAGAGGCCAGACGGTATCCGACAGGGAACATGAAGGAGCTAAACTTTCACTTAGTACCTACTCTGTAATTACTAGAAGCTTCATATGAATTCTATTATTTCCTTTCATATCCTCCTTTTTATCATAAGGGGCACTGTTACTCCCTATTATGTAGATGAGAAAAACTGCAGATTCAAGTAAATTGCCAAATAAGAGGTAGAAAAAAAAGATTTATACTCTTCTGTAAAAATGTGAAGATATGTTTAATAATCCATGCTCGCCCTGGGAATAACAAATACTCTTTTGGGTTTACAAAAGTTACTGCCTTCTAGGTATTTTCAGGGTCGAATGAATAACCACATTAAAGGTTGGGTTAAGAACACCATAGCAAATAAATAAATAAGAACACCATAGCTTGGCTTTCCATCCAAACCACAAAGGGAAGAGGGTAACTTCAACTCAAATACCTGAGACACAAGAAAGTAGCAGAACAAAACCAAACAGGTCAAAATTAACAGAACTTAAAATCTGAGATACTCGCTTCAGAATTAGATCTTAAAGAACCATTGGCTTTCAGTTATTGGTCCCCTTATGCATTAACGACTATACAAGGCAATAATATAGCTTATGTTATTTTTAAATAGACTATGTCTTCCGTATGAAACTGGAGAGACAATAAACATCACCCATGCCCCAGTTTCTGTAAACGAGTAATGACTGTTTTCCACATCAACTTTTACCAATGCATAAGCATTATTTCATGTGCTGTAATTACAGTGTCTCACTCACCTGAGGCCGAGTTCATCATATTCTGCTGCACTGGTGGACTGGTGGGGGCCGTAACGTTCATCTGGGACAGCATGGCCTTCCTGGGGTCCTGCCATGTTGTTGTCTGATCGATGTGACTAAGACAAAACAAACCACTGCATTAGGAAACAAATACCAGGTTCCAAAAACAATTCTTATCTTGTGGTCTCATAATCAAAGGGTGCCAAGAGAGCTCTGTAAAAGCATTAAGTCACAGAATCTCACTGCTCCCACCAACCTCCCTCTGCAACACACATTTTTCACCCTTAAATCACTCAACTTTCACCTCTTAGATCTTACAAGCACAACATCTGAAGAAGTTATGCCTGGAATTTTAAGTGAAAGGAAATCATCTTCAATTAGTAAGATAAATATTACCCACTTCTAATGCAAAGATACAATGCAGTTTGTAAACTAAAAGAGTAACCACATGACTAAAATCCAAGATTCGTAAGAAAATCATACACTTTTCCCCTAGAGATAAGAATGAGATAAAAATAAGAATAGAGATAAAAATGACATAATTTTTAGGCCTAAAACCCCTTTTTAAGGTAAAACACCACAGAACCCCAAAACTTGTCTTCTTATACTCCAAAGCCAAAGCAGAATTTAAAACTTCATCTGTAAGTTTTCATTTTCTCCTGTGGCTGCTGAATAACATGTTCTTACACAAAGCCCTTTGATATTTGCTGAACATTTTCTACATAATTGTTAACTTACTGAGAAATACATGTATACATATAGATTTCTTTATCTATAAAGTTGGGAATTAAAACAGCCAAAGACTATGAAATGTAAGACTGCAAGGTATCTAGCACATTACCTGATATATAAACTTCCAGTAAGTACTAAGTTTTCTTGCAGCAAAGTTTCACTGTTTCAATGAAAGAAAAACTAGATACATCATACAAATAAAACTACCTGAAAAAGTATCCTGCATTAATAGCCAGAAGTAATCAAAACTTTATATATAAACATCTCTTCAGTATCATTTATTACAGCAAACATTTGAAAGCCAGTTAACATTTAATGATAGGGAATTGGTTAAATAAACATGGATATATACGACGGACTGTATGCAGCTGAATATGTTTTAGAAGAATATGTAATATGAAAAAATATTAAAAATACAGTTTTTAAAAATAGGTTATAAAACAGTATGTACTGGATAAGGCTAATTGTTTAAAGTGTGTGTGTGTGTGCAGTGAAAGTATATAGAAAGAACTAACATCAAAATGTTTTAACAGTGTTTATTTCTGGATGGCCAAATCACTGTTTTGTTTTGTTTTTTTGTAGCTGTTTAAGTTTCAAATCTGAGTTCTCTCTTCTTTAATCATCCTATTGATAACTATGTAAATGGCAAAGAAATGACGCTTTGTGCCATTAGCTATCCAGAAATGGATCCAGACTGCTATCTCATCAATAATTCTATCTTACCACTAATACACTAAGAAAGAATCACAGGCTTTAGTTAGAATGGGACTTAAATAAATATTTGTTGGAGATGGGAGAATAATTCTTTCTTTGTGTGTCTTTTGAGATAGCCTCACTCCGTCACTCAGGCTGAAATGCAGTGGTGTGATCTCAGCCTTCCAAGTAGCTGGGATTATAGGTGTGTGCCACCACACTGGCTAACTTTTTTGTATTTTTAGTAGAGATGGAGTTTTACCACGTTAGCCAGGCTGGTCTTGAACTCCTGACCTTAAGTGATCTGCCCACCTCGACCTCCCAAAGTGCTGGAATTACAGGTGTAAACCACTATGCCTGGCCTGGGAGAAAAAAAGAACTATGTCTCTTTAAGGAATAAAGATGCTATTACCTAAATTTCCAACTATAAATACATGCACCCAGCCAGGCACGGTGGCTCACGCCTGTAATCCCAGCACTTTGGGAGGCCGAGGTGGATGAAACACGAGGTCAGGAGTTTGAGACCAGCCTGGCCAACATGGTGAAACCCCGTCTCCACTAAAAATACAAAAATTACCCAAGCATGGTGGTGCATGCCTGTAATCCCAGCTTCTCAGGAGGCTCAAGCAGGAGAACTGCTTGATCACGGGAGGCAGAGGTTGCAGTGAGTCAAGATCATGCCACTGCACTCCAGCCTGGATGACAGAGGGAGACTCTGTCTCGGAAAAAAAAAAAAACAAAAAAACATGCACCCATTTAGATGCCAAAGAAAATGTCGAATACAATTAACTTTAGAATATTTTGTTTTCATTTATTCTACAGATTAAACTATGAAAAAGAAATAACGTTTTATCAATTTGCAACAGTGTACAGTTGGCCCATGAACAATGCAAGAGTTAGGGGCACCAATCCTCCCATGCAGTCGAAAATCCACATTAACTTTTGATTCCCAAAAATTTAATTACTGACAGCCTACTGTTGACAGTCCATTATGCTGTATTTATATACTATATTCTTACAATAAAGTAAATTAAAGAAAAGAAAATGTTATTAAGAAAACCACAAAGGGCCAAGGCATGGTGGCTCACACCTGTAATTCCAGCACATCGGGAGGCTGAAGCAGGTAAATCGCTTGAGCTCGGGAGTTCAAGATCAGCCTGGACAACACAGCAAAACCCATTTCTACACAAAATATAAAAAATTAGCCAGGCATATGGTGCACACCTGTGGTCCCAGATACTTGGGAGGCTGAGGTGGGAAGACTGCTTGAGCCTAGAAGGTGGAGGTTACACAGTGGACTGAGATCGTGCCACTCCAGCCTGGGCAACACAGTGAGACCCTGTCTCAGAACAGAACAGAACAGAACAGAACACCATGAAGAGAAAATGCATTTATAGTACTGTATTGTATCTGTCAATACCAATACCATTAAGTTTATATCCTTTGTTTACAAGATGAATCGTTTGTCTGAGATGGTGACAATCACAGCTACCTATCAAGGAATTCAACTTTTTCTTCTAATGCCATGACTCGTCTCTGCTTCACAGGAGTGTGTAAAAGTTTTGATAAATTTTAACTTTCATAATAAATTTATATATATTTTATGGTAGGAAATGATAAAATAGACTACTGTCTATATATATTTTATGCATTCATGAGACACCTAGATTTTCCTTAATTTTTTTGATATTTCCAGGATATGAAGTTCATCTGAATTTTTCCAAATTGTCACCAATCTACAAAAAAATTTTCCAATATATTTATTGAAAAAAATCCACATATAAGTAGACCCATACAGGCTATATCAATATTGTTCAAGGGTCAACTGTACACACACACAAAATCCTTCTTTTTAATCACAAGGACTCTACAAAAACATCGCGTATTACAAATGAACTATTTTTGCTAAGACCAAACAAATTGCTTGCCAGGTTCACTCGTCCCCAGCCCCAGATACCTGCAATGGTGCCTTCTCTTACCTCCCTGTCTTTGCTCAAATGTCATGTTCTCAGTAAGGCCTTT
Organism: Theropithecus gelada; assembly: GCF_003255815.1. Taxonomy (NCBI): domain Eukaryota; kingdom Metazoa; phylum Chordata; class Mammalia; order Primates; family Cercopithecidae; genus Theropithecus; species Theropithecus gelada. Next base: position 94,081,186 of record NC_037682.1, on the reverse strand, counting down.
GCTGGCCATATCATCTAAAATTCACCATATCCAAACTCCTAACTTCCTCTGCTTGACTTTATTTTTGCTTGATAATATTTTACTTATTTTGTTTGCCTGTTTTCCCCAATGAGAACATAAACTCTAGAAAAATAGGAACTTTGTCCATTTTATCTAGTACTATATGGTCAATGACTCGAAAAGTGCTCAATAAATATTTATCAAATAAATTAATAAAAAGAAAGCTATTTTCTTTTGCCATCACAAACTTTCTCTAAACATCTTTGTAGCCTTACTGACTTTAGCAACACCTACCTTTTCCAAAAATGAAATTACAAATAAGGATTGCAGACCTACTAGGATTAGCAATACAGAAATTATTGGTGACACTGGACAACAGCCATTTCAGTGGGACAGTGAGAGTACAGTGAGTAGGAAGTAGAGAAGCAGACAAATTTAGTTGTGCACAGAAAATCAATAAAAAGCTAACTAGATGGTTATGAGTTTTCGTTTTTTCAAGAGGAAGGGACACAAGTATTTAAATGTGAACACAGAGTAGCTGAAGATGTGCGAAGGGATTATTGATGGGGCACAGTCATCCTTCAGACAGCGGGAAGGAACAGGATACCAAAACGATACAAAGCATTGCTTCCACTGTAACGGGAGGTAAGAAAGCAAGCAAATAACTTCATTGGCTGGTGAAAGTTAAGCAAGTTCTCGTGTTACTGGCAACTGCAATGCCAGTTATGTGGTATCACCAGGATTAAAAACACGTCTTTTAGGTTCTGGCTCAGGAGTTCTTGTCACTCCATCTCACTGGTCTCAAAGTAGAAAAGGGTTTTTCTAAAATGATAGTTTGCTCCTAGCCGAGTAGAATTTTTACAGAAAATAATCAGTCAGTAAAACCAGAATCCTTTTAAATGCTTTCTTTTTCAAATCATCTATTAAGACAAATCCAGAACTAGCACATAAACTCTGCTGTCAGAACAGAAAGCTACATATACTAGACATAACATGCAATGTTCATGACTTGCTAACTGATAGCACTGGTAAAGAGATATATTGGTTATGGCGGTATTACGCTTACTATTTCTACGCGGTTAAATTGGTGGTTTGAAGCTTTAAAAAAATTTGCTGGGCCGGACGCGGTGGCTCAGGCCTGTAATCCCAGCTCTTTGAGAGGCCAAGGTGGGCAGATCACCTCAAATTGGGAGTTCAAGACCAGCCTCACCAACATGGAGGAACCCCGTCTTTACTAAAAACATAGAATTAGCTGGGCATGGTGGCACATGCCTGTAATCCGAGTTACTCGGGAGGCTGAGGCAGAAGAATCGCTTAAACCCAGGAGGCAGAGGTGGCGGTGAGCCAAGATCACGCCACTGCACTCCAGCCTGGGAAACAAGAGCAAAACTCTGTCTCCAAAAAAAAAAAAAAAAAAAAAAATCCTTTATGTAAATCAGGTGTTGTCAGCTATACAAACTTAATACAGATTTTTGATTCTTTTGAAATATCTGCTACATTTCTTGAGGCTACTCTTCCTCCAGGGGTAATGTTTTCCCCAACTGCCCACAAAGCACCTAATTTCTATCCAACCTTTTAAAGACCCAGAAGCGTCCTCCTTTTAGAAGCCTCCTCTGTGGAAAAGTAAGGCAGACGTGTATTACAATCCCAGCTCTGCCAGTGACAATCTGGATTGTGTGGGCAATTTTTATCAATCTGCTCCACCTTTAATAAAGCGGGGTTGATTTATTTACTTACTTTCCAGGGTTGAGGTAATTAAATTCAGCAACATATATAAAAGCAACCAGGATTGTGACTTCTGGTACACAATAAGCCTTCAAATATTTCATTCCGTTGCTACCCCAATATTTAAAATAGGAAAAACTTCATGGTGAATGGGCCAAGAATATGTTTTGTTAATGAGATAAGAGTTCACTTAAGTGAAGATGACAGGCCTCGTTTAAGAGCTTTAAAAGGAGTTTGGTTTTCACCGATAAGTAATGAAGAGATGCAGTAGGTAGACGCTACAGGTTTGAAGGCAAGGAATAGAAATGATAAAAATGTTTCTGGACCATTACTTCAACCTGCAGAGAGCTATCAGCTTAAAGAAAGAATGAACTAGAAGCCTGGACATGTGAATGGAGACCCTCCTGCCACAGGCCAAGCACTGCGCCCGGGGTACCTGCTGGCTGGCTGGGCTCTGAGAACCTGTGTGGCACTGCAACCTGTCAATAAATACGTCACCAGCAAAAAAAAAAAAAAAAAAAAAAAGGGAGAGAATGAACTAGAAAAGGAACTCAGCAAGTGTAGACATACTGGCTCCTAGGGGAAGAAAAGCAACATAATAATTTGGAAATAAAATAAAAATCTCATTCCTATAACCAAATGTCACAAAATATTAATTGCTAAAAACCTTTCCATACAATCGATTTTTACTTAAGCCATAGGACAGTCAGATCTGTCAATGTAAACCAAAGCAAAGAATAAACAATATTTATTAAGTATTAGTCAAAGCTCATCCTAATAAATTCTAAGACACACTTCAAATTCTTGGTTGTATGTTTTAGTTTCAAATGCTGAATCTATAACCCTTATTTAAGGAACACTGAACAACATAATAAAAATGGGTTTTATAGTAATGAAAACACTGATGACTTTCTTACATCTATCTTCAAAGTTCAGGATTATAATTTTATAATGCTAATTTGTGAAAGCACTAGTAGGAGGTTAGTACTCATGTAGGTTAGTAAAATAAATTACTAAAAATAATATACTAAGAAAGAGATTAACATTGATACTGTGATAAGGTTTGGAAACCTCAAAGAATAGATACTATCAATTCTTTCATACCCCTGCTACTCGAGTGTGGGCCTTGGGCCAGCAGCACTGACCACACCCAGGAGCTAGTTAAAACTGCAGAACCTCAGGCTCCACCCAACCCAATGATGAAGAATCTACAGCCTAATGAGATCCTCTGTATGTTCCTTAACGTTTGAGAAGCACTGCCTTAGATACTACTTTGAGATCTGATCATCTACATTGTTTTAAGAATGACATATGCCTGGAGGGTAAATATTTTGTGTACATGATAAAGCAAAACCACTAATCTGAGGAGTTAAGCATCCTCTGCAACTCTCAGTTTGTAAAATGATTCCATCTTCGTTAAAATCTAGAACTAGTATCAGTAGAATGAAGCTGTTTTTAAACTTAAACCTAACTATATTGTATCTTTTGTCCTCTTTTCATAATCCGTTTTTGAAAATATGTTTCTTCTAAACTAAAACACTTGTAAAATCGATTTTTCACAAAATCCCAGCAGTGTAATCTTAGATCGTTTGTACCTGTGCACAGCTACCTAACAAACTGGTTCCTTCCAAATCTGCTAAGATTTCGTGACGTCAGATGGCACAAATTAGGCGTTAGGAATTTAACATAATCTACAAACGATAAATAGAAGCTTTTTATGGACACTGCTAATAACATAATTAGAAACTTTAAAAAAAAATGCAGCTGTCAGGTGTTTAAGCCCTTAACACACCTTTAAGACCATCTTTGGCCGGGCGCGGTGGCTCACACCTGTAATCCCAGCACTTTGGGAGGCCAAGGTGGGTGGATCACAAGGTCAGGAGATCGAGACCATCCTGGCTAACACGGTGAAACCCCGTCTCTACTAAAAATGCAAAAAATTAGCTGGGCGTGGCGGTGGGCGCCTGTAGTCCCAGCTAGTTGGGAGGCTGAGGCAGGAGAATGGCATGAACCCGGGAGGTGGAGCTTGCAGTGAGCTGAGATCGCGCCACTGCACTCCGGCCTGGGCAACTAAAAGAGACTCTGTCTAAAAAAAAAAAAAAGACCGTCTTCATTGTGTTGTAAGGGGAAAAGAGAACGCACTTTTGATGATAGTGACCTGCTCAGACACTGAATTTTTTCTGATAAAGGTGAACAAAGATAACATGACAAAAATGTGCTTTATGTGCCCAAAAGAGACATCTGGGCAACCAAGTCACCCATTTCCCTGAAGAAAAGTGAGAAAACTTAACTTAAATATATTTAAGACCCCAAAGCCTAATATTTAATGAGAAATCAAGTGACCAACTAGTTTCTTTTTTTTATTAAGAAAAATTGACTTTTAGGAAACAGTAAGATTAAAACTGGAAAACCAGGAATAATATAAAATGCTGTGAAGAATGTTTTAAGCTTCTAATATTGTCAGACCCTCAAAATACTACGATGGCTGTCGTGGGAGTGGGCAGTCAGCCCAGATTTACTGCTCACTTATCAAGCTCATGTTTGCTGTGCAAGTGTTACAGAGTCACATGCTAGAGGCTGTTCCCAAACTAGCTAAACCTACACGCTTAATTGACTCTAGGAACAATGATACATTGTTCAATCTAATCCTTTCATGAGCCACAGTTCCTAAACCACAACTATATCCTTTTTATATTTGTATATGCGCACGGTGGACTATTTCTAGAACCTCAAAAATTCAGTGATTATGCATATACTATATTTCCTTAATATGCATGAGAAGACTTAAACATTTTGCCTCTATGGTAATACGGTTTCTGCATTACAGGAAATCAGAATCTTAAATTGAAATTTAAATAATTAAGCTATCACTGCTGTTAATGAGTTAAAATTATGAACAAGTATGAGCAGAAATTCATAAAAGCAAAGATGACCATTTATTGTAAGTCTACAAACTGTACACCACACTATAATCTGACCCTATAGCTTTAGGTTTGATAAAATTAACATTTGCCCGCAAGCATGAAACCAATTTAAACACAACTTAACCATGCTGACAAATAAAAAAAGTGACATGCTGACATGTTTATATATAATACATCTCCCCCGAGAAATGATTACACCCTAAGGAAGGGATGAGGAGGGACCAGCCATGAGAATAATGCCAAAGCTCAAGTGGAGGCTTCCTGAAGCAAACACAGTTCTCTCAATCTTGATCCCAAATGGCGTTTATCTGAAGTTACGTTCAGTAAAATTGAACATCTTTTCCTAATGCCGTAGTGACTGAGAATATCCCTCCCAAAAGTTCAACAACTGTATTTGTCCTGATTTCATGATATAGAAAATCACAGATGTCATTAGAGTATGAACTGAAAACAAAGACTAGAATTCCAATTACAAGGTCCACCTAGCTCTTTTCGTAATAATCACCTTACCGGGAAATGGGGAAGAAAACAGAAATGGCAGAACTAAAAATAAATTTAAAAACAGCCCTGAGAAATTTTAGTTACACAAAGTCTACTGTGAATGTTTTTCAAAATGTGATTCCCAAACAACCTGCATCAAAATTAGCAGGGGAGACTTATTAGCACACCTGGGTATCTTTACAAATAACAGTTATTTTAGGAAAATAATTGACCTAGCTGTTTTACATGTTCTTTCATAATCTCGGATCCTTACATACAATATGACACTTATTTACCCAAAAGAGCCAAATTAGGAATTCAACTTCTTCAAAAGATGGTTAGTGGTTTTCTCATGTTCTACTGTTTTGCTTAAACTGACATTCCTGAGCAAATACTATTTTAAATGGAACTACTACATGTCAGATGCCAAAAAGAAGTGAACTTTCTTATACAGGTTAGAGACACTGGCAGTATTGTCTTTTCATTTTATAATTGTCAGTCTAGGCAAAGAATAAAAACAAAAAGTGTGAAGATGACACAAATGTGATGGGTACCAACTCTGACCTCATTTGTCATGACATGACTTAGGAGTAATGCTCTCAACCAAGGACCAGTAAGGAAGACAGGTTGAGGCAGTCAAACAACGTTATAATCAGTGTTCTGTGGCCACATCAGACACCAGTGGCTTCCAAATAAGGATCTGTTCAGTCGGCTGGCTCATACGACTACAGTGAGGGAATCTAGTTACAAATCTGGAACCACATTCATTGTATATTTATGGTTACATTCAAATTTTCAACTGTTAACAACATAACAGGGCTTCAGCTACCCAAAATATTAATACAACACAAGTCTAACAGCCAGGGAAACATTTCCCAAAGGGTAAATCACCAGGAAGAGAGTCAGGAAAATCCACACTAAACACTTCTTAGCTAAGTGGGCAAATGGTCTTCAAAATAAAGTGTATATGGAACTTGTAACATAAACTGCTGACACAACCCACTCCTCCTCCAGCCATTTTGATGAAAATAATACAAACAGAAAAGGAACCTTCTGTATTCTTTACCACTTACTTTTAACAAGTTTGGTAACACTACAGAATGTCTTCAATCATCTAAAAAGATTCATATTGTTAGTTAGTAAAATAACTTGGGAGGGACCCCAAAACATAACACAATTTAACTTTTACATATTCTATACATAATATATGTCAAATAATGACATGGTTTCTATACAAATAGATACTAAGCACAGTCTTAACTACTCAATAAATGATACAAAACATCTATTTCACTTTGATGTTTCATTATTTGTTAGATGTCATTTTAGGAAATGTTATTTAGATAACTTTGAAACTTTGCTAATGCTTTCAGGGCTTCCACAATCAGAAGAGAGGGCAGGACAGTGGTGGAAAGGCTAGATTTATTTAAGTTGGGAGCTAGGTTACCCAATCTCAGTGAAGTAATTTGACTTTTCTGAACCTCTACTTAGCAGCTGTGATATATAATAGGCCACCATTAAACAGGAACAAATACTTCACCTATTGATTGTCTACTGTGCTGTGCAAAACAAAGCATGTTATCTATATAACCATTTTTAAAGTAAATAAAATAATACCTGATGTCAACACTGTTCAGTCTTTTGGCTCACATGTGTGCTGTGAGGGAATCATATTTAGCTACAAACCTGAAACCATATTCATTGCATATTTATGGCAACATTCAAGTTTTCAAATGTTAGTAACACACCTGGGGTTAAATTACCAATAAGTAACAAATTACTTTAAAGTAAGTAAAGGAACCCTTGGCTAAATAAACGTTACTGGTGATAATAATAAATTAATGAATAAATTTTACATGACAGATATTAAGGCAGTTTACCAGATCTGTGGCTTTCATATGTGGTAAAAGAGTGATGGGATTCTTTTAATCATGGCCAAAAATTCTTGCAATAGTCACCCATCATTCTTCCATTAATATCTCTTTGTATGATTACAACATGCTGTGTTTTCTCTGTATATATGCATATACAAACATACATATATACACACACACGCATGTATAATTCTTTTAAAAGAAAATAAATGCTAGACACTCATACAAATCAAGCTTACAGGACTGACTTACTTAGAAGAGTCAGTAGTCTTTCAATACAAAATTATAAATACAGATTAAATGTCTCCCTTCTGTCTCCTCTGGATTTAACGTGTTTACAGAGAGACAGCAAGAGAACACAGCGTGGTATAATCATACAAAGATACTTTAAATTCCCTAGGTCACCAGAATCAGAACATTTGTTCAGGCTGAAAACTAGGATTCAACTTGCTTTCTGTTAAGTTGCAGTGAAATGTGATCCTGTCAGTGAAAATATAGCTTTCTTCTTTGACTCTCTCAAGTTAAATGACTATGAAATTCCATTATACTATGAAATACATTATCACCTTTTTGAGGGGGAATTTTTATGGATATTGGTAGAAAATGTTACTAATAGTCACAGTCATGGTCATTAAAAAGAAATTATTAAAAAGGTTATACTGTAAATATTAAATAACATGATCACTTAGAGACTGCCTCAATCTATGAGACCCATGCTAGCAGGTTGGATCTTTAGTGTTACTTACATGAGGATTACACAGAGCGTGTGTTCACAGGTTTCTAGGTCTTATGGACTTTTTTTCTTTTTTTTAACAGTTCCTCTGTATGGAGAGGAATATTCTTCTAGTCTCCTTAATATTAAGATGTCAGATGTCAAATGCCTAGCAGCTCACTAAGAACAAACTCAAGCTCTGGGAATCTAAAAAGTTAGTAAAAAGGCTGTTTACTAAATTGGAAGAAAGATAATTGAGTACAGCAAATACATTAGGAGTTTCATTGAAATTCTTTTCAAAATTCTTCCAATAGCTAAAAAGATTAATAATTACTGAGAAAGGTTCCTGAAGCAGGAACTCAATTTGGTTATCCACATAACTCACTTCATTGAATTTCTAATTCACGTATAATAAATGCATAGAAAATAACTAATACTTTAATGGTGTATCAGAAAACACTCTTAGATTTTTAGGTGAGAAGACTGACATAGCTAAGAAATATAAAAGAAAGATGACTTCTCTACTATCTTTTTTAAAAAGAAGACAAAGTTCTATACACATAAGAGCTTTCATAAAATGTTTTGTCCACTACAACTGCGATGGGGAGGAGCAGTGGTAGAGTGGGCAGTGACTTTAACCATCTGTGGATCACTCATATCTGTGATACTGTGGAAAATTTTGGTCACTGTTGCTCAAGACTGACATGTAACTGCTACACAAAAGATGAACTATGAAAATGGCTTAAGGGATGGAACAAAGAGTAGGCCTAACTGGACTTGGAACACCTCAGTCTATAAAGATGAAGTCCACGTGGAGATGTGACTAAAATCTAAGAGAAAAGGAAAATTTGAAAGTTCTCAAAATATAAAAAACACTTCACACCTGAAAGGAAACTTCAGCCACAGATCACTATGTCATGTCTCCATGCCTTTGTTCACATAGTACCTCCGCCTTCAATTCCTTTCCCATCCCCACTCCTCTCCTGTCAGGTCTTTGAGGCCAGCTCAAATGTCTGCTCTTAGGAAGGTTTTCCTGAGCTCTCTCAGCCTCCACACAGCAGCTAACAGATCCGATGCTCCTCTCCTGTATTTCTGAGGAAAAATCCAGAATACATATATTTCCAAGAAAGGCTGTTAAGTTTCCCTTTAATTACCCAAAGACAGCACAACTTACTTCTACTAATTGAAGCAAACACTAAAATATATTCAGATTACTCCATTATGTTCCAGGCATAATCTGAATCTTTTGAAACACTCAATAGTTTAACCTTTTGAATGGCTTCATTTGGTGATTAAGCAAATAAAAATAGAATTGGTGAAATCGAAGGGCAAACTTACACAGAAGAATACAATGTTAGAAGGAAACTTGGAGACCACCTGACCAACTGTTTCATTTTATACAAAAAGAAATGGACATTTAATTAAGGGCCCACAATGAGACTAAAACACGTATTTTCAGACTCACAGAGTAAACTGGCTTTCCCTAGACAAAACCCAGACTTACCTCTCAAATCAACAAGGCTAATCTACAGAGGCCAGAGTGAAAGGCACATGGCCACTGCCTTACCTGTCACCTCCCCAACAACTGCTAACATTGGGGTCACTGGTAGAAGCAGCATCTATGACTACTTTCAGGTCAATGACTGAGAGGTTGAAAAACGACTTACTACAAAGCTATTTCATCAGCATCTTACAGCTAGCTTTTCATTAGCCAGGTAAGAAATGGTTACTGAAGACTATATATGAACCAGACTGAATACAATAATAGTTCACTTATCCAGGCCATCAATAAAGACAGTATAGGCCCAAAGTTCCTTCACAGATAAGTGAAAGGGCCTCTTCGTTTGGACTCCCAGGTGTCTGGCATCTCCTATTAACTACTGTTTCTAATCTGTTGTCTTAAGTTATGGGGAAAATATCCGGCGGTTACACTGAAGCCTGTTTATTCCTGGACACACAGCTGTGCTCAATAAGGTTGTCTGCCCTCAGTTAAGTGAGCTGTGATACACAGCTTATGGGATGACTGCTCCTCTTTGTAGCCCAATCCTCCCTCACTCTGTACATAATTAAAGCTTACAATGGTCGCTCAACCATGCCTGAGGTGATGGCACTAATGCAGGCAGAACTAGAATTCAAGTCTCCTGTCAATCAGCTTCTCTCTCCACAATCCCAACCCTCTCCATACCACCAAAAAAACCCCACACAAAACCTAAGCCAAACAATATTATCTGAGCTACGGTTTGTCTAAAGCACTTACTGAACACCTACTAAGTGCCAAGTACTGCTGGCATCAAAATGAATAACACATAGTTCCTGAACTGGGGGAGCTTATCTTCTAGTGGGAAAGATCCATAAAGATAAAACTTAAATACAAAATGATAGAGGTTAGAAAGGAATCTAAAATGATCTATGAATGAATATAAAATGATAGAGGACAGAAAAAGGTTTAGGGTGTTTATGGAAAGGTTCTTGGTACAATCTAGCCATACAGAGGAGGACACATAAAGGTGATAGCCTCTGAAGGGAGTGCTGAATAATCTATAAAATTAGCCAGCTGGAGAGACTGGAGAAGCATTCTTGAAAGAGAGGCAAGGGGAAACCATGGGCTACATTACAGAGATGTGATTTCTGTACCACTTAAATGAGAGAACCCAAGTACATTTCAACGAAACCCCTCTGGCTGAAAAAAGGCTTAACATGATTCTAGCAACCAAATATATCTCCAGACATAGCCAAATGTACCCAGGAAGAAAAGGGACAAAATCATCCCTTGTTGAGAAGTACTGTTCTAGTCTTAAGAATAAAGGCCATGTTCAGCTGGGCGCTGTGGCTGAAGCCTGTATTCCCAGCACTTTGGGAGGCCAAGGCGGGTGAATCATGAGATCAGGCATTCGAGACCAGCCTGGCCAACATGGTGAAATCCTGTCTCTACTAAAAATACAAAAATTAGTTTGGCATGGTGGTGCACACCTGTAATCCTAGCTACCCAGGAAGGCGAGGCAGGAGAATCACTTGAACCTAGGAGGCGGAGACTGCAGTGAGCCAAGATCATGCCAATGCACTCCAGTATGAGTGAAAGAGTAAGACTCTGTCTCCAAAAAAAAAAAATACTATTTGGATGTATGTGTTTTCATTGAAAAGAGATTTGCACGTGTAAAAAATTTTTGACAAGGTTCTATTAATATTCTTAATATGACAATCTATTTTTTTAATGTTTGAAGGTTTAAAGCATAAATTAAGCCAATACACGTATTTTTAAATTACTGCAAGCCATACACAATTCTATAGACGTAGACATATGGGGGCTAAAAAATGAGTAGTAAAAGACAGAACCCCTACACTCGAGGATGTCATTTAAAGGGAGAAAAAGATTTGGGTGAAACCATTAGACAATCAAATACATTATATAATGCAGGCTTAACTTGGTAACTAACTATTTGAGAATAGATTTCATATCTCGACAATTTGCTGTGTAAGATAACTAAGCACTATGTCATCACTTTAAAATCTCCCAAGACACTGACTGGCAATACTTTACTTGGCCAAAGATCAAAACATTCTCAAACTTCTCGGTTGGCAGACAAAAGACAAGAGACACTAAAACGATATCTCTAATTTCTGTGTAAAGCAGTAAGCAGGCTGGGTGCAGTGGCTCATGCCTGTAATCCCAGCACTTTGGGAGGCTGAGGCAGGAGGATCACCTGAGGTCAGGAGTTCAAGACCAGCCTGGCCAACATGGTGAAACCTCGTCTCTAGTAAAAATACAAAATTAGCCAGGCGTGGTGGTGCATGCCTGTAATCCCAGCTACTAAGGAGGCTGAGGCAGGAGAATTGCTTGAACCTGGGAGATGGAGGTTGCGATGAGCTGAGATAGCCTCACTGCACTCCAGCCTGGGCCACAAAGCAAGACTCTGTCTCAAAAAAAAAAAAAAAAAGGAATAGCACACTACTCAAAATCTCTTTTTTAGCAAATATCAGCAGAGGAGTGAAAAGATATGCTCCAGTCATCTGTATTTCTTCATATATGCAATTAGTTAATGAATGTTCCTGAGCAACAACTATGGGCAAAGTCATCGTGCCAGGTGATGTGAGGTACAAAATAAGGGAGATCCAGTCTCTAACTGGAGTCCAAAGTTGCAACAGAACAAGAATTTAATCTTTTATGTAACTGAAAACAAAGGTATTCATCGTTCCTTTCCCAAATTCTTCCTACTTTTCCAAGATCACAAAAGCAATATTAAGTTATTTACATATCATTTCTGTTTTTACTTTCTATACTCAGCAATAACAAGTTTGGCCAATCATTCACATACACCTTACTTAAAGTGTACTCCCTGCCGCACAAGCCACATCTTCAACACAATTCATGTTAGTCTTTCCCCTCCCTTGACAATAAACCTGCCTTCCTCTTTCATCCATCTCCTTGCTTAACATTCATTTTGAACCCATTATCTCACCAGCTTCTTCTCTGTCTTGAAGGTGTCCTATCAATTTCTAATCCAGTATACATATCATATCCATTGTATTCCATCTCCCTGTACAAACCATGCCCCTTTCTTCTCTTACCCTACAGCTCCTTCAAAGCCTGGCTCTAAAATATGTCTGTTCAGGAAGTTGTAGGTTGACCCCAATGGCTGGTGATCTCCTATCTAAATGCGCTCAGGTTACATAGCATTAATATACCTTCAATTTGTTGCTTTATAGGAACAAGATTTCCTCCAAATCCTCCAGTATTGCGTTTTGCCCAGAAGGGTCACTTTAATAACCAAAAGGAACTCATATTTCAAACTGTAACTAACAAAAACTACATAGCAACACATGAAGAGGTAAAAGATATCAGAATACCACACAAAGCAGTAAAAATGTAGTATTTTAACAGGCTCTATCATATGCAGCTAGTGGAACAACAAATAGTTATAACTGTATTAGAGAACTGTTTGGCAATATTCAAAGATTATAGTTAAACAGTCTGAAAATATACAGCCAATATGTTATCAATGGGTTATGAGATGATTTATTTGTTCTTTTGGCTTTTATATATTTTCAAACATTTCCTCCTATATTAAATCTCTACATGTGCAATAAAAGGCATAATTTGTATATGTTCTTAAAAGTAGATTGATATAATGACCAAGAACAGACAGAAGGTGAGGAAAGGCATTTCAGATACCGATGTCTTGTCCAGAGAACAGTAAGAGAAATACTATCTTAAAAATATATTGAATAAATACCTTATAATGATTCTAGTGCTCTATGGGTACCCTTGAGTTGACACCAATACTGAGTATCATGAACTCTCATGGGATCCTTAAACCAGACATATTAATGCCATCCAAAAATCATCAGCTTGAAGAACACTTTAAGTACATGGGATTTACTGAACTGAGTGAACCACCAGTAAACCATGTAAGTCTCTGTTATAGCTCTTGTTTTTTCAGTTCTTGTCTATTACACAAGATTTCTCAGATAAACTTAATCCAAAGCTTCTCTTTTTGCAGAAACACAAGTGTCATAAATGTACACTTATTTCAGCTTTCAAACCAATGATCTTCTTAGGCTCCCCCAAAGCCTTGAAACCATGTGTTTATAGACAAGTCAGATGTTTACTTGCAGCTTAGAGGTCAAAGCTGCAATCTCTTATAAGTCAACTAAGAAACACCAAAGTTTCCCAATTTTAAGCATGCTCTACTAACTTCATATGTTATAAAACTGGCTAGAATTTTAAAACAGAGTAAAACCATTCAAAATTCTTAAGTGTCTAATACAGACTGTACTCTGTTAATTATTCTAAATAACCAAGGATAGTCATAAAGTTAACACAAATCTAGAAAATTCAAAGATGCTTTCAAAAATCCTTTGTAAAACTTTAACTTCCACAATACACTCCAATAATTTCTAAAATCCACATAGTAGACATTTTCTTCTCCTTTCACATGACTATCATTCTAATATCTCTAATATGCCAGTTTTTAAAGCCCGTGGTATAGCTGGCAGAGAAATGGTGTGGTTAACATTAAGTAATATGTACACGGTTACAAAATGTTTAGTAAAAGCTGCTGAATATAATTAAAATACGTAAGCAAAGGACAGCTAATGACCTAGTTTTAAGATAACTTAATGGTGGAATAAAAGAATGGTGGAGAAGAAAGACTTCCTAAAAACCCCAAAAACAAAAATAATGTCACAGAGGCTCTGCCTGTGTAGAAGCCATTCTCAGGGGTGGAGATCCAATGCTGAAACTGATTCTGCCTGTACTTCTTGTTCAATAAGTTAGTCATATTATTTAATCTTTAAACTTCCTCTCCTCATCTGTAAATAGGGATAATGTGCACCTGCCTTAAGCATAAAAGGTGCTCAATGTTAGTTCATTTCCACCAGAGTCTGGATTTGTTTCAGCAATTACATTTAATAATTTCAAAAAGTATAAAAGACTAGAAAGATCATCTTATTAGCCCTCAAACTCCAGCACGTACATGTAGAAATTAACTATAATATGTTTATCTCTTCATAGTATCAGAATAGAGACTAGAATTTACATCTAAAGATGACTGCTAGAGTGCTCTGGCATATTACACTATAAATCCTCATGAGGCTACAATGAGGATTACATTAAAAAAATGCAGCTAAAGCACAAAGCGCAGACCTGGTTAAGTAAACATTCAAATACATTTCAGTATATAATAGTGGTTACATGGGCTTTGGTGCCAGATTAACAGAGCTAGAATCCTAAGTGTGCCACTTCTTAGTTCTATGATTTTGGCTGAACTGTACCCTAGCTTTCTCAAAAATAAAATAGAGATAACAGAGTTACTGTGAAGACTCACTGAGTTGCACCAAATAAAGGAATTAAAGCAGTGCCTAGCACACAATAAGAACTCTCTAAATGCTAGTCATTATCATTATTATTAATAGATTTCAGAACAAATCATGCCCTTGAAATTCCCCTGAATATAGTAAAAGCCAGATACAGTATTTTAAATCCGCTTAACAACGTTTGAGCATAATGAGCTGCCGTGCTGGAAGAGGAATTAGAGATATGGACCCAACGAAGAATGCAAGTTCCAGAAGCAAGGCAAGCACAGAATCTCAACTCTGCACCAGAATGGAAGGAAGTACCTTCCTTCCTAGCCAGTTTTATAACATACTTCCTTGTTATATTAAACAAGGAAGTACCTTGTTTAATCAAAACTAAGACCCCATGAATTATAAGAAGTACCCTAATTTCAGAGGTTAAAATGTAAAAAATAGACATATTAGAGTTGAAGAAACGCTATAGGAATAAAAATGAGTGAAGTAATGCTATGAAAGTTGGGATGAGGGAGGGGTTCAAATGTTATTAGTACGAGCTACAGGAAAAAAATTGTGACACATTTGAGTTAGAACTGAGCTTTAAATGATAAAGTAAAAATGAGGGGTGTGTAAGACCTTCTCAGGGTAAGTAGCCGAAGTAGTAAGAGCATGTACAATGCTCCAATGCATGCATGAATATACAACATGCAGAAGAGGTGCATCTCTTTAGTGCACCTGATTGGTGGTGTCTCACAGGCAGGGAGAGAGGAGTGAGGAGAAGAGGTGGCAGATGGAGATGAGGCTAGAGGCCAGGGCATGGTGGCTCACGCCTGTAACCCTAGCACTTTGGGAGGCCTAGGTGTGAAGACTGCCCGGGGCCAAGAGTTCAAGTCCAACCTAGCCAACATAGTGAGACCCTGTCTCTATCTGTTTTTTATTAATTAAAAGAGAGGGAGAGATGAGGCTTCTTAGAAAGGTGATGTGGGGCCAGGCTATGGACCTTAATCTGTAGGTCGTTGTTGTATGACTTGTCCAAGTACATTACTTGTACGTAATTTAAATAACTAAGTAAACTGATTCCTTGATATACTGACTTAACTAACTTGACCTAACTGAATTTTGATCAAATGATCTGTCTTTACTATCTGGGTCAAGGAAGAGGGCTTCTCTTTTAGTCTCTCTGGCAGACGGCAGTTTCATAGCCACTCATGTCCTGAAAGACTTCAAGACAGTCAGGAATCAAAACACTGCAAATACTGGCAAGTCCAATGAGCAAAATGAGTGAGCAAAGGAGTAAGGAAAGTAGAAATATATATAAGGCATCTTGGATCTGAGAATAGGAATACCGAATTTATGAAGTATTATTAATCCTGTGCATCAGATGGAAACTTGTGAAGCTCACTAAGTTCTGATTTTGAACAGTTCAAACTCATAGGTTAAAAAATACAGTCAACATTTTACATTTACTGCCTCACAAATAACCTAATTCTTTACTTGTCCTAATAATGTCTTTTACCTTCCATTTTTTTCTTTTTTCTCAGTTCAATATTTACAGTTTATAGAACTTAGGTCTCCAAGTATTAGAGATCTAGATGATACAATTATTATAGGTTTCTTATCAAACTGGTTATATTTAACATTAAAAATGGACACTTCTTTCCACAGTGTCTTTCCACATTTGATAGTTAACTTCTATGGGGCAGGAACAGAAGCAGGTCATACATACATATCAGTGGTATTTCTGATATACCAGAATTCCTTCATGAACTCTTTAAAGAAATTATTCACATTACACCTCCCTTTATCCCTACAAAGAAATACTGCTTGGCCACTCAAAACCCAATTGGTGAGATTCTCACCAATTACTGGAGAACACCAAAAGCACTGAGCTGAACTCCAATCATTAGGCAGAGCACTTCTATTCTTAGGAAAAGGAAGGGTATGGTTCAGTTGGCAACAGTCCTGGCCTCTGGATCAAGAGGTCACAGTCTCACATTTCACATATGAACTCCGGTTTACAACTCTTGCTAATACTCCTGCAGAATAATTCAAGAGGCATTAAATGACAGCCCTATCAAAAACCAAGTATCCAGTAAAACTTCAAACCCAGAAATATAATATAGAAACAAATTTGATATACTAATCCTTCTTTTAAACAAAAGACTCTGTGCTCAGAAATAGCCGAGGGGGAGGGAAGGAGAAGGAGAGAGAGAGAATGAGTGTATGTGTGTGAGCGTGAGTGTGTGTGTGTGTTTTGGCCAAAGGTAGTATAAATGAATTATATTGCATAACTACATCGACACATGTTTTTAAACACTAACCTATTCCAAAAAGGGTAAGGCAACATTTGCAATATTAAAAGTAAGCTTCTGGTCTCTAAACATTTCTATTAAATAATTTAACTTCACGCTAGGCTGGTGGGCTAAAAATGTAGAAAAAATTCTTGCAGAAATGAGATGCCATATCAAGTGATTTCATGTGAACAATCTACAAGCACACAACTCAGACAGGGTGGCACCAAGTGATTAACAGCCCTTTACAAAAATAGATAAATAATGTTGCAATACATGAGCTGTCATTTGAAATACTAGGCTGAATTCCTGAAAGCAGAAGCTTATTCGGTTCTTTAAAAATGTGCATCCTAATAAAATCAATAAGCCACATTACCAACTCATACAACCGCTGACTTACTTTAAATACCAGAGGTTCTAAAATGGCATAAGGTAAATTTCTTTACATAAAATTAATTTTTTTCTCCAATTTAAATAATGCAATTGAATATGTACTTTACTCCTATAGGAATAATTTGGCCCTAAGAGCATGACAAGAACTATATAACCTCAACTAATTCTGTACATAGTTGAGAAAATATTACTGGGATTTCTCTATGTATATAGGTATAAAAAATCGTTTCTACAATGCCAAGAATTTTCACTTTTCATTAAAAATGGGTTTCTCTGGTACCACTACTTTCAGTGCTCAATCAGCTATACTTATGGACTCTTGATCACAGGTCCGGAGTCAGAAAACACCCTGGAGGTCATCCTGTCTCTTCTCAGGCTGTACTGCCAAGGTTGGAATGCCCTCTACAAATACCTGTCAGCCTCTACATTTGCTTAATTTTCTTTACACGTCTTTATGATGAAGGCCACTTTATCTAAACCAGGTACTATGAAAGAAATCATTCCTATTGCTTATCATTCCCAGAAGTGGGACATTCCAAGCAGGACAGTTCCATTAAGGAGGTTACGACAAGTGACTGTCAATTTGAATTTGCTACTGCTTTCACAGTTATCATACAAAAACTGAGCAACACAAGCACAAATGAAATCTTTATCAACTTCTAACTCAATGTGTAAGTACTAACAAGTAATCTGTTCGATTAAAACACTGGTTTTCAGATAAAACAAGATGGCTATGTATCCTTCCTTTCATGCCTACACTATGTGACCTGCTGTTAGCAATAAATAGGTAATAAAGGGGAACATATATATGGCCCTTTATAGTTTATGTAGTAGTAGTATCACACATTATCACACATACATAAAATAATCAAGGAAACTTCAGGGTTGGGGCAGAGATGGGGGGTGTGCTGGCGAATGCTGGTAAACATTTCCACATCTGTACAATGAGGGTCCACCCATCTCACGGCCTGATGGATGTATTTGATGATATGAAAAAGTACATACCAATCGTATCTTGAATCTGAAATTTTTCCAGTTCATTCAACAACTATTTGGTAAGTGGATGGATACATCAGAATCACCTGGTGAGCTTCTGCATCAGTACTTAATTCTTCCTTATTCATGCTACTTCTTTTAAGGAACACAGCAAGCGCCCCAGTTTAATTCAACAAGTATTTACTGATCACCAAATGAGTAAGTATGCCATATGAGACACTACAGAAAACACAATATAGTCTATATTTCTCTTAACCTATGCCGAAACTTGTTGAAGGGCAAAAACAGAAAACAAAAACAAAAAAAAAACTTTTAATGGTTGTAGAGAGGCAGCCATAGGGTCACAGAAACTGTTCCTGCTTTGGAGTGACACAGACCTGGATGGGTGAACCTATTTAAGTTACTTCACCTCTTCAAAGCAGACCCCCAATTTATAAAACAGGTAACTATGAAGAGGATTAAAAGAGATAACACAGGCCGGGCGTGTGGTGGCTCACACCTGTAATCCCAGCACTTTGGGAGGCCAAGGCAGTGGATCACAAGGTCAGGAGATCGAGACCATCCTGGCTAACACGGTGAAAGCCCGTCTCTATTAAAAATACCAAAAATTAGCCGGGTGTGGTGGCAGGCGCCTGTAGTCCCAGTTACTCGGGAGGCTGAGGCAGAAGAATGGCGTGAACCCGGCAGGCAGAGCTTGCAGTGAGTGGAGATCGCGCCACTGCACTCCAACCTGGGCGACAGAATGAGATCCTGTCTCAAAAAAAAAAAAAGAGATCACACACACACACACAAGAGATAATACAAAAAAAGAGATAAGAGACTACACCTAAGTATTTAAGAT